>NC_053493.1:120304-490304 GCF_905171775.1 Rana temporaria | reverse complement strand
ATGAACTACTAAGGGGGTCAAATACTTATTTTACTCCATTTGTATCATGTGACCTCTCTGGAGTTTTGGTTGATCTTCTGTCTCCATCATATAAAATACACCTATGAGGAAAATTATAGGCCTTCATTTCTATGTAAGGGGGGGAGGGGAACTTGCACCATCTGCGGGGGGGGGGGGGGGGGGGACTTACACCATCTGTGGGGGAGACGATTGGTATTTCCCCCCCCCACAGCTCTCCCCCCCGAAGAACATTCCAGAAATAAATCAGACTTCGTATGAAATAACTTCTTGTATTTACAAAAACAAAACCTCTAAAATGACGGTTGGCAGTTGTAGATCCATGTTGGGCGTGGCGGCGCTCCTCCTGCACTTTCCTCCGGCGGGAACCAATAAAGCACATCGTTGTGTGAAAAATGCGAAATTCATATAAAAACCCACAAAATATACAAAGACATGTCCAGTCCAAACAAAAAGCACGACGGGGCTCAGAAATGAGCCGTCACCCGATCAATTTCCAGCAAATCTTCTATAATCTGAGGAGAGAAGAGATGATGGACGTGAGAGACCCACAACATGGGAGGGGGGAAGAAACAGCCAGCAAAGGGGGGAAGAAACAGCCAGCAGAGGGGGGAAGAAACAGCCAGCAGAGGGGGGAAGAAACAGCCAGCAGAGGGGGGAAGAAACAGCCAGCAGAGGGGGGAAGAAACAGCCAGCAGAGGGGGGAAGAAACAGCCAGCAGAGGGGGGAAGAAACAGCCAGCAGAGGGGGGAAGAAACAGCCAGCAGAGGGGGGAAGAAACAGCCAGCAGAGGGGGGAAGAAACAGCCAGCAGAGGGGGGAAGAAACAGCCAGCAGAGGGGGGAAGAAACAGCCAGCAGAGGGGGGAAGAAACAGCCAGCAGAGGGGGGAAGAAACAGCCAGCAGAGGGGGGAAGAAACAGCCAGCAGAGGGGGGAAGAAACAGCCAGCGGGGGGGGAAGAAACAGCCAGCAGGGGGGGGAAGAAACAGCCAGCGGGGGGGGAAGAAACAGCCAGCGGGGGGGGGAAGAAACAGCCAGCGGGGGGGGAAGAAACAGCCAGCGGGGGGGAAGAAACAGCCAGCAGGGGGGAAGAAACAGCCAGCAGGGGGCGCACCAATACAGACTACAGACCTCCCCCATACCTTCTATAGACCAATGAGACCAGCCAGCAGGGGGCGCACCAATACAGACCCCCCCCATACCTTCTATAGACCAATGAGGACACCCAGCAGGGGGCGCACCAATACACACCCCCACCCCTTCTATAGACCAATGAGGACAGCCAGCAGGGGGAGCACCAATACAGGCCTCCCCACCCCTTCTATAGACCAATGAGGACAGCCAGCAGGGGGCGCACCAATACAGACCTCCCCCACCCCTTCTATAGACCAATGAGGACAGCCAGCAGGGGGCGCACCAATACAGCCTACAGACCTCCCCCATACCTTCTATAGACCAATGAGGACACCCAGCAGGGGGCGCACCAATACACACCCCCACCCCTTCTATAGACCAATGAGGACAGCCAGCAGGGGGAGCACCAATACAGGCCTCCCCACCCCTTCTATAGACCAATGAGGACAGCCAGCAGGGGGAGCACCAATACAGACCTCCCCCACCCCTTCTATAGACCAATGAGGACACCCAGCAGGAGGCGCACCAATACACACCTCCCCCACCCCTTCTATAGACCAATGAGGACAGCCAGCAGGGGGAGCACCAATACAGCCTACAGACCTCCCCACCCCTTCTATAGACCAATGAGGACACCCAGCAGGGGGCGCACCAATAAAGACCTCCCCCATACCTTCTATATGCCAATGAGGACAGCCAGCAGGGGGAGCACCAATACAGACCTCCCCCATACCTTCTATAGGCCAATGAGGACAGCCAGCAGGGGGCACACCAATACAGCCTACACACCTCCCCCACCCCTTCTATAGACCAATGAGGACAGCCAGCGGGGGGGAAGAAACAGCCAGCAGGGGGGGAAGAAACAGCCAGCAGGGGGGGAAGAAACAGCCAGCAGGGGGGGAAGAAACAGCCAGCAGGGGGGGAAGAAACAGCCAGCAGGGGGGGAAGAAACAGCCAGCAGGGGGGGAAGAAACAGCCAGCAGGGGGGGAAGAAACAGCCAGCAGGGGGGGAAGAAACAGCCAGCAGGGGGGCGCACCAATACAGCCTACAGACCTCCCCCACCCCTTTTATAGACCAATGAGGACAGCCAGCAGGAGGCGCACCAATACAGCCTACACACCTCCCCCACCCCTTCTATAGACCAATGAGGACACCCAGCAGGGGGCGCACCAATAAAGACCTCCCCCATACCTTCTATAGACCAATGAGGACACCCAGCAGGGGGAGCACCAATACAGCCTACAGACCTCCCCCACCCCTTCTGTAGACCAATGAGGACAGCCAGCAGGGGGCGCACCAATACAGCCTACAGACCTCCCCCACCCCTTCTATAGACCAATGAGGACACCCTGCAGGGGAAGACTAATACGACCGACCCCCATTTTATAGATAAGAGGACAGTCTACAGGGGGCACACTAGTAAACCTCACACACCCCACCCCCTTCCTTCCATCAATAGGCTAGTGTGGACACCCTGCGAGGACTTCCCCTCCCCCTTCTGTAGATTAAGCAAACGGGGAGCCAATTAAAAACATTTCAGTGTAAGATTAAATCCTGGAAATAACATTCTTCTCTTACAATTTCTGCGGAGGTCCCGATCTTCTTGGCGAGCTCAGTGCGTTCCATGCTGCTCAGATACATGAAGCGGTTTAGCAGCTCGCCATCCAAAACATTCTTCACGGCGTTCTGAAGGGCGCGGCGGCCGCCGTTCAACATCCTGAGGGGAAGAAAGGAGATTTATAGAAATTAATAATAACAATAATAATACATATTCAAGAGAAGGGAATGCAAAGGAAAGGAAATTTCGGTGCCACCCCTCCTCTACCCATCTACACACTGTGACCGAGCTTTGTAGACAAGCGATACCAAAAAAGAAAAAAAAAGGGGGGGGGGGGGGAGCCGTGTGTGTCCACCAATGGATTACAGGAAATTGATTTTCATACCCATCCAAGAGAAGGTCAGCTGTTTCCTTTAAAGGGACACTAAAGGATTTTTTTTTGTTTGATCTAAATAGCTTCCTTTACCTTACTGCAGTACTGGTTTCATGTCCTCATTGTTTGTTTTTGCTTTGAAGTAGCTGTAATTCTGCTGTGATCTCCACACTTCCTGGTTGTCTGTTTCCTTATAACCATGGTACTGGGAGCTTTCTCACGGTGGTCTAAGCTGTCATTACTGTGTGTCTAAAACTTCCCAGAACCAATCAGATTCATTTTAAAAACAAAACACTGCCCTGGATTTGTTTGTTTTTGTTCTGTGTCTCTCTCTACTTCACAGAAACATGAAGCCAGTTTAAAAGTGAAAGTGAAACTAGAGGCACATTATAGGATTGATTTTTATCTACTTTTAATCATTTTTAAAAGGAATCAGTTAACTTTTATATCTCTATACCCTGTAAACAGTCATTTCAGCAAAAATGTTTTTTTCCTTTAGTGACCCTTTAATGAACAATATGGAATTCTTTCTTCCTTTACTTCTTCCCTCCCTACTTTGTTTTCTGCCTCTTCCTCCTCCTTTTCCTCTCTTAATTTCATTCATTCCATTTCATTTCCATTCAATTCATTCCCTTCCCTCCATTTCATTTCATTCCCTTTCCTCCATTCCCTCCATTTCATTTCATTCCCTTCCCTCCATTTCATTTCATTCCCTTTCCTCCATTTCATTTCATTCCCTTCATTTCATTCCCTTTCCTCCATTCCCTTCATTTCATTCCCTTCCCTCTCTTCCTGACATTCCCTTCCATCTCCTTCCCTCCCCTTCACTCTCTTCCTGACATTCACTTCCCTCTCTTCCTTTCCTTTCCCTTAATTTCCTTTTCCTCGCTTCATTTCCTTTCCTTTCCCTTCCCTTGGTTCCCTTACTTTTCCTTCCCTTGGTTCCCTTCATTTCCTTTCCCTTCCCTTGGTTCCCTTCATTTCCTTTACTTTCCCTTCCCTTGGTTCCCTTCATTTCCTTTCCCTTCCCTTGGTTCCCTTCATTTCCTTTACTTTCCCTTCCATTGGTTCCCCTTCATTTCCTTTACTTTCCCTTCCCTTGGTTCCCTTCATTTCCTTTCCCTTCCCTTCCCTTGGTTCCCTTCATTTCCTTTACTTTCCCTTCCCTTGGTTCCCTTCATTTCCTTTCCCTTCCCTTCGTTCCCTTCATTTCCTTTACTTTCCCTTCCCTTTGTTCCCTTCATTTCCTTTACTTTCCCTTCCCTTGGTTCCCTTCATTTCCTTTACTCTCCCTTCCCTTGGTTCCCTTCATTTCCTTTACTTTCCCTTCCCTTCCCTTGGTTCCCTTCATTTCCTTTACTTTCCCTTCCCTTCCCTTGGTTCCCTTCATTTCCGTTCCCTTTCCCTTGCTACATTCCCTTCACTTGCTACATTCCTTTCCCTTGCTACATTCCATTCCCTTTCCCTCGCTACATTCCATTCCCATCAATGGAGGGACTCAGGAATTCAGAAACAGCTGGGATATCCAAAATCAGTGCAACTGATGGCCGGATGGAAGAAAACCCAGAGGGAATCTTGGACAAAAAACAGGTCCACGGGAAAAGATCAGCCAGTCTACACACGAAGGCCCAAGCCTTACATTCCCATCCCTTAGGAGAATATTCTATGATATTCAGCTTCCTCTCTGCCCGCTATACCCCGGGCTCCACAATCTGCTCTCTGCCCGCTATACCCCGGGCTCCACAATCGGTTCCCTCTCTGCCCGCTATCCCCCGGGCTCCACAATCAGCTCCCTCTCTGCCCGCTATACCCCAGGCTTCACAATCAGCTCCCTCTCTGCCCGCTATCCCCCGGGATCCACAATCAGTGCCGCTATCCCCCGGGCTCCACAATCAGCTCCCTCTCTGCCCGCTATACCCCGGGCTTCACAATCGGCTCCCTCTCTGCCCGCTATACCCCGGGCTTCACAATCGGCTCCCTCTCTGCCCGCTATACCCCGGGCTACACAATCGGCTCCCTCTCTGCCCGCTATACCCCAGGCTTCACAATCGGCTCCCTCTCTGCTCGCTATACCCCAGGCTCCACAATCGGCTCCCTCTCTGCCTGCTATACCCCCAGGCTCCACAATCGGCTCCCTCTCTGCCTGCCATATCCCCTGGGCTTCACAATCAGTTCCCTCCCTTGCCCGCTATACCCCGGCCTTCACAATCAGTTCCCTCCCTGCCCACGATACCCCGGGCTCCACAATCGGCTCCCTCTCTGCCCGCTATACCCCGGGCTTCACAATCAGTTCCCTCTCTGCCCGCTATACCCCGGGCTCCACAATCGGCTCCCTCTCTGCCCGCTATACCCCGGGCTTCACAATCAGTTCCCTCTCTGCCCGCTATACCCCGGCCTTCACAATCAGTTCCCCCTGCCCGCTATACCCCGGGCTCCACAATCAGTTCCCTCTCTGCCCCTACCCCCCCCGGGCTCCACAATCGGCTCCCTCTCTGCCCACTATACCACGGGCTTCACAATCGGCTCCCTCTCTGCCCGCTATACCCCGGGCTTCACAATCAGCTCCCTCTCTGCCCGCTATACCCCGGGCTTCACAATCAGCTCCCTCCCTGCCCGCTATACCCCGGGCTTCACAATCAGTTCCTTCTCTGCCCGCTATACCCTGGGCTTCACAATCAGTTCCCTCTCTGCCCGCTATACCCCGGGCTTCACAATCAGCTCCCGCTATACCCCGGGCTTCACAATCGGCTCCCTCTCTGCCCGCTATACTCCGGGCTTCACAATGAGTTCCCTCTCTGTCCGCTATACCCCGGGCTTCACAATCAGTTCCCTCACTGCACGCTATACCCGGGCTTCACAATCGGCTCCCTCTCTGCCCGCTATCCCCCGGGCTCCACAATCGGCTCCCTCTCTGCCCGCTATACCCCTGGCATCACAATCGGCTCCCTCTCTGCCCGCTATACCCCGGGCTTCACAATCGGCTCCGTCTCTGCCCGCTATACCCCAGGCTTCACAATCGGCTCCCTCTATCCCCCGGGCTCCACAATCGGCTCCCTCTCTGCCCGCTATACCCCTGGCATCACAATCGGCTCCCTCTCTGCCCGCTATACTCCGGGCTTCACAATTGGCTCCCTCTCTGCCCGCTATACTCCGGGCTTCACAATCAGTTCCCTCCCTTGCCCGCTATACCCCGGCCTTCACAATCAGTTCCCTCCCTGCCCGCTATACCCTGGGCTTCACAATCAGTTCCCTCCCTGCCCGCTATACCCCGGGCTCCACAATCGGCTCCCTCTCTGCCCGCTATACCCGGGCTTCACAATCAGTTCCCTCTCTGCCCGCTATACCCCGGCCTTCACAATCAGTTCCCCCTGCCCGCTATACCCCGGGCTCCACAATCAGTTCCCTCTCTGCCCCTACCCCCCCCCCTTGGGCTCCACAATCGGCTCCCTCTCTGCCCACTATACCACGGGCTTCACAATCGGCTCCCTCTCTGCCCACTATACCACGGGCTTCACAATCGGCTCCCTCTCTGCCCGCTATACCCCGGGCTTCACAATCAGCTCCCTCTCTGCCCGCTATACCCCGGGCTTCACAATCAGCTCCCTCCCTGCCCGCTATACCCCGGGCTTTACAATCAGTTCCCTCTCTGCCCGCTATACCCCGGGCTTCACAATCAGTTCCCTCTCTGCCCGCTATACCCCGGGCTTCACAATCAGCTCCCGCTATACCCCGGGCTTCACAATCAGCTCCCTCTCTGCCTGCTATACTCCGGGCTTCACAATCAGTTCCCTCTCTGTCCGCTATACCCCGGGCTTCACAATCAGTTCCCTCACTGCACGCTATACCCGGGCTTCACAATCGGCTCCCTCTCTGCCCGCTATCCCCCGGGCTCCACAATCGGCTCCCTCTCTGCCCGCTATACCCCTGGCATCACAATCGGCTCCCTCTCTGCCCGCTATACCCCGGGCTTCACAATCGGCTCCGTCTCTGCCCGCTATACCCCGGGCTTCACAATCGGCTCCCTCTATCCCCCGGGCTCCACAATCGGCTCCCTCTCTGCCCGCTATACCCCTGGCATCACAATCGGCTCCCTCTCTGCCCGCTATACTCCGGGCTTCACAATTGGCTCCCTCTCTGCCCGCTATACTCCGGGCTTCACAATCGGCTCCCTCTCTGCCCGCTATACCCCGGGCTCCACAATCAGCTCCCATACCATCTTCCTATATTCCACAATGGACGTCCATTTTGCTTCCTACAAATGTGTTGCCAATCATTCAGAGGTCATAAATCATTTATCTTAGAAGCCAATCATAAATGTGTACAAATGTGCCACACTAAGGCGGCTTACAGATGTGACTGCAGTTTGTTCCGCCCCTTGTTCGGTGTCACCAGCACATGTACCTGAAGGCTTTTGGGTTAAGCCCGGCGTGGTGCGGAATCCAGGTAAGGAGATGATTCTGTAACATCAGCAATCTGCGATACGTCTTCTCCTGCATGGGGAGCAGGAGGCCAACGCCACCATCCAGCGTAGCGAACCACGTGATTTGTTTGTTGTCCCATAATGCCGTTTTACGACTGGAGCCTTCGTTGGCTCCCCGGCACGGAGTCCTCCAGAAAGTATTGACATGGGAGCCCGTGTGGAAGTCTGCTCGTCTCAGGAGGCGCAATCCCCCAAAACTTTCCTTTGCTGGAACAAATAATGGAGACATAGAACCAATATCAGGAGCGTTTTATAAATCGCAAAGAATGTGGCTGCAGAAACGCACAGACCGGTGGGCAGGAGCTTGAAGCCCAGAGGGAAGCCTCCTGCCTCCAGGGTCATCCAGACATGAAAAGCTTGGAGCCCAGAGGGAAGCCTCCTGCCTCCTGCCTCATCCAGACATGGAAAGCTTGGAGCCCAGAGGGAAGCCTCCTGCCTCCAGGGTCATCCAGACATGGAAAGCTTGGAGCCCAGAGGGAAGCCTCCTGCCTCCAGGGTCATCCAGACATGGAAAGCTTGGAGCCCAGAGGGAAGCCTCCTGCCTCCAGGGTCATCCAGACATGGAAAGCTTGGAGCCCAGAGGGAAGCCTCCTGCCTCATCCAGACATGGAAAGCTTGGAGCCCAGAGGGAAGCCTCCTGCCTCCTGCCTCATCCAGACATGGAAAGCTTGGAGCCCAGAGGGAAGCCTCCTGCCTCCAGGGTCATCCAGACATGGAAAGCTTGGAGCCCAGAGGGAAGCCTCCTGCCTCCTGCCTCATCCAGACATGGAAAGCTTGGAGCCCAGAGGGAAGCCTCCTGCCGCATCCAGACATGGAAAGCACACGGGGAGCTCCAGACTTGGAGATGGCCGGTGAGGACACTGGAGGTAGAGAGGAAAGAAGGAAGAACTCACCTGCTGGAAGGTACATATAGAGGAGGATGTTGCGGTCACGGTCAGACACTGTAATATAAAAAGGAGATTGGTAAATAAGAACGCGGCACAAGGAGTCACGTCCTCCTATCTTCATCACTTGGAACTCACCAAGGAAGCCAAGCTGATTGTTGTCCACCAGGAACTCCACACTATACACCTCCAGAGGCTTCACATCCTGCAAGAGAAAGGAGAGTCAGAGACTGAAGGAGAGCCAATCATTAGTAATGAGAATTCCACAGGACATGAGAAGGGGCGTGTACTCATCCAGGTGACCAATCACACAGAAGCAGTAAGAGGGGCGTGCACTCACCCTGACCAGTGACAAGGAAGGGATAGGGGAGGGGCCTGCACTCACCCTGCTGACCAGTGACAAGGAAGGGATAGGGGAGGGGCCTGCACTCACCCTGCTGACCAGTGACAAGGAAGGGATAGGGGAGGGGCCTGCACTCACCCTGCTGACCAATGACAAGGAAGGGATAGGCGAAGAGCCTGCACTGACCCTGCTGACCAATGACAAGGAAGGGATAGGCGAAGAGCCTGCACTGACCCTGCTGATGAGTGACAGGGAAGGGATAGGGGAGGGGCCTGCACTCACCCTGCTGACCAATAACAAGGAAGGGATAGGGGAGGGGTCTGCACTCACCCTGCTGACCAGTGACAGGATAGGGGAGGGGCCTGCACTCACCCTGCTGACCAGTGACAAGGAAGGGATAGGGGAGGGGCCTGCACTCACCCTGCTGACCAGTGACAAGGAAGGGATAGGGGAGGGGCCTGCACTCACCCTGCTGACCAGTGACAGGGATGTGCACTCACCCTGCTGACCAGTGACAGGGAAGGGATAGGGGAGGGGCCTGCACTCACCCTGCTGACCAGTGACAAGGAAGGGATAGGGGAGGGGCCTGCACTCACCCTGCTGACCAGTGACAGGGATGTGCACTCACCCTGCTGACCAGTGACAGGGAAGGGATAGGGGAGGGGTCTGCACTCACCCTGCTGACCAGTGACAGGATAGGGGAGGGGCGTGCACTGACCCTGCTGACCAGTGACAGGGAAGGGATAGGGGAGGGGCTTGCACTTACTCTGCTGACCAATGACAAGGAAGGGATAGGGGAGGGGTCTGCACTCACATTGCTGACCAATGACAAGGAAGGGATAGGGGAGGGGCCTGCACTCACCCTGCTGACCAATGACAAGGAAGGGATAGGGGAGGGGTCTACACTCACCCTGCTGACCAGTGACAGGGATGTGCACTGACCCTGCTGACCAGTAACAAGGAAAGGGGAGGGGCGTGCACTCACCCTGCTGATGAGTGACAGGGAAGGGATAGGGGAGGGGCCTGCACTCACCCTGCTGACCAGTGACAAGGAAGGGATAGGGGAGGGGCCTGCACTCACCCTGCTGACCAATGACAAGGAAGGGATAGGGGAGGGGTCTACACTCACCCTGCTGACCAGTGACAGGGATGTGCACTGACCCTGCTGACCAGTAACAAGGAAAGGGGAGGGGCGTGCACTCACCCTGCTGATGAGTGACAGGGAAGGGATAGGGGAGGGGCCTGCACTCACCCTGCTGACCAGTGACAAGGAAGGGATAGGGGAGGGGCGTGCACTCACCCTGCTGACCAGTGACAAGGAAGGGATAGGGGAGAGGCCTGCACTCACCCTGCTGATGAGTGACAGGGATAGGGGAGGGGCTTGCACTTACCCTGCTGACCAGTGACAGGGAAGGGATAGGGGAGGGGTCTGCACTCACCCTGCTGACCAGTGACAGGGAAGGGATAGGGGAGGGGTCTGCACTCACCCTGCTGACCAGTGACAGGATAGGGGAGGGGCCTGCACTCACCCTGCTGACCAGTGACAGGGAAGGGATAGGGGAGGGGCGTGCACTCACCCTGCTGACCAATGACAGGGAAGGGATAGGGGAGGGGCTTGCACTTACTCTGCTGACCAATGACAGGGTTTTGCTCTCCTCCTGGTAGCGCAGTAATGAGATGCTTTTCATCAGGTCTGCAGCCAAAATGAAATTCTTTACGCTGATCATCTGGTGGATATAAAGCTGAGTGTCGATGAACGCCATCCCCGTCAGATCGTTGTCCTTCAGACTCCAGAGGAAGATCTATGAGGAAAGAAGACAATATAATAGTTGGAAGCAGACTAGGCCACCATCCCGCAACGCACAGGGGCGTGTACCGACAGGGAACCCCCCGCAGCGCACAGGGGCGTGCACCGACAGGGAACCCCCGCAACGCACAGGGGCGTGCACCGACAGGGAACCCCCCGCAGCGCACAGGGGCGTGCACCGACAGGGAACCCCCCCCGAAACGCACAGGGGCGTGTACCGACAGGGAACCCCCCCGCAACACACAGGGGCGTGTACCGACAGGGAACCCCCACAACGCACAGGGGCGTGTACCGACAGGGAACCCCCCCGCAACACACAGGGGCGTGTACCGACAGGGAAACCCCCCGCAACACACAGGGGCGTGTACCGACAGGGAAACCCCCCGCAACGCACAGGGGCGTGTACCGACAGGGAACCACCACAACGCACAGGGGCCTTTTCCCGACAGGGAACCACCACAACGCACAGGGGCCTTTTCCCGACAGGGAACCACCACAACGCACAGGGGCGTGTACCGACAGGGAACCACCACAACGCACAGGGGCGTGTACCGACAGGGAACCACCACAACGCACAGGGGCGTGTACCGACAGGGAACCACCACAACGCACAGGGGCGTGTACCGACAGGGAACCACCACAACGCACAGGGGCGTGTACCGACAGGGAACTCCCACAACGCACAAGTAATCCTCCACTACTCACCTTCTGGCCAATGGCCGTCACCAAATAGCCGTTACAATGGCAGAGGGCGGTGACCGGACCCTTCTGCTCCTTCTCATACAGAGTCTTAAACTTGTTCTTGGTCAGAGGCTGCCCTGGCTCCGGCACCACTTCAATGATGTCCATGATAAGTATCTGAAGATGGGGAGAGAGCAGCATTAATGATAACCTGGTAAGGGGGGGGGGGGGTAACATTGGGTTAGCACTATGCACATCAGGATGGAGGATTATGGATGGTGACAACGGCGGATCAGGTCTGCGTAAAGTCTGTTGAAACAGCCATTCATAGTCTCCATCAGAAGTCCCTGACAGAGAGACACTGCGGGACCACAACTGGGAGACCATAGAGCCGCACAATTAATCGTGATCTCGATTCCTCCCCCCTGACATCTCTGATCTCGATTCCTCCCCCCCTGACATCTCTGATCTCGATTCCTCCCCCCTGACATCTCTGATCTCGATTCCTCCCCCCTGACATCTCTGATCTCGATTCCTCCCCCCCGACATCTCGATTCCTCCCCCCTGACGTCTCTGATCTCGATTCCTCCCCCCTGACATCTCTGATCTCGATTCCTCCCCCCTGACATCTCGATTCCTCCCCCCTGACATCTCTGATCTCGATTCCTCCCCCCTGACATCTCTGATCTCGATTCCTCCCCCCTGACATCTCTGATCTCGATTCCTCCCCCCCTGACATCTCTGATCTCGATTCCTCCCCCCCTGACATCTCTGATCTCGATTCCTCCCCCCCTGACATCTCTGATCTCGATTCCTCCCCCCTGACATCTCTGATCTCGATTCCTCCCCCCCTGACATCTCTGATCTCGATTCCTCCCCCCTGACATCTCGTGATCTCGATTCCTCCCCCCTGACGTCTCTGATCTCGATTCCTCCCCCCTGACGTCTCTGATCTCGATTCCTCCCCCCTGACGTCTCTGATCTCGATTCCTCCCCCCTGACGTCTCGTGATCTCGATTCCTCCCCCCCGACATCTCGATTCCTCCCCCCTGACGTCTCTGATCTCGATTCCTCCCCCCTGACATCTCGTGATCTCGATTCCTCCCCCCTGACATCTCTGATCTCGATTCCTCCCCCCTGACATCTCTGATCTCGATTCCTCCCCCCTGACATCTCTGATCTCGATTCCTCCCCCCTGACATCTCTGATCTCGATTCCTCCCCCCTGACATCTCTGATCTCGATTCCTCCCCCCTGACATCTCTGATCTCGATTCCTCCCCCCCTGACATCTCTGATCTCGATTCCTCCCCCCCTGACATCTCTGATCTCGATTCCTCCCCCCTGACATCTCTGATCTCGATTCCTCCCCCCTGACATCTCTGATCTCGATTCCTCCCTCCCTGACATCTCTGATCTCGATTCCTCCCCCCTGACATCTCGTGATCTCGATTCCTCCCCCCTGACGTCTCTGATCTCGATTCCTCCCCCCTGACGTCTCTGATCTCGATTCCTCCCCCCTGACGTCTCGTGATCTCGATTCCTCCCCCCCGACATCTCGATTCCTCCCCCCTGACGTCTCTGATCTCGATTCCTCCCCCCTGACATCTCGTGATCTCGATTCCTCCCCCCTGACATCTCTGATCTCGATTCCTCCCCCCTGACATCTCTGATCTCGATTCCTCCCCCCTGACATCTCTGATCTCGATTCCTCCCCCCTGACATCTCTGATCTCGATTCCTCCCCCCTGACTTCTCTGATCTCGATTCCTCCCCCCTGACATCTCTGATCTCGATTCCTCCCCCCTGACATCTCTGATCTCGATTCCTCCCCCCCTGACATCTCTGATCTCGATTCCTCCCCCCCTGACATCTCTGATCTCGATTCCTCCCCCCCTGACATCTCTGATCTCGATTCCTCCTCCCCTGACATCTCTGATCTCGATTCCTCCTCCCCTGACATCTCTGATCTCGATTCCTCCTCCCCTGACATCTCCGATCTCGATTCCTCCTCCCCTGACATCTCCGATCTCGATTCCTCCTCCCCTGACATCTCCGATCTCGATTCCTCCCCCCTGACATCTCCGATCTCGATTCCTCCCCCCTGACATCTCCGATCTCGATTCCTCCCCCCCTGACATCTCTGATCTCGATTCCTCCCCCCCTGACATCTCTGATCTCGATTCCTCCCCCCCTGACATCTCTGATCTCGATTCCTCCCCCCCTGACATCTCGTGATCTCGATTCCTCCTCCCCTGACATCTCGTGATCTCGATTCCTCCTCCCCTGACATCTTGTGATCTCGATTCCTCCTCCCCTGACATCTCGTGATCTCGATTCCTCCCCCCTGACATCTCGTGATCTCGATTCCTCCCCCCTGACATCTCTGATCTCGATTCCTCCCTCCCTGACATCTCTGATCTCGATTCCTCCCCCCTGACATCTCGGATCTCGATTCCTCCCCCCTGACATCTCGGATCTCGATTCCTCCCCCCTGACATCTCCGATCTCGATTCCTCCCCCCCTGACATCTCCGATCTCGATTCCTCCCCCCTGACATCTCCGATCTCGATTCCTCCCCCGACATCTCTGATCTCGATTCCTCCCCCCCTGACATCTCTGATCTCGATTCCTCCCCCCCTGACATCTCTGATCTCGATTCCTCCCCCCTGACATCTCGTGATCTCGATTCCTCCTCCCCTGACATCTCGTGATCTCGATTCCTCCTCCCCTGACATCTTGTGATCTCGATTCCTCCTCCCCTGACATCTCGTGATCTCGATTCCTCCCCCCTGACATCTCGTGATCTCGATTCCTCCCCCCTGACATCTCTGATCTCGATTCCTCCCTCCCTGACATCTCTGATCTCGATTCCTCCCCCCTGACATCTCGGATCTCGATTCCTCCCCCCTGACATCTCGGATCTCGATTCCTCCCCCCCTGACATCTCGGATCTCGATTCCTCCCCCCCTGACATCTCTGATCTCGATTCCTCCCCCCCCTGACATCTCTGATCTCGATTCCTCCCCCCTGACGATCTCCAATGCAGAGTTTGCAGATCCTTTCATAGAACAAGTGGAGAGACTTTATCTGATTTCTCAGCTGTCTATCCGGACAGTCTGCCAAGTTCTTATCAAGAAACATTGTAACTAACTTCCTTCTCAGATCAAACTTCTGTGTGTAAAGAAGGGCAGTCTGCCAAGTTTGTAACAACAGGAAACATTGTAACCAACTTCCTTCTCAGATCAAACTTCTGTGTGTAAATGCAGGAAGTTTAACCACTTAGGCCCAGATTCTTGTAGGAGTTACGCCGGCGTATCTCCAGATACGCCGTCGTAACCGAGTGTGAGGCGTCGTATCTATGCGCCCGATTCTTTTACGCATAGATTTGTCTTAGATCCGACCGGCATAAGTCTCTTACGCCGTCGTATCCAAGTTGCATATTTACGCTGGCCGCTAGGTGGCGCTTCCGTCGATTTACGCGTCAAATATGGTAATGAGCTAGATACGCCGATTCTCAAACCGTACGTGCGCCCGGCGCTTTTTTTTTTACGTCGTTTACGTTAGGCTTTTTTGGGGCGTAAAGTTACCCCTGCTCTATGAGGCGTACCAATGTTAGGTATGGACGTCGGAACAGCGTAAAATTTTTCACGTTTTACGTCGTTTGCGTAAGTCGTCCGTGAATGGGGCTGGACGTAAGTTACGATCACGTCGACTAGGCATTGAGCGGGCGCAATTTAATTAGAAAATTTGACGTGATACTGAGCATGCGAGCGCATGCGCCGTTCAAAAAAAAAGCGTCAATTACGTGGGGTCACGATTAATTTCCATAAAACACGCCCACCACTTCCACATTTTAATTAGGCGGGCTTACACCAGCCCAGTTACACTACGCCGCCGCAACTTAAAGCGCAAATTCTTTGAGAATACGGGACATGCCGCTCTAAGTTACGGCGGCGTAGTGCAACTCAGATGCGCTACTCCCGCCTAAAGATAGGCGATTCTACGAGAATCTGGGCCTTAAAGTCCAAATCTTTTTCTGACACTTGTTTCTGAAGTTAAAAATCAATATTTTCTGCTAGAAAATTGCTTGGAACCCCAAAACATTATATATATTTTAGCAGAGACCCTATGGAATAAAACGGCAATTGCTGCAATATTTTATGTCACGCTGTATTTGCCCAGCGGTCTTTCAAATGCTATTTTTGGGGAGAAAAAACACTTCAGTGAATAAAAAAAAGAAACAGTAAAGTTAGCCCAAATTTTTTGTTTTAATGCGAAAGATGACGTTATGCTGCGAGAATCGCGATCTGTCTTCTAAGCGAAAAAATTGCGATTCTCATTTTAGCCAGAATCGTGCAGCTCTAGGGACAGGGACAGTGTTGTCTCCCCTATAAGAGAAGATGCCTGAGCAAGGACCTTCGTGACATGATCACCAGGGATTACTGTCCAATATTTGCCTATTTACAGATAAGATATCTCTTGAAACATAAGAAATTATCCTCTGTCAATATTTCCATGGTGGAACAGTCACTGTCCGGTAGGCAGAGGAGTCCATGCACCCCAGGACTTATGGTGGACAGCTGAAATGACTTCCAATACGTGACTTACCCGCCCTCTACAGGTCACTTCCTCTCCTTGCATCACGCATGTGCCCACTGCAATGTACCCCTTCAGGCCAGACACCGTCTCTTCACTCTTCAAGTTCACAGTTCTCATGCAGGTGGCGTGCTCCCATTCGTCCAAATCGATCCTGAAACACACATAAGAAGATGCTAGCTTTATACCATATAACAGACCTAAACTGGAAACCACTGTCCTCCTAAACACAGACCTACAGCCAAAATTACTGGTCCTTGACAGACCTTCAACCATACGGTCCTCCTCAACACGGACCTTCAACCATACGGTCCTCCTCAACACGGACCTTCCACCATACGGTCCTCCTCAACACGGACCTTCCACCATACGGTCCTCCTCAACACGGACCTTCAACCATACGGTCCTCCTCAACACGGACCTTCAACCATACGGTCCTCCTCAACACGGACCTTCAACCATACGGTCCTCCTCAACACGGACCTTCAACCATACGGTCCTCCTCAACACGGACCTTCAACCATACGGTCCTCCTCAACACGGACCTTCAACCATACGGTCCTCCTCAACACGGACCTTCAACCATACGGTCCTCCTCAACACGGACCTTCAACCATACGGTCCTCCTCAACACGGACCTTCAACCATACGGTCCTCCTCAACACGGACCTTCAACCATACGGTCCTCCTCAACACGGACCTTCCACCATACGGTCCTCCTCAACACGGACCTTCCACCATACGGTCCTCCTCAACACGGACCTTCAACCATACGGTCCTCCTCAACACGGACCTTCAACCATACGGTCCTCCTCAACACGGACCTTCAACCGGCCGTATAACTGAACACAAAGCTAGTGAAGGTTGAACCCTTGTTGGCAAGCACAGACATTCAACCTAAACCATGGCTTCACATCTTAGAGACCTTCAACCAAGAACTGCAGGCATCATTCCTGAATATAAACCTTAAACTAGTAACCACTAGTCTCACTCCTGAACACAGACCTTCAACCCGAGAACCACTGGCTTCACTCCTGAAAACCAGACCTTTGACCAATAATCTCTGACCTCATGGATACAAAAAGGCATAGATAATTTAATGAGGACACAGGGATCCAAGGCGAAGGAGGGCATCCCAGGGATCCAAGGCGGGGGAGGGCATCCCAGGGATCCAAGGCGGGGGAGGGCATCCCAGGGATCCAAGGCGGGGGAGGGCATCCCAGGGATCCAAGGCGGGGGAGGGCATCCCAGGGATCCAAGGCGGGGGAGGGCATCCCAGGGATCCAAGGCGGGGGAGGGCATCCCAGGGATCCAAGGCGGAGGAGGGCATCCCAGGGATCCAAGGCGAAGGAGGGCATCAGGGTTGGAGGGGCTTCAGGGACAACATTGCCCAAAGGGTGAGTTGGCTTTCCCAGTACTAATCCTGCCATAGACAGGGCGTATACCCCAGTAATGAAAAGGGAGACATTCTGGAATTAAGCGCCATTAGCGGACCAGGATGAAAATGGGATTACAGAAAGATGGTAGACTGGTCGTTATTACTCACCAGCCTAGAAGAGAACAGAAATGGGTACAGTACCTGGTGTTGGGGATGGTCTCCCAACTGACAGGGGAGATTAGCTGGATGGAGAACGCCTCTTGGACAGGTGACATATAGCGATCGTCTACAAGAACAAAAAATAAATAAAAAAGGATCCCCTGAGTTGTATAGAAATCTCACACCGAGAAGGACATTAAACGGCTTTGGACAACATGAAACAATTCTAAAACCACAGATGAAGAGGTGACTCAGAGAGAAGGCAGGTAAGGTAGGTAGATAAGGTAGGTTACTACAAGGAACACAAGAATAATAGAAAACATGGAATATTAGACACAAGGACATCACAGGATGGAATACGAGACAATACAACATGTTCCCGCTGGGCTCTGCTCACCTCTCTCCATGGTCTCAAACTCCTTCTCCTCCCCAGTCATGCGAGGGATCCGAGTACACGTGTCATCCACACTCGTGACAACTGCATACACCTGGAACAACAGAACAAGCAATGGCATTCTCCAAGACCGAACAGAGTATATACATCTTACTGTTCTGTATACAACCACTTATTAGGCTCCATTCACACTCCAAAATCAGGCGACTTTGGTGCAACTTTGATGCGACTTGTTGCCCCTCTGCAAAAGTCAGACCCACTGTTGCATGTGAAACATACAGGTGCGACTTTCAGGCAACTTTTGAGGGTTAACATAGAAGTACCCCCCAAATAAATTGATGTCCTCCCCCCCCCCCCCCCCGCACCACAAATGGAGCTTTTTTTGGTGGTATTTGATCACCTCTGTGGTTTTTATTTTTTGTGCTATAAACCAAAAAGTGTGATTCTTCCTCAGTTTAGGCCAATATATATTCTTCTACATATTTTTACTTTTTTTTTTTTTCAAAAATAGCAATAAGCGTACATTGATTGGTTTGCACAAAATATATAGCATCTACAAAATAGGGGACAGATTTATGGCATTTTTTTTTTTTTTTACTAGTAATGGCGGTGATCAGTGATTTTGAATGGGACTGTGGCATTGCAGCGGACAGATTGGACACTTTTTGGACCAGTGACATTTATACAGCGATCAGTGTTATAATAATGCGCCGATTGCTGTATAAATGTCACTGGCAGGGAAGGGGGGCGATCAAGGGGTTAACTGTGTCCTAGGGAGGAGTTTCTAACTGTGGGGGGGGGGTGGGACTGACTGGAGGAGGAGAGAGATCGCGGTTCCTGATCACTAGGAACAAACAATCTCTCTCTACTCACCTGACAGAACTGGAATCTGTTTGTTTACATTGACAGATCCCCATTCTGCCTCTCTCAGGAGCGAATATCGCAGCCATGCGCATCAGTTTAGGCGACGTGCTTGCCCGCTATAGCTATTGAAGGAACCGCCGTACCGGTACTGCGCAATAGAACCGACCTGCCGTCGTATATCAGGCAGCTGGTTGGCAAGTGGTTAACATGGACATATATGAATGGTTATCATTGGAAAACATGGGGTACAGTATGTCATGTGACTGATGCCCAAAGTCGCATGGCAAGTGGCACACGTGTTAATGGAGGGGGGGGGGGGGTTCTTAGTGATCTAATCAGAGCGCCCTACCAGGACAGACCAGTTAGGCTCCATTCACACTTGCACGATTCCAAAAGTCAGGCGACTTTGGAGTATAACTTTGGTGCAACTTTGATACAAACTTGGTGCACCTTTGGATGGGTGCGACTTGGATACTACTTTGGCTCTGACCGATGATAATGGACAACTGTTGCACAACTGTCACAAGTAGGGTTGTCCCGATACCGATACCAAGCATTTGCCCGAGTACTTGTACAAATGCTCCCGATGCTTCCCCGATACTTGTACTGTCGGCGGTGATCAGTGCGTGGGGAAGTTACCAGCACCGATCACCGCTGATTTTAAAGCAGCTGAAAGCCGCCGTGTATCCCGTGTATGCCGCCGTGTATCCCGTGTATGCCGCCGCGTATCCCACCGTGTTTCTCTCCCCTTCCGTGCTCCTCCTCCACCCCCTGGAAATGTCAGAATGGAGAGCGGGGTAGGAGCCGGTAAATCCGATCACTGACTGTCCATTCACATAACTGAAACATTGTAACCTGTGTTTACAAATGTTTCAGTTTATGAATGAACAGAAGACGCTGTCTTCTCTCCATTCATTTTCAGCACAGCTGAGGCTGCTGAGAAAGGGACTGGGGAACATGTGTCCTTAGTCCCTTTCCCTGTCTCAAAGGGAAGATGTCAGAGGTCTGTTAAGACCCCTGATATCTCACCAAATAAAAAAAGAATAAAAAAACAAAAGAATAAAAAAATGATTGTAGAAAAAAAAATTAAAGATAAAAAAAAAAAAAAAAAAAAAAAAACACACCACACACACTGACACGGTCACCCCCCCCCCCCCTTAAAAAAAAGAAAGCATTATAAATAAAATAAAAAAAATGTAAAAAAATAAAAACAAATTGTTAAAGATAAAAAAAAACCAAAAAAAAAACAACATACTGACACATGTGCGGCTGTCACACGAGATTTAAAAAAGTATCGGTATTCGGTATCTGTACTTGTACTCGGTCTTAAAAAAGTGGTATCGGGACACCCCTAGTCAAAAGTATAACATTCAGTCTGTACTATTTTTGAGGGTTTACATTGCAGTCTATGGCACTTCAGTCACATGAAAGTCGCAACAAAGGTGGTGCGGGAACCCTTTAAGTTACACATATTTAAAACAGTTTAGTGTCCCAAGTGGCACAAGTGTGAATGGAGCCTTCTCCAAGTAGTGAGGGGTCCACAGTGCAGTTCCCGGACCTCCCGCGGCCCTCCTGGAGGAATGCGATATCATTTCATACAGTTAATGAATGTCAAGCTCTGTGCAGATCTCAGTCCACCAGCCGGGTCAATGTCTCACCTTGGACTCCACATGGTAGGACACGTAGTGCGCCGTGCAGCGAAGCGGGATCTTCCGGACGGGCCAGGGAGCGTCATAGGATAGGTAAGCAGGAAGGACACTGATCCGTAATTCACCCTGCAGAACAAAAACAGCCGCTATAAAAACCTTCCCACAAAACAGCAACATTACCCCCCCCCCATGCTGCTCCTCCTGAGAGACAGAGGGGACCTCACCACCTGCTCCTCATTCATCCCTACTCCCCGAGAGGCAGACAGAGGGGACCTCACCACCACCTCCTCCTCCTCCTCCTCCTCATTCATCCCTACTCCCCGAGAGGCAGACAGAGGGGACCTCACCACCACCTCCTCCTCCTCCTCCTCATTCATCCCTACTCCCCGAGAGGCAGACAGAGGGGACCTGCTCCTCATTCATCCCTACTCCCCGAGAGGCAGACAGAGGGGACCTCACCACCTGCTCCTCATTCATCCCTACTCCCCGAGAGGATGACAGAGGGGACCTCCTCCTCATTCATCCCTACTCCCCGAGAGGCAGACAGAGGGGACCTCACCACCTGCTCCTCATTCATCCCTACTCACTGAGAGGCAGACAGAGGGGACCTCACCACCTGCTCCTCATTCATCCCTACTCCCTGAGAGGCAGACAGAGGGGACCTCACCACCTGCTCCTCATTCATCCCTACTCCCCGAGAGGCAGACAGAGGGGACCTCACCACCTGCTCCTCATTCATCCCTACTCCCCGAGAGGCAGACAGAGGGGACCTCACCACCTGCTCCTCATTCATCCCTACTCCCTGAGAGGCAGACAAAGGGGACCTCACCACCTGCTCCTCATTCATCCCTACTCCCCGAGAGGCAGACAGAGGGGACCTCACCACCTGCTCCTCATTCATCCCTACTCCCCGAGAGGCAGACAGAGGGGACCTCATCACCTGCTCCTCATTCATCCCTACTCACTGAGAGGCAGACAGAGGGGACCTCACCACCTGCTTCTCATTCATCCCTACTCACTGAGAGGCAGACAGAGGGGACCTCATCACCTGCTCCTCATTCATCCCTACTCACTGAGAGGCAGACAGAGGGGACCTCATCACCTGCTCCTCATTCATCCCTACTCACTGAGAGGCAGACAGAGGGGACCTCACCACCTGCTTCTCATTCATCCCTACTCACTGAGAGGCAGACAGAGGGGACCTCATCACCTGCTCCTCATTCATCCCTACTCACTGAGAGGCAGACAGAGGGGACCTCATCACCTGCTCCTCATTCATCCCTACTCACTGAGAGGCAGACAGAGGGGACCTCACCACCTGCTTCTCATTCATCCCTACTCACTGAGAGGCAGACAGAGGGGACCTCACCACCTGCTCCTCATTCATCCCTACTCCCCGAGAGGCAGACAGAGGGGACCTCACCACCTGCTCCTCATTCATCCCTACTCCCCGAGAGGCAGACAGAGGGGACCTCATCACCTGCTCCTCATTCATCCCTACTCACTGAGAGGCAGACAGAGGGGACCTCACCACCTTCTTCCCACCAACATCCCTACTTAAAAAGGCCTCTTCCACACATGCTTTAAAACATGGCATTTGACTCTTTTTTTAAAGCACTCTGAACGCCAACATGGCTTGCTTGGTGCTTCAAAAAATCTCCAAACCCTCCATAGAAGTCTATGATAACACTCGCCAA
Organism: Rana temporaria; assembly: GCF_905171775.1. NCBI lineage: Eukaryota > Metazoa > Chordata > Amphibia > Anura > Ranidae > Rana > Rana temporaria. The sequence continues at coordinate 468,288 of NC_053493.1, read as the reverse complement.
CAGCACCTGCAGCTTCTGAGGGGAGTTGGCTTTGCTTTGGCGTAATCGCAGGTATGAGATATCCCAGGATGCACTGGGAAACCAACAAGCGAATCGGAAAGATGTCATCAGCCATCAAATGTGAATATACTCTAGGAGTGTCTGGTGCAGACGCCCCATCTGGCGTGGAGCAGAAGGAAGGTGAGCGGGGTCCGGAGTGGATCAACTAGCAAAAGGCACACGCGGTGTGCAACATGGGAACGCTATAACGGAAGGTAAGCCGGGGACCAGCAGAGTTGGGGGACTGGAGCAGGAGATGGCATGTGTGGTGCGCAACATGGGAAAGGGGGGGGGGGGGGGTTCGAGGTTCAGCAGAGCTGGGAGTTACCACTGAGCAGAGGGATCAGCAGAGCTGGGAGTTACCACTGAGCAGAGGGATCAGCAGAGCTGGGAGTTACCACTGAGCAGAGGGATCAGCAGAGCTGGGAGTTACCACTGAGCAGAGGGATCAGCAGAGCTGGGAGTTACCACTGAGCAAAGGGATCAGCAGAGCTGGGAGTTACCACTGAGCAGAGGGATCAGCAGAGCTGGGAGTTACCACTGAGCAGAGGGATCAGCAGAGCTGGGAGTTACCACTGAGCAGAGGGATCAGCAGAGCTGGGAGTTACCACTGAGCAGAGGGATCAGCAGAGCTGGGAGTTACCACTGAGCAGAGGGATCAGCAGAGCTGGGAGTTACCACTGAGCAGAGGGATCAGCAGAGCTGGGAGTTACCACTGAGCAGAGGGATCAGCAGAGCTGGGAGTTACCACTGAGCAGAGGGATCAGCAGAGCTGGGAGTTACCACTGAGCAGAGGGATCAGCAGAGCTGGGAGTTACCACTGAGCGGAGGGATCAGCAGAGCTGGGGGTTACCACTGAGCAGGAAATCTTCTAAACAAGAGTACTAATAAGCTGCAGATCTGCTGAACGAGGGCATCAATGAGCTGGGAAACTGCTGAACAGGGGTAATAATGAGCTGGGGATCTGCTGAGTGGGGGTACTACTTACTTGGCCCCTTTAAAAATCAGCACACACACACACACACCACACCATTTGCAAAGCTTAATCAAAGCTTTAAAAAAAGCTTAAAAAGCACCACCGAACCATCAAAAAAGCATGGTGAAGCGTGTTAAAGTCTAAGCAAGTGTAAATAAGCCCTTCGGGGTAGGACTGAGGGGTCCTCACCATCTCCTCCCCACCATGCAAAGGAAGGGCTTGCTCACCTGCCGGTTGAAGTAAAGGAACCCTCTGGGGCAGTTGACATTGTGGAAGGGGGCAAATGATTCAATGGATCCATCGATGGTCATGGGGTGCAGGCGTAGAGCGCCACGGTTGGTGACCAGCAGCCAGTGAGGGGAGGGGCCACATATGAACACCTGAGAAACAAAGAAAGAGCGAGTGACAAATTATAACCAGACCCCCTCCACCCCCCATCCACCTCCAAGTGATCCCTCACCCCTGAATATCCATAGATGTCCTGAAAAAAACGGAACCGTGCAACGCGACCGCGGGCACCATGATCCTCCACCGATCCTTCAGCCTTCTTCTTAGACTGTTTCTGCTTCTTCTCCCTGATATTTATATTATGAGGAACCTGTAGGAGAGGATTGGGGTTTGAGGCTTAAAAAGAGAAGTTCTGCTAGAGAAGGAGATCCATAGACTCATAGCAACCGATTCCATTACTACTCACCTTTTTAAATCGAACTTTCAGATTCCCCTGAGAGTCGTGTGAAAATGCTTCATAGATCAGCAGCTCAGAATCCACGAGGACCTGTCAAGTCACAGCAGAGTTATACATCTAGTGTCTACACCATACCACTGCCAAGGGGGGGGGGAGATCGAGGGGGCGCAGAACAAAAATTAACACAAAGGTGGGAGGTCATTGATCATTTGGACCATACCGGAGGGAGGGCGCAGAGAAAAGTCATGTTATACAGGAATATAAGGAGATGGACCAAACCACTGCAGAGGGATGTCGGGTTATATAGGAATATAGGGAGGTGGACCATACCATTGCAGAGGGATGTCAGGTTATATAGGGAGATGGACCATACCATTGCAGAGGGATGTCTGGTTATATAGGGAGGTGCACCATACCATTGCAGAGGGATGTTGGGTTATATAGGGAGATGGACCATACCATTGCAGAGGGATGTCAGGTTATATAGGAATATAGGGAGATGGACCATACCATTGCAGAGGGATGTCAGGTTATATAGGAATATAGGGAGGTGGACCATACCATTGCAGAGGGATGTCAGGTTATATAGGGAGATGGACCATACCATTGCAGAGGGATGTCTGGTTATATAGGGAGGTGCACCATACCATTGCAGAGTGATGTCGGGTTATATAGGGAGATGGACCATACCATTGCAGAGGGATGTCGGGTTATATAGGGAGATGGACCATACCATTGCAGAGGGATGTCAGGCTACACATAAATATGAAGAAAGGGACCATACCACTGCAGACAAAAATAGGATTTTTGTACTCACCGTAAAATCTATTTCTCTGCATTCATGGACGGACACAGCAGCAATTGACCTTAGGGCATTATCCTCCCTTTTAGGAGATTGACTAGGCAGAAAAAACAGCATGTCAAGTGTTAAACACTCCACACAGTACAGTACCTCCCAGGGGGCGGGTCCCCCGGGTACATCCCTCACACTCTGCTCTGCAGCTCCAGTTTGTAAACAAGCAGTACAAACAAAGGAGGGGTGGGTGCTGTGTCCGTCTATGAACTCAGAGAAATGGATTTTACGGTGAGTACAAAAATCCTATTTTCTCTTCCGTTCATGGACAGACACAGCAGCAATTGACCTTGGGGACGTCCCCAAGCAGTGTCAAAAAATCGAGGGGTGGGAAAACACAGCAAACCAACTTCACCCCAACAAACCAGAGTTCCTCAATGGAGGAACTTCAACCTCAAACAGCCGCCTGTAAAACCTCGCGGCCAAAGGAGGCATCCGAAGATGCACTCACATCCACCTTGTAAAACTTTGGGAGGTGTGGACTGACGACCAGGTCACCGCCTTACACACCTGTAAAACAGACGCTTGATGGCAGAAAGCCCAAGAGGCACCAATCGCCCTGTCGAATGCGCCGTAACTGGGAAGGGGGGCGCCTGCCCCTTTAGGGCATAGGCCTGAAGCACGACCCATCTGATCCACCCAGAAAATGGTGGCCGACGAGACAGCCAGACCCCTTTTTAGGACCAGTCACCAGAGAGTGAGCCGCCAAGGGTCGCTGAAAGGAAACAGCCAAGGCCGAAATCTGCCCCTTAAATCGTACTTATGGCGAGTGCTGATCCACTCCACGCTGTAAGAACAGCAGAATCCGGGACATCAAGTATGCACGAGGGTGCCAATCCATCTCCTCACATAGAGAAGATGTAAGCCTTCCATGTACGATGGTAAATCTTCCGTGAAGTAGGCTTCCGCGCACGCAGCATGGTAGAGAGTAACGAATCCGACAGACCTCGCAATAGCCACGCCGTTAAAGCCAACGACTGAAAAGCAGGATGAAAGATAGGACCCTGCGACAGAAGATCCTCTCGTATTGGCAGGCGCCACGGAACATCTGCCATCAGACGCACCAGATCTGCGTACCAGGGACGGCGAGGCCAATCCGGAGCAATTAGGATTGTTGGTATCACCTCGGCTTCCACTCTGCGCAGAAGACAAGGAAGAAGCTCCAGAGGAGGGCAAGCGTAGATTAGGCGATAGTGACCCCACGGTGCCACCAAAGCGTCCGACGCATCCGCCCACGGGTCTCTTTGACCTGGCCACGAACCGTGACACCTTCCGTTTGAGTCGGGACGCCAGAAGATCCATGTCTGGAGTGCCCCATTTCAGACACATCCGGGTGTATCGACCATACTCCTTGGTCTAGCGTTTGGCGACATAGGTAGTCCGCCTGCCAGTTCTTTATGCCTGGAATGTAAACGGCCGAAAATAGTGTTCCGGTTCTGTCGGCCCACCGGAAGATGTGAGCGACTTCCGCCGCTGCAGCCGAGCTCCGCGTGCCCCCTTGATGATTGACATATGCCACAGCCATGGCGTTGTCCGACTGAATCCCGACCGGGTGGCCCTGCAGTCTCAGAGACCACTTAGAGAGGCACAGCCTGATCGCCCAGAGTTCCAGGACATTGATTGGCGTCTGACTGAACCCCCCTGCCCCCCCCCCCAGCCGGCAAGACTGGCATCCGTTGTGACCACCATCCAATGGCATGGCAGGAACGACTTCCCGGCCCAAAGCACCCGAGATGTCAGCCACCACACTAGGGAGGGCCTGACCAGGCGACTCACCCGGACTTGGTGATCCAGAGACGAAGGGAGCTTGTCCCAACACAAAATAATTTCTCTCTGTAACACACGAGTGTGAAATTGAGCATACGGCACCGCCTCGAAGGAGGCCACCATCAGACCCAGAACTCGCATGCAAAAGCAAAGAGATGACCACTTCTGGGACACCAACTGCCTCACCGCAGTTAGCAGTGGCTGCAGGTTTTCCAAGGGAAGAAAAACTCCCGCCTCCGAGGAATCCAGGACCAACCCCAGGTATTCCAGACACAGACGGTCCGACTTCTGAACATTAAACAGCCAACAGCCAACAGCCAACCGAATTTTAGTCTGGCAGGTGATAGACACATCCACCTCTAACTCTGAGCTTGAAGAAGCTCTAAAAAGATCGTCCAGGTATCCTACAATAGCGATCCCGCACTGCCACAGCAGGGCCAGAATCGGAGCGAGCACCTTGGTGAAAGCCCTGAAGAAACTCCCAGTGCCGACATCGGACCAAAAAGGGGAGACCCACCAGTTTGCAGCGCTCAACCCAGACTGCAAACGGCAGAAACCTCCAATGCCTGACGCACACAGGGGCCGCAATAAAATGCGTCCCTGACGTCCAATTCCCCAGACGTAGTGCAGCGACCACAAAGTGACAAGCTGCCATCCTGAACCTTTGTGCCATCACAACGCTGTTGAGGGTCTCGGGATCCAGGACCGGACCGACCCCTCCCTTCTCTGAAGCTACCAACAGATCGTAGATGCCTTGGAAACCGAAGAGCCAACGGCCCAGACACCAATCCCTGCCCTGAGCAGGTCCTGCACAGCCCCAAGAAGGCGGCCCGGTAGCCAGAAGGGAATGAAACTCGGAGGAAAAAGAATCAGTTTTTCTGGTGGACAAGAGGAAAAAACTCCATCACGCACCCAGATGAAACCACTTCACAGACCCACTGGGCGGAAGCAGGGAGGTCCACCGAGCTGCAAACTCACAAGGGCGAAACCTCTATGTCGCCACACTTTGCTCGCAGCCATGTTTGCTTGCGAGAAACAAACAGGGATACTGTAGTCCCATAGCGGGCACCCTGTCGGCCTGGGAACGACGGAAGGAAAAGAACCACCATGAGCGGGAAAAAAAAAAAAAGGAGGGCCCTGGCCTACGGCGTGGCACCATACCTTTCCGAAATCTGAGGGAGCACCGTGCTCTCACCCCAAACGACATTTTTTGTCATGTCATTCGTCGAGGCTCCAGAACCCTGGTAGGGCAATCCGCCAGTGCCTTGGACGTTTGGTCCGCAGACCAGCATTTCAGTCAAATCATGAGGCGTAGCCCCACCGCAGATACTGGCGTACTGGACAGCCAGGGAGCAGTATCTAAGGCCGCATTGCAGACATACTTAAGGCCATGCACCAACTGGTCCGCTGTCATGCAGACCGGGAAAGCCTGTTGCTATTCCAAACACGGCGCAGCAATCTTTGCCCCTTAAGGGAGCATCAGTGACACCAGGGTCGGGACCAACAGTGGCTGCAACGCCGACCACAATACCGAGAACAAGGCACGGGCCACCGCCTCGGTCCGGCCTGTCTGCAGGATGCTTAAAACAGGGGTCCCTCGTGTTATTCCCCTGGATAGAGGAGGGCCCCACCGGAGGAGATGTCCATTTTTAGGAAAACACTCCTCCAGGGGATAACGGACAGCCATGCGATATTTTGGAATGCTGCGGCCGTACCCAGTTTTAGTATATACCTACCAAATAAACTAGGCAGGGAACCTAGCGGTGCGGGCTGGCTCGTGGGACCCAGAAGGGACCGGCACCTTAACAGATGCCCTCGCCGTATCCCCCATCTTATTAGGGTCCTGCACCTAGTGATAAGTGCTGCACCAGCGCCTATTTGCGCTGACCCAGACGCGGAAGGAACCATTCCGCAAGGTCCTGGTCCGTATCTTCTGACATGTCAGAGCAGGGGACATATGCCACAGCAAGACCCGAGTCTGAGTCAGAGCTTCTCCAAGAAGGTGGAGGGGTCGTTTTTACCCCCTACACGCCCGCACACCGCTTCCACCCTGGCAACATAAAAGTTGACTGACCATATAGGTGTCCATAGGCACCAAGTGTCGGGGCACCGGTTGTCACCACAGGGAGTGCCGACCACTTGCCTGACCTCCATAGGGACCAAGGCACACAACAAAATTCCACCCACCTAGCTGCTCCGACTGAGGCCCCCCCCCCCCCCCCGGAGGACTCACCACACCGACCCAGGTAACTGCACAACCCCGCTGTCCGCTCTCCCCACATGCCTCTCTGGTATGGCTGCGGTGTCTTCCTGTGCCGTTGGCGCCGTCCAGAAGGACTGCTTCCACCGCTAGAGGCAAAAAGCTAGCTGGTGACTACAAGAAAATGGCCGCCGCTCCACCAGAAAAAAGGCGCCGGGCACCGCCAAAATGGCCGCCGAAAACGGGGCTGAGAGGAAGAAGCAAATGGCTGTGAACACACTGGGCCTCAGCGCGGAGGCCCCCCCATGGCACCAGACAACCCCACATATGGAGAGCGGACCCAGACACCCAGCACAGCCCCCCCCCCCAGGACACGGAGCCCCCAAGAGGACCCTGGTCAGTACACAGCAGGCCCAGCTACCACAGAGCACGGGGAGGAGGGAAGGACAGGAAGAGAAGGAAGGGTTGGAACCCCCTAATCGACCTCCCCGGGAATACCCAGCCCGTTCCACCCTGCCAGAGCAGGGGGAACTGCTACTTACCCGTCCTGCGACCACCGGCAGGAGGCATCCCGGACAGAACCAACGTCCGCGCAGTTATGGCATGGCTGTCGGCCCGGCACACTGCGACACAGACATAGAGCCCAGTCATATGTGTGCCCTGGAGCGTATAGCTCACCGGCCACCCCTGGAGCAACAGGGCATGTCGTGGACGGCCCAGCGTGTAGCTAAAGGCCGGCACATGCTCAATGGACGAACATGGGGGGACTACAAGGATCCAGTCTGTCACCCAGTCGGCAGTTGATTGTAGATCTCAGGATCCAAAAATGCAGGAAAAAACGAAAGAAAAGCGAAAAAAAAAAAAATGTTCTCCAGAGCACATGGGCCCAGAAGAGCCATGTCACCTCCTCACTAGGCAGAAAAAAAACTGGAGCTGAAGCTGCAGAGCAGAGTGTGAGGGATGTACCCGGGGTGTGTTTAACACTTGACATGCTGTTTTTTCTGCCTAGTCAATCTCCTAAAAGGGAGAATAATACCCCAAGGTCAATTGCTGCTGTGTCCGTCCATCAACGGAAGAGAAAGTCAGATTATATAGAAACACAGGGAGGTGGACCATACCACTGCAGAGGGAAGTTATATATGAATATAAGAGAATGGACCATACCACTGCAGAAAGAAGTCTAGTTATACATGACTATTGGGAGATGGACCATTCAAGTACAGACAAGTCAGATTATATAGAAATATATAGCGATGGACCATACCACTACAGAGGGCAGTAAAGTGATATTATGATTATAGGGAAATGAATCATGTCACTGCAGATGGAAGTCAAGTTACGCAGCAATATGATGAAAGGGACCATACCACTGCAGAAAGAAGTCAGATTATATAGAAAACATATGGAGATGGACCATACCACTGCAGAAAGAAGTCAGATTATATAGAAAACATAGGGAGATGGACCATACCACTGCAGGCATAAATCAGATTATATAGAAAACATAGGGAGATGGACCATACCACTGCAGGCATAAGTCAGATTATATAGAAAACATAGGGAGATGGACCATACCACTGCAGGCATAAGTCAGATTATATAGAAAACATAGGGAGATGGACCATACCACTGCAGGCATAAGTCAGATTATATAGAAAACATAGGGAGATGGACCATACCACTGCAGGCATAAGTCAGATTATATAGAAAACATAGGGAGATGGACCATACCACTGCAGGCAGAAGTCATATTATATAGAAAACATAGGGAGATGGACCATACCACTGCAGAAAGAAGTCAAGTTATACATAAATATAGGGAAATGGACAACTCCATTACAAACAAAAGTCAGATTATATAAAAACATAGGGAGATGCAGTGGCGGCTGGTCCATAAGGGGCGACGCCCCACTCCTAATCTTCACGCGGGGCACCGGACGCTTATGTTCGACTACGTTTTTATTTTTTAAACATGGATTAGAGTTGGAGGCTCTAATTGGGTTCAAAAAAGGTTGAACTCGGGGTGCAGAGCACTGCGAACCGAGCCCACCCACTTGTAACATTAGCGAATGAACATTCGCTACCGTCTTCCTGCTTCTCCTCCTGGCCAATCAGGACAGGAGGAGGGTTCAAAGACTAAATTGGCGGGAGGAGAATCGACTGAATTGGCTGGGAGAAGCAGGGGAAGCCACCCGCAACCTGGATGGGGTAAGTGCGGGGCTAGCAGGCTTGCGAGCGGGGCCGGCGAGCCTGCAGGAGGGGGTGTTTGTTGGTCGCTCACCAGCCGCCACTGGAGAGATGGGACCATACCAGTGCAGAGGGAAGTCAAGTTATACATGAATATAGGGAAATGGACCATTCCAGTACAAACAAGTGTAAGATTATATAGAAACATAGGGAGATGGACCATACCACTGCAGGAGGGAAGTGAAGTTATACATGAATATAGGGAAATGGACCATTCCAGTACAGAAAAAGTCAAAATATATAGAAGCAAAGATGGGCTACATCACAGTATAAAAAAGCGATATTAGGTATGAATATAGGCAGATAAACCATACCACTGCAGAGGGACAAAAGAGTATACATAAAAAAAAAGGGAGAACTGGACCATACTATTTACAGAGGGAAGTCAGATTATATAGATCATACCACTTCAGAGGGAAGTTAAGTTATACATGACTATAGGGAGATGGACCATACCACTGCAGAGGGAAGTCATGTTATATATGAATATAGGGAGATGGACCATACCACTGCAGAGGGAAGTCATGTTATATATGAATATAGGGAGATGGATCATACCACTGCAGAGGGAAGTAAAGTTATACATGAACATAGGGACCACTCCAATACAGACAGAAGTCAGATTATAAAGAAACATAGGGAGATGGACCATACCACTGCAAAGGAAAGTTATATATTATTATAGGGAGATGGACAACGTCACTGTAAAAGGGAAGTCAAGATAAATATAGTCAGATGGATCATACCACTGCAGACAGAAGTCAGGTTATATAAAAACACAGGGAGATGGACCATACCACTGCAGACAGAAGTCAGGTTATATAAAAACACAGGAAGATGGACCATACCACTACAGACAGAAGTCAGGTTATATAAAAACACAGGAAGATGGACCATACCACTGCAGACAGAAGTCAGGTTATATAAAAACACAGAGAGATGGACCATACCACTGTAGAGGGAAGTCACCAATACTGGCGGGTAAAAAAGGGGAGGAGCCTCAGGTGACATCTTACCAGTAAATAAGGGCGACTTTGTCGGTTTCCCAGGCCCACCAGCAGAACCTCCTTCACCAGGGGAATTTCACTTTGCCGAGTCACTTCTTCTTTTCGGACTTCTCCTTGAGGAATGGGCTGTCCGAAGGAACTATCCACAAGAACTTTCAACCCCACAGGGAAATTCTTGACGAGGAAGACCAGACGCCATTCGGGGACCTGGTAGATCTGCGGCAGAAAGATCTTGGGTCAGACTGGACAGCTTATGAGAACATTGGCTTTAATCTGGACAGCTTGGGATTGCCGGGAGCCTGCAGTGCACTCCGATACTTGGACCTGTATCGCCCAATGACACCATCACCTTCCCAGGATCTCACCTCCATTATACCATTCTCTCTGACCACCACACACCAGTGTGTCGGCTCCGCCTTATACTGGGAAGAATCGCGATCTGCGTTGGGAATATTGCCCCGACGAGCCTCTTCCTTACTGGGGCTGGACGGGAATCCAGAATCTCCATACAGCATCTCGTCCTCGTCATCTACAGAGCGGCTGACACCACACACAGGATCAATCATTAGTAGACATACCGCAAATTATCGCACCATGCTCTACCACAGAAAGCCTCACCTGATCTCCTGCAACAGACTTTCTCCTTCCGATACACTCTGGGGGGCGCTGTCTTCCTTCACTGGGGCAGATCTGGTCTCTGTGGTGAACATACCGCTGACGTCACGATAAATGCAGACAGCGATGACCTTCGATAGCTGGACAGAGACAAGTGGAAATCTGCGTTAGGGTGGTGCAAAGTGGAGGCAGAAGTGAGGAGCCCATCCCCACCCCCCCACCCCCCTGTAGCACACTGTGCCCCGGGGACATCTACTCACATAATGTATGTTGGGCTTCTGTAGGGCGAGCCGATGAGATTTGCCTCCATACGTGTCACTTTTCAGCTGGAACATCGCCAACTGGCCTTCCACGCTAAGAATGACCACATAGGGGTCCGCCACGGTACAATGAACAATGGGGGAGCCCAGATCCACCGGGATGAAGTGCAGCTGGTTCACTGGAGACACAAAACACACGACCAATGGGTTACAGAGAGGGGGGCAGATACAACCTTACATGAACCCTTTCCCCGCAAGAGACATTTTTTAGTTTATTTTTTGCCGACGTTTAAAAAAAAAAAAAAAATTTCAGGCCTGAAGATTAAATAAAACCCCCAAAACATTGGCCCAGATTCTCATACATTTACGTTGCTCCTGGGCAGCGTAATGTATGAGCTCTACGTTACACCGCCGCAGGTTTACAGGTTTACATCCTGATTCTCAGAACACTTACCTGTAAACTTGCGGCGGTGTATCGTTAATTCGCTCGGCGCAAGCCCGCCCAATTCAAATGGGGCGGGCACCATTTAAATTAGGCGCACTCCCGCGCCGAGCGTACTGCGCATGCTCCTTCGGGTAAATTACCCGATGTGCATTGCGCTAAATGACGTCGCCCCGACGTCATTTGCTTAGACGTTTACATAAATGGCGTCCAGCGCCATTCACGGACGTCTTACGCAAACAACGTTTTTTTTTTTAAACTTCGATGCGGGAACGACGGCCATAGTTAACATTGGTTGCCCCTGCTAATAGCAGGGGCAACCTTACGCGTCGCGTACGCTACGGAAACAACGTAAATTCTCAGCGTCGGACGCGCGTAGGTTCGGGAATCTCGCGTACTTACCTCATTTGCATAGACGACGGGGAAAACGACGATGCGACACCTAGCGGCGGGAAAAAAAATTACTTTTAAGATCTGACAGCGTAACAGCCTTACGCATGTCAGATCTAATGGGTATCTATGCGCAACTGATTCTAAGAATCAGTCGCATAGATACCCGGGGCCAGATGAGGAGTTACGACGGCGCTAATGGTGTTGCGCCGTCGTAACGCCTTTGAGAATCTGGCCCATATTTTCTAAAAGTAGACACCCCTAGATAATAACATAGCGGTAGTTCCAATTTTTTTAGGTCACATGATATTCCTATTAAATACACCAAACGTGAATTTTAGGGCAAACAAACGCAATAAACGACCCACATTTTTTGGTGAAATATAAAAGCCGAAGTTGCACCGAGTAAATAGATACCCAACATGTCAAACCTTAAATTTGCGTGCGCCCCTGAAACGGCGACAGACTATTTTCACTTTGTCAGGTTTGTGTTGAAAGTGAAAGGGTTAAAGCAGCTATAAAAACTCAGCTGCTGCCTACTTTGAAGCCTATTAGAGCGAGCTAGCAGAGCCTCTAATCTTCTGCTTCAAACTCCCCCAAGCAATTCAAATCCATGCATCCGGCGTGCCACACATGGACAGAGGGGGAGGGGGGCAGCGCCCTCAATGGATGGGCCGCCCCTACTGTCACGCCTGTGAGGACGGCTCTGTTCATAGATACTGTGTACAGAGCCAGTCTGAGCCTCTCTGTACCTTGGGACCACTGCGATGATATTGTATTCATCCACCAATACATACATTTAAGATCAATGTTAAGGTTAACATACACTATATGTTACCAGGGGCAGCACATACTTTAAGTGTTCTGTTTTAATAAAGATTGTTGAAAGCCACAAGAAGGGTATCCAGAGGGAGGGTCAGAAGAGAATGCCTTCCATACAAGGCTTGTCCAGCCGTCACTAGACCAGAGGACCGCAGATCCCGGCACTCACCTCCCTCCAGCAGACGGATGCCCAGGGGGGACACTTGTACGATGTATTTGTTGTCTCCGATGTTCCCGGCGTACACCGTAGGGCCCTGCGTGGCGAATCCGCTGGTGTCCAGCTCCATGATTTCCTGTCCAGTCTGGAGGATCTGCAAAAAACAAAATGTGGTTCTATTACTGGAGCCGGGACTGCCGCCACCACCCGGGACTGCCGCCGCCACCGCCCAAGACTGCCGCCGCCACCGCCCAAGACTGCCGCCGCCACCGCCCAAGACTGCCGCCGCCACCGCTCAAGACTGCCGCCGCCACCGCCCAAGACTGCCGCCGCCACCGCCCAAGACTGCCGCCGCCACCGCCCAAGACTGCCGCCGCCACCGCCCCAAGACTGCCGCCGCCACCGCCCCAAGACTGCCGCCGCCACCGCCCCAAGACTGCCGCCGCCACCGCCCAAGACTGCCGCCGCCACCGCCCAAGACTGCCGCCGCCACCGCCCCAAGACTGCCGCCGCCACAAGACTGCCGCCGCCACCGCCCAAGACTGCCGCCGCCACCGCCCAAGACTGCCGCCGCCACCGCCCAAGACTGCCGCCGCCACCGCCCAAGACTGCCGCCGTCTCGCCCAAGACTGCCGCCGCCACCGCCCAAGACTGCCGCCGCCACCGCCCAAGACTGCCGCCGCCACCGCCCAAGACTGCCACCGCCCAAGACTGCCGCCGCCACCGCCCAAAGACTGCCGCCGCCACCGCCCAAAGACTGCCGCCGCCACCGTCCAAAGACTGCCGCCACCGCCCAGTACAATGATCCAGGACAGCGCTAATCTGTGGTGGCCATGACACATCTGTAATCTGTGCGGGGGATGGGCAGTGCAGACAACACGGGTAGAACTTCACCAAATCGGTGAGCAGATGCCGGTCACATGATATGGTAATAGAGAAGAGGAAAAAAAAAAAAGAAAAAAAAAAAAAAAGGAGATTCACATCACCGTCACCCTGACAGCACCGGATCTGCCCCATGGACCAATCAGCAGGCAGCTGACATTACACACCATCCCCCCTTCTATAAAAACGTAAAAATAATCACAAAAATGTCTGGATGCAAATTGATGAGGTCAGCAGAAGAAAAAAAACGTTCTGGTTCAGGACAAAAATACAGAGGGGAAACCCCCCCTGCCTGACGCGTTTCTCCCGAGAAGCAGGCTTAGTCGTTTGCTACTAGGGATGGAGCGACATATCAGCTGAAAATAGCACCCCCTATTGACTTCAATACAAAATTGCGTCCCAAAACACCACCCACATTTAATTAACTACTTCAAGACCGTCGACTGCAGCAGGTCTGCTCTATTGCACAAAACAACGTACCCGTACATCATTTCATGCAATAGACAGCGGAGGCGCAATCACGCACTGATTGGCCAGATGGGGGGGGGGGGGGGAGTCAGTGAATCAGCGGGTCTAGCGGATGCAAAGTTCACCGGGAACCGCCGATTGTTCCCTAGAGAGGAAGATCGCCATCCTGTCAGGGGAGAACGCGGTGATCTTGCGTTTCTGCCAAAAACACCGATCTCAGTGTTCCCCCAGTCAGTCCATCCCCCACACAGGTAGTAAAAGTACTCCCTAGGCACACATTTAACCCTTTGATCACCCCCTGGTGTAAACCCTTTCCCTGCCAGTGTCATTCGTACAGTGACAGTGCACATTTTTAGCACTGAATTGGTGTCACAAATTCCCACCCCCCCAAAAAATAAATAAAAAAAAAGTGTCAAAAGTGTCCAAATTAGGGCTGCAACTAACGATTATTTTCATAATCAATTAGTTGCCCGATTAATGTTTCGATTAATCGGATAATAGTCTTAAAAAAATAAAATTTGCATTTTTATATATTTTTTGGGGCCAATTTGTTGTCGGGCAGATTACAAAACACAAATTGCCGCAAAAACACATGCCATGCTTTTCTGCAGCTTCTCCATTCAAGTATATTGAACCAAAAAAACAAAATAGCGCCGTTTTGCGTTAAAAACGTCTTTGGCCTTTCCAAATACGCAGCAGCTGAAAATAAATCATGGATGTGAACTTGTCCCATAGGAAAACATGGAAATGAACTGTAGTGTGTTACTGAAAAAAGCACCAAAAACAGAAGTGTGACCCCGGCCTGAGATGTTTAGTAACATATTGGGGGGTAAAGAAAAACATAAATAAGTACAAAAAGAGCAAATAATCGCTACTGTAAGGGGTTCATTCTTTTACTGTGTGACAGTGATATTTACAGGAGAGATTTGCTTTTTTTGTACTATAAAGGGCTTTTTTTTGTTTTTTTAACCCCATTATGTCACTGGTCGATTAATCGATTATGAAAATTGTAATCGATTCATTTTATAATCGATTAGTTGTTTCGGCCCTACTCCGAATCGTCCCCCGCAATATCGCAGTCCCGCTATAAGTCGCTGATCGCTGCTTTTACTAGTTAAAATATATGTAAAAATGTCAAATCCATCCCATAGTTTGTGGACACGATAACTTTTACACAAACCAATCAATATACACTTATTGGGATAAAACATGTAGCAGAATGTATATTGGCCTAAACTGATGAAGAAATGTTACATTATTTTTTTTAACCACTTAACGACCGCCGCGCGACGATATACGTCGGCAGAATGGCACGGCTGGGCAGATCGACGTACCGGCACGTCGTTTACATCTACCCAGCCGTGGGGCGCGCGCCCACGACCCGGTCCGAAGCTCCGGGACCCGATCGCCGCTGGGGTCCCGCGATCGGTCCCCGGAACTGAAGAACGGGGAGAGCCGCGTGTAAACACGGCTACCCCGTGCTTCACTGTGGCGGCTGCATCGATCGAGTGATCCCCTTTATAGGGAGACACAATCGATGACGTCAGTCCTACAGCCACACCCCCCTACAGTTGTAAACACACACTGGGTGAAACATAACTCCTTCAGCGCCCCCTGTGGTTAGCTCCCAAACTGCAACTGTCATTTTCACAATAAACAATGCAATTTAAATGCATTTTTTGCTGTGAAAATGACAATGGTCCCAAAAATGTGTCAAAATTGTCCGATGTGTCCGCCATAATGTCGCAGTCACGAAAAAAAACGTTAATCGCCGCCATTAGTAAAAAAAAAAAAAAAAAAAAATTTATAAAAATGCAATAAAACTATCCCCTATTTTGTAAACGCTATAGATTTTGTGCAAACCAACCGATAAAACGCTTATTGCGATTTTTTTTACCAAAAATACATAGAAGAATACGTATCGCCCTAAACTGAGGGAAAAAAAAGTTTTTTTTTTTTATATATTTTTGGGGGATATTTATTATAGAAAAAAGTTAAAAATATTGAATTTTTTTCAAAACCGTCGCTCTATTTTTGTTTATAGCGCAAAAAATAAAAACCGCAGAGGTGATCAAATACCACCAAAAGAAAGCTCTATTTGTGGGGAAAAAAGGACGCCAATTTTGTTTGGGAGCCACGTCGCACGACCGCGCAATTGTCTGTTAAAAGCGACGCAGTGCCGAATCACAAAACCTGGCCTGGGCATTTAGCTGCCTAAAGGTCCGGGGCTTAAGTGGTTAATTGTTTGCGCTTTTTTTTTTTGTTTATATCATAAAAAATAAACGCGCAGAGGTGATCAAATACCACCAAAAGAAAGCTCTATTTGTGGGGAAAAAAAGGACGCCAATTTTGTTTGGGTACAACGTCGCACGACCGCGCAATTGTCAGTTAAAAGGAACGCAGTGCCGCATCGCAAAAAATTGCCTGCTAATTTGGGGGGGGGGGGGTAAACCTTCCACGGCTGAAGTGGTTACATTAAAAATAAAAAATTAAAAACCTGCTCATTTCCGTTTCCATTTTTGGCCAGGTACATCCCGAGATTTCAGTTTCGGAACCAGAAATTGTAATTTCGGTAAACCACTAATTGTTACAACTAAGCAGGTTTCTAGGGTGAAACGCGTCAGCCCAGAGAGGGCTTCCAGAATGTTCTCCAGAACCATAAAGCTTCACATTATCAGTGTGCAGCCGGACTCTGGTGACATTGCCGGTACGGGGAGTGTATGGGTACAAACTATGTTTACTGTCAGCTCCAGGTGGGAGCCGCTGTCCCAACCATGTGAGATTAGTACAGTGATCTCCCCCGCTGAGCTGTTGTGTTTTGACAGAAACACTCCGATTGGTGTTCTCTGCCATTGGCTGATCGGGAATCGGGCAGACCGACATGTACACGGGCCGAATGTCAACCGTTTTTTTTTTTGTTAACCAGCAAATGTCTCGACATTCTGCCCGTGTGTATGGGGGTCTCCTGATTGTACACAATCCCTCAGTCCTGGTACAAGAGAAGACGACTTGGAAGGGGACCACCCCACCCCCCCATTCTCAGGGCGGCCATCATCTCTTACCATGGTGGAGTCTTCTCGGCTCAGGATTAGAAAACCATGGCGGTTCTTCTCATCTTCTTCTTCTGGATCCACAGCCGTCTCCCCCGTGTCATCCGACTGCTGATGGGACAAGAAAAGATGGCGGTAAGATATAGAAGCCTGACAGACAGAGAGGAGTGCACAAGAGGTCATACTGGGGGGAGGAGTATGGAAGAGGGAGAAGGATGAGTGACACCATACTGGGGGAGGAGGGAGGAGAGGAAAGGAGGAGGAGTGACACCATACTGGGGGAGGAGAGGGAAGGAGGAGGAGTGACATCATACTGGGGGAGGAGGGAGGAGAGGAAAGGAGGAGGAGTGACACCATACTGGGGGAGGAGAGGGAAGGAGGAGGAGTGAGTGACACCATACTGGGGGGAGGAGTATGGAAGAGGGAGAAGGATGAGTGACACCATACTGGAGGAGGGAGGGAGGAGAGAAGGAGGAGTGACACCATACTGGAGGAGGGAGGGAGGAGAGGAAGAAGTAGGAGTGACACCATACTGGGGGAGTAAGGAAGGAGAGGGAAGGACCAGTGACACCATACAGGTGGAGGAGGGAGGAGAGAATGACGAGTGACCAATATTGGGGGAGCAGAGAGGAGAGGGAAGGAGGAGGAGGAGTGAGTGACACCATACTGGAGGAGGGAGGGAGGGAGGGAGGAGAGGAGTGAGTGACACCATACTGGGGGAGGAGGAAGAAGAGAATAACGAGTGACCAATATTGGGGGAGCAGGGAGGAGAGGGAAGGATAAGTGACACCATACTGGGGGAGGAGGGAGGAGAGAGAAGGAGGAGTGACACCATAGTGGGGGAGGAGGGAGGAGAGGGAAGGATAAGTGACATCATACTGGGAGAGGAGGGAGGAGAGAAAAGATGAGATACTATCTGGAGACTGGTAAAGAATCGGTTTCACCAGACAGAACACCAACCTCATTAGAAGAAATGACCGTCCACATATCATGACACCCGGGGAGTTCAAAGGTCGTCACCACTTGGGGTCGGATACTCTTCTGTGAGAGATAAACAAAAGGTTAAATGTCGCTGCAACCAAGTAGATGGTAACGTTATGGAAATGCTATTGCCTAAAAGGTGTCAAAATGTTAGAGATTAACAAAAAGTATGTAAAGAAAAAATAAAAATAAATATATACCCCCAGCACAGATCTATAAGTATAATAAATATACACACGCAAACACACGCACACACACACACACTCCGCACTGACTGCCTGCATCTCTGTAAAATGCCGCGACTACAGAGAATACCTGGCTGATCTGCCAGAAATCCAGGGAGCCGATACCTTCCTGTGCTCTCTATGGTAATGTTGTTACATTGTTCTTTGCTCACTTCAAGGACTACAGAACCCCCTATGTTATGAAAACAAGTAGGAGGGGGGAGAAGTTATGTAGTCCTGTCCTGGGGGGGGGGGGGGGGGGGACGACAACGCTGTTCCTTCACAGACAGTACAGTTACTGAGTGTCGTCACCCTGGAACAGGAAGTGTGTTACTGGCAGGATCACAGAAAAAAAAAAAAAAGGAATAAAAAAAGGAAAAAATAAATAAATGCAGCTGCCACATCCAAGGGCTGGTAAGGTGAAACTCTGGCCTGGATTCAAGAAGCAATTGCGCCTGTGTAACCATAGTTACACAGCGCAATTGCTTACTTGCTCCAGCGTAACGAATGCTCCTGATTCAGGAACCTCGTTACGCCGACTGCAGCCTAAGATCTGCGCGGCATAAGGCTCTTATGCCCGCATATCTTAGGCTGCATTCTTGCGATGGCCGCTAGGTGGCGTTCCCGTTGTGCTCAGAGTATAGTATGCAAATTGCATACTAACGCCGATTCACAGCGTTATGCGAGCCCTGCGTACGCAGTTTACGTCGTTTCCGTACGGCGGTTTTCGCGTAAGGCTGCCCCTGCTATTAGCAGGGGCAGCCAATGTTACGTATACCCGTCGTTCCCGCTTCGCGAAATTTCTAATTTACGTAGTTTGCGTAAGTGATTCGTGAATGGCGCTGGACGCCATTCACGATCACTTTGAAGCAAATGACGTCCTTGCGACGTCATTTGCCGCAATGCACGTCGGGAAAGTTTCCCGACGGAGCATGCGCTCTACGATCGGCGCGGGAACGCGCCTAATTTAAATGATTCCCGCCCCCTACGGGATCATTTAAATTGCGCGCGCTTACGCCGGGCATTTTTCCAGCGCGCCCACGCAATTTACGGAGCTATTGCTCCGTGAATCAAGGGCAGCGCAGTAAATTTGCGGGGGCGCAGGGCAAAAACGTTGCCCTGCGCCTCCGCAAAAAAAGCGCAAATGTACCTGAATCTACCCCAATGTCTGTTCCTCCAGAAGGAAGGAAAGAAAAGAAAGGCCCAGTGTGGAATCCAGAGACAAACGCCAACCTTGGCCGTGTGCCGAATTATAGGAAATATCTGCTCCTCATATCATACAAGGACTCTCTCATTGGTATTTTTACCAATATTATTAAATCTAATCTAAACTCAAAATAAAAAATGTAACTTATTAATGGGCGGTTGGATACGTCTTCAGTAACGGAGGCACAGATACGTTGCCCCTTTTCTCATCGACTCTGAAGAACAGACATACGATGGGCAGTTGGATACGTCTTCAATAGTAGGCCCAGATGCTATGCTGCCCATTTTCAATGGTCTCTGAAGGAGCAGACATATGATGGACGGTTGGATACGTCTTACATAATAGGTTCAGATACACTGCTCTCTTCCAGTGGCTCAGAAGGAGAAGACATATGCTGGATAGGTCTTCAGTAATGGAGCCACAGATATGTTGCCCTCTTCTCGGTCTCTGGAGGAGCAGACATATGATTGGCGGTTGGGTACGTCTTCAATAATGGGCCCAAATGCTACACTGCCTTCTTTTAATTTGCTCTGGGGGCGGGGGGGGGACATATAATGGACGGTTGGATACATCTTACGTAATTGGTATAGATACACTGCTCTCTTCTATTGGCTCAGGAGGAGAAGACATACAGTATGATGGGCGGTTGGATACGTCTTCAGTAATGGAGGCACAGATATGCTGCCCTCTTCCCATTGTCTCTGGAGCAGCAGACAGACGATGGGCAGTTGGATACGTCTTCAGTAATGGGGACACAGATATGCTGCCCTCTTCCCATTGTCTCTGGAGCAGCAGACAGACGATGGGCGGTTGGATACGTCTTCCGTAATGGAGGCACAGATATGCTGCCCTCTTCCCATTGTCTGCTGCTCCAGAGACAGACGATGGGCGGTTGGATACGTCTTCCGTAATGGAGGCACAGATATGCTGCCCTCTTCCCATTGTCTCTGGAGCAGCAGACAGACAATGGGCGGTTGGATACGTCTTCAGTAATGGAGGCACAGATATGCTGCCCTCTTCCCATTGTCTCTGGAGCAGCAGACAGACGATGGGCGGTTGGATACGTCTTCCGTAATGGAGGCACAGATATGTTTCCCTCTTCCCATTGTCTCTGGAGCAGCAGACAGACGATGGGCGGTTGGATACGTCTTCCGTAATGGAGGCACAGATATGCTGCCCTCTTCCCATTGTCTCTGGAGCAGCAGACAGACAATGGGCGGTTGGATACGTCTTCAGTAATGGAGGCACAGATATGTTGCCCTCTTCCCATTGTCTCTGGAGCAGCAGACAGACAATGGGCGGTTGGATACGTCTTCAGTAATGGAGGCACAGATATGTTGCCCTCTTCCCATTGTCTCTGGAGCAGCAGAGACGATGGGCGGTTGGATACGTCTTCAGTAGAGGAGGCACAGATATGCTGCCCTCTTCCCATTGTCTCTGGAGCAGCAGACAGCCGATGGGCGGTTGGATATGTCTTCCGTAATGGAGGCACAGATATGCTGCCCTCTTCCCATTGTCTCTGGAGCAGCAGACAGCCGATGGGCGGTTGGATATGTCTTCCGTAATGGAGGCACAGATATGCTGCCCTCTTCCCATTGTCTGCTGCTCCAGAGACAGACGATGGGCGGTTGGATACGTCTTCAATAATGGAGGCACAGATATGCTGCCCTCTTCCCATTGCCTCTGGAGCAGCAGACAGACGATGGGCGGTTGGAAACGTCTTCAGTAATGGAGGCACAGATATGCTGCCCTCTTCCCATTGTCTCTGGAGCAGCAGACAGACGATGGGCGGTTGGATACGTCTTCAGTAGAGGAGGCACAGATATGCTGCCCTCTTCCCATTGTCTCTGGAGCAGCAGACAGATGATGGGCGGTTGGATACGTCTTCAGTAGAGGAGGCACAGATATGCTGCCCTCTTCCCATTGTCTCTGGAGCAGCAGACAGCCGATGGGCGGTTGGATATGTCTTCCGTAATGGAGGCACAGATATGCTGCCCTCTTCCCATTGTCTGCTGCTCCAGAGACAGACGATGGGCGGTTGGATACGTCTTCAATAATGGAGGCACAGATATGCTGCCCTCTTCCCATTGCCTCTGGAGCCGCAGACAGACGATGGGCGGTTGGCTACGTCTTCCGTAATGGAGGCACAGATATGCTGCCCTCTTCCCATTGTCTCTGGACCAGCAGACAGACGATGGGCGGTTGGATACGTCTTCAGTAATGGAGGCACAGATATGCTTTCCCTCTTCCCATTGTCTCTGGAGCAGCAGACAGACGATGGGCGGTTGGATACGTCTTCCGTAATGGAGGCACAGATATGCTGCCCTCTTCCCATTGTCTCTGGAGCAGCAGACAGACGATGGGCGGTTGGATACGTCTTCCGTAATGGAGGCACAGATATGCTGCCCTCTTCCCATTGTCTCTGGAGGAGCAGACAGACGATGGGCGGTTGGATACGTCTGTCACTATAAAGCCCTGACACACACAGAGATGTCACTGAACAGTTTCAGATGTACAGATCCACTTATCAGACAGGCTCTGTACACATTTGGAAAATAGATGTAATTGTGTCTGACTGACCATGTGAGGTGTTATGTTGGGAGAGAAAAGGGGGGGTGGGGAGACACCACAGAACTGACCATCCAGCTTAGTTTTTCAATCTATAAGTGAGAACACAAAAAGGTCACCAGCCTCACCTGGAGCACCGAGAGCGCCCCGTTCTTCCCGTACCCGGCACACAGGACGATCTCCAAGTCCGGCTCCGTGCTATTCTGAAACTACAATGTCAGCAGTGTTATTACCGATCGTAGGGACAGGAAAGGGGAGGAGCCATGCAGACAGGGGAGGAACCAATGAAGATGGTAGGAGCAATGCAGACAGGAGAGAGGCCACTGCTACCAGGAAAGGGGAAGGGGGAGGAACCATGCAGACAGGGGAGGGGTAGAGCTACTGCAGACAGGAGAGGGGGAGGAACCACTGGCGATGGGAGGAGCAATGCAGACAGGAGAGGGGCCACTGCTACCAGGAAAGGGGAAGGGGGAGGAACCAATGAAGATGGTAGGAGCAATGCAGACAGGAGAGGGGCCACTGCTACCAGGAAAGGGGAAGGGGGAGGGGGAGGAACCAATGAAGATGGTAGGAGCAAGGCAGACAGGAGAGGGGCCACTGCTACCAGGAAAGGGGAAGGGGGAGGAACCACGCAGACAGGAGAGGGGTAGAGCTACTGCAGACAGGAGAGGGGAAGGGGAGGAACCACCGGCGATGGGAGGAGCAATGCAGACAGGAGAGGGGCCACTGCTACCAGGAAAGGGGAAGGGGGAGGAACCAATGAAGATGGTAGGAGCAATGCAGACAGGAGAGGGGCCACTGCTACCAGGAAAGGGGAAGGGGGAGGAACCAATGAAGATGGTAGGAGCAATGCAGACAGGAGAGGGGCCACTGCTACCAGGAAAGGGGAAGGGGGAGGAACCAATGAAGATGGTAGGAGCAAGGCAGACAGGAGAGGGGCCACTGCTACCAGGAAAGGGGAAGGGGGAGGAACCAATGAAGATGGTAGGAGCAATGCAGACAGGAGAGGGGCTACTGCAGACAGGAGAGGGGAAGGGGAGGAACCACCGGCGATGGGAGGAGCAATGCAGACAGGAGAGGGGCCACTGCTACCAGGAAAGGGGAAGGGGGAGGAACCACGCAGACAGGAGAGGGGTAGAGCTACTGCAGACAGGAGAGGGGAAGGGGAGGAACCACCGAAGATGAGAGGAGCAATGCAGACAGGAGAGGGGGAGGGGAGGAACCACTGAGGACGAGAGGAGCAATGCAGACAGGAGAGGGGAAGGGGAGGAACCACAGAGGAGCAATGCAGACAGGAGAGGGGGAGGGGAGGAACCACCGAGGACGAGAGGAGCAATGCAGAAAGGAGAGGGGAAGAGAAGGAACAGCTGAAAATGGGAGGAGCAATGCAGACAGGAGAGGGCAGGGGCCACTGCAGACAGGAAAGGGGAAGTGGAGGAGCAATACAGACCACAGAGGGGAAGAGCCAATGCAGACAGGAAAGGGGAAGGGAAGGAACCATGCAGACAGGAGAGGGGTAGAGCCACAGCAGACAGGAGTGGGGAAAATGAGGAACCACTGACGATGGTAGGAGCAATGCAGACAGGAAAGGGGAGGAACCACCGAGGACGAGAGGAGCAATGCAGACAGAAAAGAGGGGGAAGAGAAGGAACAGCTGAAAATGGGAGGAGCAATGCAGACAGGAGAGGGCAGGGGCCACTGCAGACAGGCAAGGGGAGGAACCAAAGATGGGATGAGCAATGCATCCAAGAGGGGAGGGGCAACAGCAGACAGAAAAGGGAAAGGGGAGGAACCACTGAAGAGGGGAAGGGCAATACAGACCAGAGGGGAAGAGCCACTGCACACAGGAAAGGGGAAGGGGGGACCACTGAAGAGGGGGAGGGGCTACTGCTGACAGGAGAGAGGAGCTCCCATAAAGCATCCAGGGCCACTTACCTCCTCAGACAGGAAGGCCGGCTCCCCCATGGATGCCATGGCACAAGGTCCGATGTTTAGGATGCTGTCACACACCTGTATGGGAAGCAGAAGAGTAACATTTCATAACATTGTGCTTCTCCACACTCAGCCAGAGTTCTCCTCCTTTAATGCAGTAACCAATAGACAAGACAAACCGGAATTTACTTTGCCAGCGATTGATGGGGACAGGTTGCTAGCGGTGGCCACACTAAAAATATAAAACTTGTAGTAGGACCAACGTGGAACCTAATCAGATTGTGCGCTTCTATGCACCTAAAATGTAAGAGATATCACTCCTCACGTGCCACCAATACTCACTCCCACCCCCCGATATCACCCTAGAGGCCTATGCCATGTGTGCGCCACTATTACCCACCATGGAAACATCTCAAGGGCCCAAGCCATGTGTACCCCACCCTGGAAACATCTCAAGGGCCCAAGCCATGTGTACCCCACCCTGGAAACACCTCAAGGGCCTATGCCATGTGTACCCCACCCTGGAAACACCTCAAGGGCCCACGCCATGTGTACCCCACCCTGGAAACACCTCAAGGGCCTATGCCATGTGTACCCCACCCTGGAAACACCTCAAGGGCCTATGCCATGTGTACCCCACCCTGGAAACATCTCAAGGGCCCAAGCCATGTGTACCCCACCCTGGAAACATCTCAAGGGCCCAAGCCATGTGTACCCCACCCTGGAAACATCTCAAGGGCCCAAGCCATGTGTACCCCACCCTGGAAACATCTCAAGGGCCTATGCCATGTGTACCCCACCCTGGAAACATCTCAAGGGCCTATTCCATGTGTGCCCCACCCTGGAAACATCTCAAGGGCCCAAGCCATGTGTACCCCACCCTGGAAACACCTCAAGGGCCTATGCCATGTGTACCCCACCCTGGAAACATCTCAAGTTCCTATGTTATGTGTGTTCCACTATTACCCCACCCTGGAAACATCTCAAGGGCCTAAGCCAGGGGTTGACAAATTTGCTTGGAATCTAGGAGCCAGCTAAAAAACTTAGGAGCCAGAAAACGCGCCCCGTCCCGACGAGCTAGCGCGCAGAAGCGAACACATACATGAGCAGCGACCGCATATGTAAACGGTGTTCAAACCACACATGTAAGGTATCGCCGCGATTGGTAGAGTGAGAGCAATAATTCTAGCCCTAGACCTCCTCTGTAACTCAAAACATGCAGCCTGTAGAGTTTTTTTTAAATCTCCATAGGTGACGTTTAAAGGGTAAAAGTTTGACGCCATTCCACGAGCGGACGTAATTTTGAAGCGTGACATGTTGGGTATCAATTTACTCGGCGCAACATTATCTTTCATAATATTAAAAAAAAATGGGGATAACTTTACTGTTGTCTTATTTTTTTATTAAAAAAGTGTAATTTTGTCACCAAAAAAGTGCGCTTGCAAGACCGCTGCGCAAATACGGCGTGACAAAGTATTGCAACGATCGCCATTTTATTCTCTAGGGTGTTAGGATAAAAAATATATATAATGTTTGGGGGGTTCTAATTAGAGGGAAGAAGATGGCAGTGAAAAATTACATTAGAATTGCTGTTTAACTTGTAATACTTAACTTGTAATACCAACGGCCACCACCAGATGGCGCCAGCTTACACATCTGGTGGTAATAACTTGTAATACCAATGGCTCACCACCAGCTCAAAAAAAAAAAAAAAAAAAAAAAAAATGTTTTTTTTTTTTTTTTGCCCCCCCTTCCAAGCCAAGTCGCCAGGACCCTATTTCTAGTCGCCATGGCGACCTGGCGACCGGGATTTGTCGACCCCTGGCCTAAGCCATGTGTGCTCCACTACTACCACACCATGGAAACATCTCAAGGGCCTATGCCATGTGTACCCCACCCTGGAAGCACGTCAAGGGCCTAAGCCATGTGTGCGCCACTATTACCCCACCCTGGGAAAACCTCAAGGACCTATGCCATGTGTGTTCCACCACTTTTTATGTACCACTATTGCCCCACATGGGAAAGATCCTAAGGGCCTACGGTACACGTGTGCCATCATTACCCCACCCAGGAAACAGATTATGAGCCTGTCATTGGGGTGACAGCACAGCGTTTGTCACCATCACCCCACCTGGAAACCCCCCCAGAGGTCTATCTCACTGGGCTTTAGTTTGTTCATAGTGGATTCTCTCCCCCATACAGGTGAATGGGAAGGTAGAAGCGGCTTGGCACAGGTCATTAGGAGGTCAGCTGCACGTTAATTGCACCCCTCAATCTTGCGCTGATCTGGGGATAATCTGTCCTTGTAACGGACACAAATGCCGATCCCCACATACAGAGATCCTAAAGGCTGCATAGATAGGTGTGGGAAGAATAAAGGAGATAAAAGAGTAATACACATTTATGTCTCTATTCAGAGGGTTGTATTTTCAGTCTGTGCAAACCTCAAAGGAGTATGTGGAGAGCTGTGTGCCCGACTGCAGCTCACTGCCGTACACCTCGATCTCATCAATCTCATCCACCAGGGCCCCCTTACCACCTGTGGAGATAAAAAAGGTGAACAGTGGGGTAAGCTGCTGTATTTTCCACCGCAACAGAATACACTGATGTAGGATGCAGAAGATGGGGAAAAAATTGCATGGAAACTGGACTGCTGAGAGAACAGAGGCACTACAAAATTCATCCACAGGGGGCAGCAGTGAGCACAGGAAAATACTATATAGGAGACAGCAGAGAGACCTTAGGAAATACAATATTCATCCACAGGGGGCAGCAGTGAGCACTGGAATATAGGAGACAGCAGAGAACAGAGGTAATACAATATTCATCCATAGGGGGCAGCAGTGAGCATTGTTTATACACACATAGAGGGGGACAGCAGAGAGAACAGAGGCAGAATCATGTTCAATAGGGGGCAGCAGGGAGCACTGGAGAAAAACACATTCATGTGGGAGGAGAGGTTTGAGAAAAGGGAGGCAAATGCAATATTCAGCCATAGGGGGCAGCAGTGAGCACTGGTCACACACACTACCATAGGGGGGGACAGCTGAGAACAATGGTCATCAATAGGAGGCAGCGGTGAGCACTGGAGACACACACACACACACACACGGGAGTGAAAAGAGGCAATACACAGCCAGTCATAGGGGGGCAGCGGTGAGCACTGGAGAAACACAGGGGACAGTGGAGAGAAGAGAGGGAATATATAGCTATCCATAGGGGGCAGCGGTGAGCACTGGAGACACAGACACACACACACACAGGGGAGTGAAAAGAGGCAATACATAGCCATTCATAGGGGGCAGCGGTGAGCACTGGAAAAACACACACACATGGGAAAGTGAAGAGAAGGCAATCCATAGGGGGCAGCGGTGAGCACTGGAGACACACAGGGAAGAGAAGAGAGGGAATACATAGCCATTCATAGGGGGCAGCGGTGAGCACTGGAGACACACAGGGAAGAGAAGAGGCAATACATAGCCATTCATAGGGGGCAGCAGTGAGCACTGGAGACACACAGGGAAGAGAAGAGGCAATACATAGCCATTCATAGGGGACAGCGGTGAGCACTGGAGACACACAGGGAAGAGAAGAGGCAATACATAGCCATTCATAGGGGGCAGCGGTGAGCACTGGAGACACACAGGGGACAGTGGAGAGAAGAGAGGGAATACATAGCCATCCATGGGGGGGCAGCAGTGAGCACTGGTCACTCACACTACCATAGAGGGGGACAGCTGAGAACAATGGTCATCAATAGGAGGCAGCGGTGAGCACTGGAGAGACACACACACACACACACACACACACACACACACACAGGAGTGAAAAGAGGCAATACACAGCCAGTCATAGGGGGGCAGCGGTGAGCACTGGAGAAACACACACACATGGGAAAGTGAAGAGAAGGCAATCCATAGGGGGCAGCGGTGAGCACTGGAGACACACAGGGGAGAGAAGAGAGGGAATACATAGCCATCCATAGGGGGCAGCGGTGAGCACTGGAGACACACAGGGGAGAGAAGAGAGGGAATACATAGCCATCCATAGGGGGCAGCAGTGAGCACTGGAGACACACAGGGGAGAGAAGAGAGGGAATACATAGCCATCCATAGGGGGCAGCAGTGAGCACTGGAGACACACAGGGAAGAGAAGAGGCAATACATAGCCATTCATAGGGGGCAGCAGTGAGCACTGGAGACACACAGAGAAGAGAAGAGAGGGAATACATAGCCATCCATAGGGGGCAGCGCTGAGCACTGGAGACACACAGGGGAGAGGGATACATTGCCATCCATAGGGGGCAGCGGTGAGCACTGGAGACACACAGGGGAGAGGGAATACATTGCCATCCATAGGGGGCAGCGGTGAGCACTGGAGACACACAGGGGAGAGGGAATACATAACCATCCATGGGGGGGCGGTGGTGAGCACTGGAGACACACAGGGGACAGTGGAGAGAAGAGAGGGAATACATAGCCATCCATAGGGGGCAGCAGTGAGCACTGGTCACTCACACTACCATAGAGGGGGACAGCTGAGAACAATGGTCATCAATAGGAGGCAGCGGTGAGCACTGGAGAGACACACACACACACACACACACACACACACAGGAGTGAAAAGAGGCAATACACAGCCAGTCATAGGGGGGCAGCGGTGAGCACTGGAGAAACACACACACATGGGAAAGTGAAGAGAAGGCAATCCATAGGGGGCAGCGGTGAGCACTGGAGACACACAGGGGAGAGAAGAGAGGGAATACATAGCCATCCATAGGGGGCAGCGGTGAGCACTGGAGACACACAGGGAAGAGAAGAGGCAATACATAGCCATTCATAGGGGGCAGCAGTGAGCACTGGAGACACACAGAGAAGAGAAGAGAGGGAATACATAGCCATCCATAGGGGGCAGCGCTGAGCACTGGAGACACACAGGGGAGAGGGATACATTGCCATCCATAGGGGGCAGCGGTGAGCACTGGAGACACACAGGGGAGAGGGAATACATAACCATCCATGGGGGGCAGCGGTGAGCACTGGAGACACACACACAGGGGTATCAGCCTTGTACACTCACCAGGACGTGCCAGAGAATTATCCACACGTTTCTTCTTAGTGGGGGGCTCCTCCTGGAACAGAACTGGTTTATTAAACTCCGGAGAACAGTCAGGACCTCCACCCCAGTCCTCCAACTGACTGTTACTCACCACCTTGTCTGGGTCTTTGCTGGGGGCAGAAGAAGGGTTGTCCTGAACCTTCTCTGTGTACCTGAGGAGCAGCGAGTTCCCCAGACGGGAGCCCAGGAATAAATATCCGGGCTCCATTAATGTCATCTGTGGAGAAGAAGGGGGAGGTTAGTGGATGATGGGGACCAGCGGAGAAAGAGGAGGGAAGTTAGTGGATGATGGGGATCAGCGGAGAAGGAGGAGGGAGGTTAGTGGATGATGGGGATCAGTGGAGGAGGGGGAGGGGAGGTTAGTGGATGATGGGGATCGGAGGAGGAGGAGGAGGAGGAGGAGGTTAGTGGATGATGGGGATCAGTGGAGGAGGAGGAGGAGGAGGGGAGGTTAGTGGATGATGGGGGATCAGCGGAGGAGGGGGAGGGGAGGTTGGTTAGTGAATGATGGGGGGGGGGGGGGGGGGGGGGGATCAGCGCTCCCCTCCGGTCCTCCCAGCACAATACTCACAGATGTGGTCAGCACGCTGGCGGCCGCCTTGTCGAAGTGAAAAGAGCGAACGCTCCTCATCCCGTCGGTGATCAGAGTCAGCACATAGCTGAGGAGAGAAGAAGGTGGTCTGGTCAGGACATCTATACCGGTCATATATAGAAGGAGAAATATCTTACATTCCGATCCCGATCACCGAGGGACGCAGGAATTCAGAAACAGTCGGGAAATGGTCCAGCTGAGGGGTGCACAGCAGCCACTGACAGACCCAAGAAGAATTGGGACCTTGGGGGACCCGAGCATCCAAACTCCCCATGGATCCACCCAGATCTACAAAACACACCCCTTGGTGGTGGGTGTGCACATCCATGCAGAAGGCTCCTCAGGTGGGTTAGCTCAGTGCTCCCCAACCTTTTTATCGCCGCGGACCGGTAAACGTTTGATAATTTTTCCGTGGCCCGCTTGTTTTGATTTAATAATTTTAATTTAATTGTATTTAAACATGCCTTCAAAATAAAATACAGCTACACCAAAAAATGAATATAAAGTGATTTATTTTATTTAACTCACTAGAATGACCTACCTGACATACATACACTGACCTACCTGACATACATACACTGACCTACCTGACATACATACACTGACCTACCTGACATACATACACTGACCTACCTGACATACATACACTGACCTACACTGACCTACCTGACATACATACACTGACCTACCTGACATACATACACTGACCTACCTGACATACATACACTGACCTACCTGACATACATACACTGACCTACATACACTGACCTACACTGACCTACCTGACATACATACACTGACATACATACACTGACCTACCTGACATACATACACTGACCTACCTGACATACATACACTGACCTACACTGACCTACCTGACATACATACACTGACCTACACTGACCTACCTGACATACATACACTGACCTACACTGACCTACACTGACCTACCTGACACCGATTTTGCATGTGGGTACAACAGTGAGGAGGCTACAAATGTCACCCACTTCCTCTGTGCACTTACCTCACTCACGGCAGCTTCTCTTCAGTCCCCGCGTCTCTGACCTCGAGTCCTCAGTTCTCCCGCGGCGCCTCCTCCTCGGCCAATGGCGTGGGGTTTGCCTTTCGGGCCAATCAGGAAGCGGGAGGACCCACAGTGAAATTATTTAAAGTTCCTTCCTCAGGCGGCCCGGTACCGTTTGATCCACGGACCGGTACGCGGCCCAGGGGTTGGGGAACACTGGGTTAGCTGACCTCTGGCTTTGACCTCTACAGCCTTAAACCAGCCATAGATGATTAGAATCCTGGCCGGTTCACCATGTATGGGCAGGCCGACTCTACCCAAGTCAATCCAAAATCCAACGTTGGACTTGGGTACAACCAGCCTGTCGGATTTTACATGCAATTATTGCAAAGCTGCTGCCAATAATCACCGTGAACACAATGGCTCCGCGGGGGGGAATTCCCCCACCAACACTGGCTGTGTTCATGGGGGGGGGGGGCGATTTTCTATGGCCGGTCTTATTGGGTGGTAGTCTCAGAATCCTCTGAATTTACTACTAAAGTAGATGAAGGAGAAGGGTGCGATTCCTCTGCCTCACCCGAAGGAGCAAAGAATATGGGGATGGTGACCGCCCAATGACAAAACGAGTCTCGGGATCTGGATAACACGCGTTGCTTCCTTCAGGTAAACGTCGCCAGTACCACCCGCAGAGTTGGGGGCAGAGGTCAGCCACGGCGGTGGGACGGTCCTCCGCGTGTCTTAGTGAAGATCGGTTGCTACCACACAACACAGTGGAACTTCGGTTTACGAGTAACGTGGTTAACGAGCATTTTGAATAACGAGCAGCTTTTTTTTTTTCAATCCCGGCTTTTTTCAAGTGTTGTCTCGCAAAACGAACAGAATTCAAACGAACGGGGTGTGCAGTACCGCATTTGGCCAGCGGTGCGGGGGGGCCGGTGACACTCGGAACGGTTCGGAAACACTCGGTTCCCGAACCTTTCCGAGATCAGCCGAGCTGTCCCAGAGTATTTTGTAGGCTCTTTGGTGCCCCTCCCCTTTGGCCACATGCGGTATTGCATAACATGGAAGTCAATGCAAAACAAATTATTTTCGTTTCCATTGACTTCTATGGGGAAACCCGCTTTGATATGCGAGTGCTTTGGATTACAAGCTGTAACGGAATGACCCGTGACACCCAGAGACTTTGTGAGGATGGGGGATACTCCTGTGTCAGCGTCACTGATAACTCCTGGGTCTGAGTCCACCCTGTGCCTTTTGGGCATAGGGTGGCTAATCATAATTCATGTATTACAGGAGATGGGGTACACATGTTGGATTGTTTTGGCGTGGACAGTGATTTACAGTATATTCCTTAATGCCTGCAAAGAATATTCTATGACTCATTTCTATGCTTAGCCCTGACTAGTGACATGCTAATTGAGTCAGGGCCTGGAAGACATTCCATTGTCCTTGTGTAAAGGTGTTAATCCAGGTCTGCTCCCAGACCTCTAATTATATATGCTAAATACTGTTTGTGTGTGGAATGTACTTATCGGAGACAGAACGTCTGTCTGGGGATGTGGATTGGAAGGAGATCATTGTGTGATGGTGTTTTGCTTGTTATGCTGTTAATGAAGGAATGTTTAGTAATTAGCCTTAGTGTGTGATTAGGGGGGTGGAGATTTCATTGTCCCTTTGAATACTTCCATGCCTTGTACTGTATATAAGCTGAGAAGAAACCATTAAAGATGTCTTCATTTTGAAACCAGTAATGGAGCAAGTCTCGTTATTCTGGGATGTCTGATGTCTGTTGGATGGTTGGAGTGTCAGATGAGCTGTCGTGGATGGGATGGAAGGTCGTAAACGGTGGTGACCGTTACACAAGCATTCTCCTGGAACGGATTATCCTCGTAATCTGAGGTTCCCCTGTAGTACTGCAACTAGACCCAACGTCAGGCAAGGTCTTGTAGCATCTGCTACTGGATGAGGGATTAAACTACCAGAGGTGACCAATCACTGAAGGCAGGAAGGAGACCGGGGGGGGGGGGGGGCAGAAAGGTCTCCTCTAGGTTAAATGGTGGGGGGGGGGGGGGGGGAATGGAGGACAGGCAGCATGGCAGCATTCCACCCAGTGGATGGCGTTGGTGCTCCATCCCTCAGCCTTAACCCTCACTGCGGAAATACAGCCGGTGGCAAGAAAAAAGGCTGGCAGGCCAAAAAAAAAAAAAAGGGGGGGGGGGGGTGAGCGGTCAATAATGTCACAAAGGGGGTGGGGCCAGGTGGCCCCGCCCCTTAGCCATTTAAGAACTGTCAGAAAGTAGAGCTGGAAAATGGTGGTAGCCAGCAACGGTTGCTAGCCTTTTTTTTTTCCTCTTTCGGGTAGGCGTTCTTCGTACTTAACGATGGATCTACACTGCGGGACATTTTTTTTTTAATTAAGTAACTGTCAAAAACTGTCTGTTTTTATTTCTTTTTGATGTATGCTGTACCCCATCTGTGAGCCCCCCCCTTGTAAAAGAGGTCTTCAAGATTCCTGCAGACCCCCACAACCACCGGCCAGAGTTGTGGGGATGAGGCCCATGTGGCCTTGGATAATTCAGGAAGAGGGGGCACTTGCACCCCTTAAAATCCATACCAGATCTGAAGGGTCCGATTTGGGAGGACCCCCCGCGCCATTCTTTTTTTCTCTTTATTTTTCATTTTTTTTCTGGGAACCCGCTGACAGCTGATGAGTCATCGGTTGTTAACCACTTCCAGACCTGCGCACGACGATGTACGTCCTATTTTTAAAGATTGATATCTCGGTAACGGCAGCAGCTGCTGCCACAACCGAGGTATCGATCTTTAGTGTGCGCGGTCTGGTACACGATAACGGCGGCCTCCGCGGCGGATTCGCCGCGAGATCGCCGTTATCGGTGGTGGGAGAGGGGCCCCCCCCTCCCGCGCCCTCCGCCGCTTTCGCCCGTCCTCATAGCTCTGCTGGGCGGAAGTGACGTCAAAACGTCAGTCCCGCCCAGCCTCTTAAAGAGACAATTTTTTTTTTGTCATTTGAAAAAAATTACAGTTTCAAATTTTTTTTTTTTTTTTTTTTGCATTTTAGTCTAAATATGAGATGTGAGGTCTTTTTGACCCTCCAGATCTCATATTTAAGAGGACCTGTCATACTTTTTTCTATTACAAGGGATGTTTACATTCCTTATAATAGGAATAAAAGTGATCAATTTTTTTTTTTTTTTTTTCAGTGTAAAAAGTAATAAAATAAATAAAAATAAATAAGAAAACCCCCAAAAAAATGTTTAAAGCGCCCCGTCCCGACGAGCGCGCGCGCAAAAGCGAACGCATACGCGAGTAGCGCCCGCAAATGAAAACGGTGTTCAAATCACACAAGTGAGGCATCGCCGCGATCGTTAGAGCGAGAGCAATAATTCTAGCCCTAGAGCTACTCTGTAGCTCAAAAAATGCAATCTCTAGAATTTTTTAAACATCGACTATCGAGATTTTCAAGGGTAAAAGTTTGACGCCATGCCACGAGCGGGCGCAATTTTTAAGCGTGACATGTTGGGTATCATTTTACTCGGCGTAACATTATCTTTCACAATATATAAAAAAATTGGGCCAAATTTATTGCTGTCTTATTTTTTAATTCAAAAAAGTGATTTTTTTTTCCAAAAAAAGTGCGCTTGCAAGACCGCTGCGCAAATACGGTGTGACAAAAAGTATTGGAATGACCACTATTTTATTCTCTAGGGTGTTAGAAAAAAATATATATATAATGTTTGGGGGTTTTAAGTAATTTTCTAGCAGAAAAAAACTGTTTTAGTCTTGCAAACACCGAATCTGAAAAACACCCAAGGTCTGGAAGTGGTTAAAGAGGCCGCAGCCAGCTTTCCAGCCCGCTTCTTAACAACCAGCCGGTGGGCGTCCGCTCTGAAAATTGGCACCTGAACATTATGTGGAAATTGCAGCTGAACCCCTGCTTTGGAATTTCGGGTGGGGAACTCGCACCGGACTTGTGTGAACCAATCCGAACACAGAACACTCTGGTCTGAGAAGTGGCACAATGCCGAGCTCAGTGCCCCTACGTCAACATTCTAGGTTGGCACCGCCATGTCCAGTCCTGCAAGGCCACCGAAAACAGGGCTGAGGGAATGCCGATCCGGATAGCGGCCATATAGAGAACCGTTTAAGCAGCCGGATCCCACAATGCGAGAAGACTCGCCTAAAAATCAGCCAACCGATCTATCAGAGGCGCCCAACCTCCGAGGAAACCAATAAAGAAATGCTGGGTAGAGGGGAGGCGAGATAGGATCTGGATTGTCAGTCTAACCTCCTGCAGATGGCAGTATCACCCGAATGATCTCAGAATTCCTGTGTCCTTCAATGGACAATATATAGAGATTATATTTATTACAGTTCTCAGTTCTAAACTACAAAAACCAGAGGAAGGAACACTTCAACCAAAAAAATAAAAATAAAAACAGTATAGTAGGATCGCTAGGGGTCAGGCAGCAATACAGAGGGATCGCTAGGGGTCAGGCAGCAATACAGAGGGATCGCTAGGGGTCAGGCAGCAATACAGAGGGATCGCTAGGGGTCAGGCAGTAATACAGAGGGATCTCTAGGGGTCAGGCAGCAACACAGAGGGATCTCTAGGGGTCAGGCAGTAACACAGAGGGATCTCTAGGGGTCAGGCAGTAACACAGAGGGATCTCTAGGGGTCAGGCAGTAACACAGAGGGATCTCTAGGGGTCAGGCAGTAACACAGAGGGGTCAGGCAGTAATACAGAGGGATCGCTAGGGGTCAGGCAGCAATACAGAGGGATCGCTAGGGGTCAGGCAGTAATACAGAGGGATCTCTAGGGGTCAGGCAGCAACACAGAGGGATCTCTAGGGGTCAGGCAGCAACACAGAGGGATCTCTAGGGGTCAGGCAGTAACACAGAGGGATCTCTAGGGGTCAGGCAGTAACACAGAGGGATCTCTAGGGATCAGGCAGTAACACAGAGGGATCTCTAGGGGTCAGGCAGTAACACAGAGGGATCTCTAGGGGTCAGGCAGCAACACAGAGGGATCTCTAGGGGTCAGGCAGTAACACAGAGGGATCTCTAGGGGTCAGGCAGGAATACAGAGGGATCTCTAGGGGTCAGGCAGTAACACAGAGGGATCTCTAGGGGTCAGGCAGTAACACAGAGGGATCTCTAGGGGTCAGGCAGTAACACAGAGGGATCTCTAGGGGTCAGGCAGTAACACAGAGGGATCTCTAGGGGTCAGGCAGTAACACAGAGGGATCTCTAGGGGTCAGGCAGTAACACAGAGGGATCTCTAGGGGTCAGGCTGCAACACAGAGGGATCTCTAGGGGTCAGGCTGTAACACAGAGGGATCTCTAGGGGTCAGGCAGCAACACAGAGGGATCTCTAGGGGTCAGGCAGTAACACAGAGGGATCTCTAGGGGTCAGGCAGGAATACAGAGGGATCTCTAGGGGTCAGGCAGTAACACAGAGGGATCTCTAGGGGTCAGGCAGTAACACAGAGGGATCTCTAGGGGTCAGGCAGTAACACAGAGGGATCTCTAGGGATCAGGCTGTAATACAGAGGGATCTCTAGGGGTCAGGCAGTAACACAGAGGGATCTCTAGGGGTCAGGCTGCAACACAGAGGGATCTCTAGGGGTCAGGCTGTAATACAGAGGGATCTCTAGGGGTCAGGCTGTAATACAGAGGGATCTCTAGGGGTCAGGCAGTAATACAGAGGGATCTCTAGGGGTCAGGCAGTAATACAGAGGGATCTCTAGGGGTCAGGCAGCAATACAGAGGGATCTCTAGGGGTCAGGCAGCAATACAGAGGGATCTCTAGGGGTCAGGCAGCAATACAGAGGGATCTCTAGGGGTCAGGCAGCAATACAGAGGGATCTCTAGGGGTCAGGCAGCAATACAGAGGGATCTCTAGGGGTCAGGCAGCAATACAGAGGGATCTCTAGGGGTCAGGCAGCAATACAGAGGGATCTCTAGGGGTCAGGCAGCAATACAGAGGGATCTCTAGGGGTCAGGCAGCAATACAGAGGGATCTCTAGGGGTCAGGCAGCAATACAGAGGGATCTCTAGGGGTCAGGCAGCAATACAGAGGGATCTCGAGGGGTCAGGCAGCAATACAGAGGGATCTCGAGGGGTCAGGCAGCAATACAGAGGGATCTCGAGGGGTCAGGCAGCAATACAGAGGGATCTCTAGGGGTCAGGCAGCAATACAGAGGGATCTCTAGGGGTCAGGCAGTAATACAGAGGGATCTCTAGGGGTCAGGCAGTAATACAGAGGGATCTCTAGGGGTCAGGCAGTAATACAGAGGGATCTCTAGGGGTCAGGCAGTAATACAGAGGGATCTCTAGGGGTCAGGCAGCAATACAGAGGGATCTCTAGGGGTCAGGCAGCAATACAGAGGGATCTCTAGGGGTCAGGCAGCAATACAGAGGGATCTCTAGGGGTCAGGCAGCAATACAGAGGGATCTCTAGGGGTCAGGCAGCAATACAGAGGGATCTCTAGGGGTCAGGCAGCAATACAGAGGGATCTCTAGGGGTCAGGCAGCAATACAGAGGGATCTCTAGGGGTCAGGCAGCAATACAGAGGGATCTCTAGGGGTCAGGCAGCAATACAGAGGGATCTCGAGGGGTCAGGCAGCAATACAGAGGGATCTCGAGGGGTCAGGCAGCAATACAGAGGGATCTCTAGGGGTCAGGCAGTAATACAGAGGGATCTCTAGGGGTCAGGCAGTAATACAGAGGGATCTCTAGGGGTCAGGCAGTAATACAGAGGGATCTCTAGGGATCAGGCAGTAATACAGAGGGATCTCTAGGGGTCAGGCAGCAATACAGAGGGATCTCGAGGGGTCAGGCAGCAATACAGAGGGATCTCGAGGGGTCAGGCAGCAATACAGAGGGATCTCTAGGGGTCAGGCAGTAACACAGAGGGATCAGGCAGTAATACAGAGGGATCTCTAGGGATCAGGCAGTATATAGGAGGGATCAGGCAGTATATAGGAGGGATCTGGCAGGATTTGGGGGGTGGGGTGATGAAACGCGGGACTCACATCTCTCCTCCCTTCAGGGAAATCACCATCTTGTCGTAGGAGATGAAGGTGGCCTGGGCACAGTCCAGTGATATCCGGATTGCATCGTGGGACTCTGCGGACAGGAAATGACACGTCAGACATGTATGGATATGACACAATGTGACGGGAGAGGGGATCATATAACATGGCAGGATCACAAGTCAGGACATGCCGTGCAGCACACATACACAGGACAGGGGGGGGGGGGGGGGGGACATATAAATAGGCCAGAACACAGGAACAGAGCTGCACGGCAGCACACACACGTATACAGGACAGGCAGATATTGGGGGGGGGGTACATACTTAGAGGAAAGGAGGTGGTCCCATTGGTCAGACTGTTGAGTGACACTCCATAGGGGGGAACACTTTGATTCAGATACAGCAGAGAGTTCACAGCGAAGATCACAACCCCACCTGAGAGAAGAGAGGAGGAGAGAAGAGCCATTAACCACTTGATCTCCGGGACTTTTCTAGCACTTTTTGTTCCCGTGTCACGCCCAGTATCTGTTGCTAGAAAATTACTTACAACCCCCAAACACACACACACATTTAATTTGTATTTTTTTTAAAGCAGAGGCCATAGAGAATTGGTGGCTGTTGCAATTTTTCTGTCACATGGTATTTGGGAAAAAAAAAAAAGATTTAATGCAAGGAAAAAATAAATTAAAACACCACACACACACACACACACACACACACACACACACACACACACACACAATACATAACCCAATTTGTTTGTAAAATGTAAAAGATGAGGTTACGCCGAATAGATAGATACCCAACACGTCACGCTTTAAAATTGCACATGCCTGTGCAACGGTGACAAATTACATCAATTCTACTATCCATAGGCGACGCTTTAATAGCCTTTACAGGTCACCGCATTACATGTACAGAGGAGGTCTGGGGGGGGGGGGGGGGGTAGAATTACTGCCCGTGATCTGACATTCACATACATCGATACCTCACGTGTGGGATAATCATTTTGGGCCCTTTCACACGTGCGGACCGTATGTCCGCATTTTCATCCGTCCGTTGCGGATGAAAACGGGACATACATGGGCCCCTATGCGATAACGCGTGTCAGCGGATGAACATCGGCTGACACCCGTAATTTGTCCGCCTCTGCAAAGATCCGCAAAATCGGACAAACACAGACATACGGTCCGTGTGCGTCCGATCCCCCATAGGGGAGAGCGGAGGAAAGACAGGGCGGTCCCTGCACAGTGTGCGGGGACCGCCCTGTCAGCTCTGCGGGGATTTTACAGAGGATCCCCGCAGTGCTGTACAGACACACGGAGGCGGATCATTACTGATCCGCCCCGTGTGAAAGGGCCCTTTGTGTGCGGGCGAGACCGGTGCACAGTCTCCTTTGAGCACGAGGGCACTTAAAAAAAAAAAAAAAAAA
The DNA here is from genome assembly GCF_905171775.1 of Rana temporaria. Classification (NCBI taxonomy): domain Eukaryota; kingdom Metazoa; phylum Chordata; class Amphibia; order Anura; family Ranidae; genus Rana; species Rana temporaria. The sequence goes on along the minus strand of NC_053493.1, from coordinate 429,291 downwards.
ATTGTATTACTATTAAAATTTTACACTGTTGCTTTAAAAAAAAAAAAAAATATTGGATTACTTTTATTGCTGTGAATAGGAATGTAAAGATCCTTTGTGACAGTAAAAGGGAGTGACAGGTCCTCTTTATGGAGAGATCTACAAGACCCCAAATCCCTCCTCTGCACTTAAAAGCATTCAAGCACAGTGAGATCATTGGCCCGGATTCACAGAGAGCGGGCGCACATTACGCCGCCGTAGCGCAAATAATATACGCTACGCCGACGCAGCGCAGAGAGGCAAGCATTGAATTCACAAAGCCAGTGCTCCCAAAACTGCGCTGGGTTTCGAAGGCGCAAGTCGGCAAAGATGGAAGTGGGCGTGAGCCATGCAAATGAGACGTGACCCCATGCAAATGAAGGGGCGAACACCAGACGGATACGTATCACCAACTGCGCATGAGCCGGGACGTGGACGCATCCCTCTGTGCATGCTCATAACCACGTCGGAACTGCCTAAACTACGCCGGAAACCCTACCTACGGCATGAACGTAACCTACACCCATCCAAACACACGTCCAATGTAAACTACGTAAAATACGCCGGCTTGTGTTCCCTGGTCCATACCTTTGCATGTCTGCTGCTGGGTTACACCTCCTTTATGGGGCTTAACTTTACGCCGGACGTACAACTTAGGCGCACATCGCGTAGCCTGCGTCGGGCACACGTACGATCGTGAATCGCCGTATCTCCCTCATTTGCATATTTGAATAGAAAATCAATGGGAGCGCAACATGCGTCCAGTGTAAATATGCGCCCACCCTACGCCGGCGTAGGCAAGTTACGTCGGCGGGTTGAAGCCTGTTTTTAGGCGTATCTTAGATACGACGGCGCACATTTGCACTTACGCGGCATATCTTGAGATACGTCGGCGTAAGTGCTTTGTGAATCCGGGCCTATGTGTTCAAATGCTTTTGATTTTTTTCTTTAACCACTTAAGGACCGCCTCCTGCACATTTACATCGGCAGAATGGCACGCCTGGGCACAGGCACATACCGGTATGTCTGTCCCTTTGAGTGCCCAGCCGTGGGCACGTGCCCGCGACCCGGTCCGAAGCTCCGTGACCCGATCGCTGCCGGTGTCCCGCGATCGAGCTGAAGAACGGGGGAGGTGAGTGTAAACACACCTTCCCCGTTCTTCACAGTGGCGCGATGTCACTGATCGTCTGTTCCCTGATATAGGGAAAGGCGATCAGTGACGTCACACGTCCAGCCCCGCCCCCCTACAGTAAGAAACACATATGAGGTCACACATAACCCCTTCATCGCCCCCTAGTGGTTAACTCCCATACTGCAATTGTCATTTTCACAGTATCAGTGCATCTTTATAGCACTTTTTGCTGTGAAAATGACAATGGTCCCAAAAATGTGTAAACATTTTCGATGTGTCCGCCATAATGTCGCAGTCAAAAAAAAAAAAAAGCTGATCGCCGCCATTAGTAGTAGTAAAAAAAAAAAAAAAAATTATTAATAAAAAAATGCAATAAAACTATCCCCCATTTTGTAAACACTATGGGCCAGATCCACATACATTGCGCTCGGCGCAGCGTATCAGAGATAAACTACGCCGCCGTACCTTACCTGGCGTATATTCGAATCCTCAGCGAGTTCGCGCCGTAAGTTACGGCGGCGTAGTGTATTTCTGGCGGCGGAATTCAAATCGGCGATCAGGGGGCAGGTTTCATTTAAATGAAGCGCGTCCCCGCGCCGATTGAACTGCGCATGCGTCGTCCAGAAATTTCCCGCCGTGCTATGCACGAAATGACGTCATTTTTTGAACTTAGACGTGAGTTATGTCCATCCCTATTCACGGACGACTTACGCAAAAAAAAAAAAAAAAAATTTAAATTTCGACGCGGGAACGACGGCCATACTTAACATGGCAAGTCTATGTATACGCCGCAAAATACCAGCTTTAACTATCCGCCGGAAAAAGCCGACTACAGACGACGTTAGAAAATGCGAGGGCCGCACGTACGTTCGTGGATCGTCGTAAATCGCTAATTTGCATACCCGACGCGGAAAACGACGCAAACTCCACCCAGCGGGCGCCGAAGTATTGCATCTTAGATCCGAAGGCGTACGCCTGTCGGATCGAAGCCAGAAGCAGTCGTATCTTGGTTTGAGGATTCAAACTAAAGATACGACGCGGGAAATTTGAAAGTACGCCGGCGTATCAGTAGATACGCCGGCGTACTCGCTCTGTGGATCTGGCCCTATAAATTTTGCGCAAACCAATCAATAAACGCTTTTTGTGATTTTTTTTTTCCAAAAATATGTAGAAGAATACGTATCGGCCTAAACTGAGGAAAACATATATATATATACATATATATATATATATATATATATATATATATATATATATATATATATATATATATATATATATATATATATATATATATATATATATATATATATATATATATATATATATATATATATATATATATATATATATATATATATAATTAATTTTTTTTTTTTTTGGGAGATATTTATTATAGCAAAAGATTAAAAATATTGTTGTTTTTTTTTCAAAATTGTCGCTCTATATTTGTTTATTGCGCAAAAAATAAAAAAAACGCAGAGGTGATCAAATACTACCAAAAGAAATCTCTTTTTGTGGGGGAAAAAGGACGCCAATTTTGTTTGGGAACCACGTCACACGACCGCGCAATTGTCAGTTAAAGCGATGCAGTGCCGAATCGCAAAAACTGGCCAGGTCCTTTAGCTGCATAATGGTCCAGGTCTTAAGTGGATAAAGTGGCACGGATGACATCCAGGTAACCTGGAAGTCATGTGAGGTCATCGCTTCCAGGTTACCATAGCCGAGAGCCGATCCGGTCTTTGTTTGGCTCTTCGATCAGCCGGTGGAAGCGCCAGCTCAGGTCTTCCAGTGGGACGTGAGGGGGTGGAGTCAGAACAGCCCTGCCCTGAATTGAAATATCAGGAGGGGCAGTTGTCAAACACCCTCACCCACCCCCTCCTGGTGGGTGGCAAGCAAGAGTGTTTGACCGACAGCGGCTCCTCCTATCAGTGCAATTCATGGCAGGGCAGACCAATCCAGAGCAAGCCATAGATGTGCACAGCCAGTAGCAGCGAAGAAGTCGAGGTCACGGTCACTTACCGATGGGTTTGGGCACAGCCAGCGACTGGGTGCAATCAAAGGGTAAGCTGGAGAGGGACCAGATGACGGGATGGACCTTCTGAAGGATGTTCAGCGAGATGGCGACAATACTGCACGTGTCCTGACGTACGGCGACACGCCTGAGGAGAGACACGGGACAGATAAACCTTCAATGGACTCCGCACACAGATCGTGGCAGGAAGAACACATACAAGGAACAGGTCACCTACCCTGGCCACGTCTGGTTCGGCTCGAAGAGGATGAGGAGGGTGGGTTCATAGTACCCGTGGAGGAACTGGAGGTCTATAATGTTCAGCAGCTTCTCATCCAATTCCCGAACATCGATGATGTAGCTGGGCAGGAAGCTGGACTTCTGTCTGTAGGGAGGAGAAATGGCCGGGATCACCCACCTGTATACCGCTATGTCACCTCTGACACAGAGCTGCCCCCTTCAGGCCACAGCAACTCATAGCATCACACATCTTACAATTCCAACCTACACACACCACTGTCCACTGCTTCTATTCACCACTGTGTTATGTACTGGGGAACATCCTGCGCCAACCCTCAGCCCTCACACAACCAACCATTAATGCAGCCGGACCCTCAGCCCCCCCACGCAGTTGGACCCACCCAGACCATCAGCCCCCCACCCAGCCAACACTCATGTAGCCGGACCATCAGCCACCCACGCAGCTAGACCCCACCCCCCCCCCCCCCCCCCACAGTCGGACCTTCAGTCCCCAAACAGCCAACACTCTGCCGGACCCTCAGCCACCACGTAGCCAATCACTCATATAGTCAGACCCTCACCCACAGTCGGACCTTCAGTCCCCACACAGCCGGACCCTTAGCCACCATGTAGCCAATCACTCATATAGTCGGACCCCTCAGGCCCCCACCCACAGTCGGACCCCTCAGACCCTCACCCACAGTCGGACCCCTCAGACCCTCACCCACAGGCGGACCCCTCAGACCCTCACCCACAGGCGGAACCCCTCAGGCCCTCACCCACAGGCGGAACCCCTCAGGCCCTCACCCACAGGCGGAACCCCTCAGGCCCTCACCCACAGGCGGAACCCCTCAGGCCCTCACCCACAGGCGGAACCCCTCAGGCCCTCACCCACAGGCGGAACCCCTCAGGCCCTCACCCACAGGCGGAACCCCTCAGGCCCTCACCCACAGTCGGACCCCTCAGACCCTCACCCACAGGCGGACCCCTCAGACCCTCACCCACAGTCGGACCCCTCAGACCCTCACCCACAGGCGGACCCCTCAGACCCTCACCCACAGGCGGAACCCCTCAGGCCCTCACCCACAGGCGGAACCCCTCAGGCCCTCACCCACAGGCGGAACCCCTCAGGCCCTCACCCACAGGCGGAACCCCTCAGGCCCTCACCCACAGGCGGAACCCCTCAGGCCCTCACCCACAGGCGGAACCCCTCAGGCCCTCACCCACAGGCGGAACCCCTCAGGCCCTCACCCACAGGCGGAACCCCTCAGGCCCTCACCCACAGGCGGAACCCCTCAGGCCCTCACCCACAGGCGGAACCCCTCAGGCCCTCACCCACAGGCGGAACCCCTCAGGCCCTCACCCACAGGCGGAACCCCTCAGGCCCTCACCCACAGGCGGAACCCCTCAGGCCCTCACCCACAGGCGGAACCCCTCAGGCCCTCACCCACAGGCGGAACCCCTCAGGCCCTCACCCACAGGCGGAACCCCTCAGGCCCTCACCCACAGGCGGAACCCCTCAGGCCCTCACCCACAGGCGGAACCCCTCAGGCCCTCACCCACAGGCGGACCCCTCAGACCCTCACCCACAGGCGGACCCCTCAGACCCCACCCACAGGCGGAACCCCTCAGAACCTCACCCACAGGCGGATCCCTCAGACCCCACCCACAGGCGGATCTTCAGCCGCCATGCAGCCCGACCCTCAGCCCCCCACACAGTCCGACCCTCAAGCAGCCGGACCCCTACAGAGCTGTCCCCTCAGCCCCCACACACAGCTGGACCCCCTACCTCCCTCACACACAGTCGGACCCTCAGCCCCCACACAGCCAGATGCTCACCCTTCAGACATTGGTCCCTCATGCTCCTCCGTCAGGGTCTCCCTCCGGAAAGGCAGTACCACCAGTCTGGTGCCATATATCAGCATAACAGCACATCGCCCGTTGGGGTCCACCCGCACTTTGGGTATGTGAACATTCTGCACAAAGCCGTCCTGTGAAGAGAGAGAGCGGGGGAGGGGGGAGAAAGAAGGGGTCAGATTGGATAAGAACACTATATGTACAGAGTTTTATCATAGAGGGGTGGCCGTTCATCACAGTGATGGGCCAATAGTGAGTGTTAGAACTGTTCATAGATGTAAAGGAGATTGTACAATCAGATTGTAATGTGTGTCGTCTGTCACTAGCTGGGTGGGCAGAGAGGAGACCCCTGTGCAGGGTGATGAATAAGAACTCCTCCCACCCAGCTGATTGGACAAAGAAGGCACAGTAGAATACGGAAGGGGCCACCTCTCTCCTCCTGTAGGTGCATTCCCTGCGCTAGACAGACAGGCCCGGATTTACAGACATCGGCGCATATTTATGCCGCCGTAGCGTATCGCATATACGCTACACGGACGTAGCGCAGAGAGGCAAGCACCGAATTCACAAAGCACTTGCCACCAAATCTGCGCTGGGTTTCTTAGGCGCAAGTCGTCGTAAGTGGAAGTGGGCGTGAGCCATGCTAATGATGGGCCGAGCGCCATAAAGATACGAATAGCGCATGCGCCGTCCCGTGGACGCATCCAGTGCGCATGCTCAGAATCACGTCGGAACTACTCCCTAAGATACGCCGGATCACTGCCTACGACGTGAACGTAACTTACGCCCAGCCCTATTCACGTCCAACGTAAACGACATAAGATACGACGGCTGTGTTCCCTGGTCCATACCTTTGTATGACTTGCGCCTCCTATATGGGGAATAAGTTTACGCCGGACGTACGACTTACGCAAACCCGCGTATATTATGCGCCGGGCGCAAGTTTGTGAATCGATGTATTTCCCTCATTTGCGTATTTGAATAGTAAATCAATGGGAGCGCCACCTACGTCCAGCGTAACTATGCGCCCACGATACGCCGGCGTAGGCAAGTTACGTCGGTCGGAGGAAGCCTATTTTTAGGCGTATCTTGGTTTCTGGTTCGACGCATAGATACGATGGCGCACATTTGTACTTACGACGGCGTATCTGGAGATACGTCGGTGTGAATCCGGGCCACAGTGTGTAATACAACGACTGAGCGGCTCAGAGGTCCATCCAGGTCTAAAGTGAGGACAGAAATCACGCATTTCATGCGACGGGTCATGTGCCCCCCCCCCCCCCCCCTAATTTCTTGCCACGAATAAGTCGGGGTGTTTGGGTTTATCCTCATTGTGCATGAGGTGGGGAATACAGTTCATTCATTTATTCCAATATTTTTTTTTTTTTTTACCAGAATGTATTATTTTATTAATCATTTTTTACACAGTTTATGAAGAGAAATGAATGGGGGAGGGGGAGGGGTTTAGTATTCTTGTTCTCGCACACCTGAGGTTTTTGTACGTTCATTTTGACACTTCCAATGCTATTGGCCATTTGCTTTTAACCCCGTCAATACCGGACAAATCCCCCCCCCCCTGCCCAGGCCAATTTTCAACGCTGTCACACTTTGAATGACAATTACACGGTCATGTAATGCTGTATACGTGATATTTTTATCATTCCCCCCCCCCCCCCCGCACAAATAGAGATTTATTTTAGTGCCATTGAACCACTTCAATACCGGGGGGGGCAATTACTGCCCCCTTCCTGCCCCCCGGCCAATTTTCAGCTCTGTCGCCGTTTGAAATGACAATTGCGCGGTCGTGCTACACTGAACCCAAAAAGAATTTTGTTTTATTTTGTTCCCACAAATAGAGATTTCTTTTGGTGGTATTTGATCACCTCTGCAGATTTTTTTTTTTGGTAAAACAAATGCAAAAAAAGAAGGAAGAAGAAGAAGGAAGAAGAAGAAGAAGAAGGAAGAAGAAGAAGGAAGGAAGGAAGGAAGGAAGGAAGGAAGGAAGGAGAAGAAGAAGAAGGAAGGAAGGAAGGAAGGAAGAAGAAGAAGAAGAGGAAGGAAGGAAGAAGAAGAAGAAGAAGAAGAAGAAGAAGAAGAAGAAGGAAGGAAGGAAGGAAGGAAGAAGAAGAAGAAGAAGGAAGGAAGGAAGGAAGGAAGGAAGGAAGAAGAAGAAGAAGGAAGGAAGGAAGGAAGAAGAAGAAGAAGAAGAAGAAGAAGAAGAAAGAAGGAAGAAGAAGAAGAAGGAAGAAGAAGAAGGAAGAAGGAAGGAAGGAAGGAAGAAGAAGAAGAAGGAAGGAAGGAAGGAAGAAGAAGGAAGAAGAAGAAGGAAGAAGAAGAAGGAAGGAAGGAAGGAAGAAGAAGAAGGAAGAAGAAGAAGGAAGAAGAAGAAGAAGGAAGAAGAAGAAGAAGGAAGAAGAAGAAGAAGGAAGAAGAAGGAAGAAGGAAGAAGAAGAAGAAGGAAGAAGGAAGAAGAAGAAGAAGGAAGAAGAAGAAGAAGAAGAAGGAAGAAGAAGAAGAAGAAGAAGAAGAAGAAGGAAGGAAGGAAGGAAGGAAGGAAGGAAGAAGAAGAAGAAGAAGAAGGAAGAAGGAAGAAGGAAGAAGAAGAAGAAGGAAGAAGGAAGAAGAAGAAGGAAGAAGAAGAAGGAAGAAGGAAGAAGGAAGAAGAAGAAGAAGGAAGAAGAAGGAAGAAGGAAGAAGAAGAAGAAGAAGAAGAAGAAGAAGAAGAAGAAGAAGAAGGAAGAAGGAAGAAGAAGAAGAAGGAAGAAGAAGAAGAAGGAAGAAGGAAGAAGAAGAAGAAGAAGAAGAAGAAGGAAGGAAGGAAGGAAGGAAGGAAGGAAGAAGAAGAAGAAGAAGAAGGAAGAAGGAAGAAGGAAGAAGAAGAAGAAGGAAGAAGGAAGAAGAAGAAGGAAGAAGAAGAAGGAAGAAGAAGAAGGAAGAAGGAAGAAGGAAGAAGAAGGAAGAAGGAAGAAGAAGAAGAAGAAGAAGAAGAAGAAGAAGAAGAAGAAGAAAGAAGGAAGAAGAAGAAGAAGGAAGAAGAAGAAGGAAGAAGAAGGAAGAAGGAAGAAGAAGAAGGAAGGAAGGAAGGAAGAAGAAGAAGGAAGAAGAAGAAGGAAGAAGAAGAAGGAAGGAAGGAAGAAGAAGAAGGAAGAAGAAGAAGGAAGAAGAAGAAGAAGGAAGAAGGAAGAAGGAAGAAGAAGGAAGAAGGAAGAAGAAGAAGAAGAAGAAGGAAGGAAGAAAAGAAAAAAAGAAAAAGAAGAAGAAGGAAGGAAGGAAGGAAGAAGAAGAAGAAGAAAAAGAAGAAGAAGAAAGAAGGAAGAAGAAGAAGAAGAAGAAGGAAGAAGGAAGAAGAAGAAGAAGGAAGAAGGAAGAAGGAAGAAGAAGAAGAAGGAAGAAGAAGAAGAAGGAAGAAGGAAGAAGAAGAAGGAAGAAGAAGAAGGAAGAAGAAGAAGGAAGAAGAAGGAAGAAGGAAGAAGAAGAAGGAAGGAAGAAGAAGAAGGAAGAAGAAGAAGGAAGAAGAAGAAGGAAGGAAGGAAGAAGAAGAAGGAAGAAGAAGAAGGAAGAAGAAGAAGAAGGAAGAAGAAGAAGGAAGAAGAAGGAAGAAGGAAGAAGAAGAAGAAGGAAGAAGGAAGAAGAAGAAGAAGGAAGAAGGAAAAGAAGGAAGAAGAAGAAGAAGGAAGAAGAAGAAGGAAGAAGGAAGAAGAAGAAGAAGAAGAAGAAGAAGAAGAAGAAGAAGAAGAAGAAGAAGGAAGAAGGAAGAAGAAGAAGAAGAAGAAGGAAGAAGAAGAAGGAAGAAGAAGAAGGAAGAAGAAGAAGGAAGAAGGAAGAAGGAAGAAGAAGGAAGAAGGAAGAAGAAGAAGGAAGAAGGAAGAAGAAGAAGGAAGAAGAAGAAGGAAGAAGAAGAAGGAAGAAGAAGAAGGAAGAAGAAGAAGGAAGAAGAAGAAGGAAGAAGAAGAAGGAAGAAGAAGAAGGAAGAAGAAGAAGGAAGAAGAAGAAGGAAGAAGAAGAAGGAAGAAGAAGAAGGAAGAAGAAGAAGGAAGAAGAAGAAGGAAGAAGAAGAAGGAAGAAGAAGAAGGAAGAAGAAGAAGAAGGAAGAAGAAGAAGGAAGAAGAAGAAGGAAGAAGAAGAAGGAAGAAGAAGAAGAAGAAGAAGAAGGAAGAAGAAGAAGGAAGAAGAAGAAGAAGAAGAAGAAGAAGAAGAAGAAGAAGAAGAAGAAGGAAGAAGAAGAAGAAGGAAGAAGAAGAAGAAGGAAGAAGAAGAAGAAGGAAGAAGAAGAAGAAGGAAGAAGAAGAAGAAAGAAGGAAGAAGAAGGAAGAAGAAGAAAGAAGAAGAAAGAAGAAAGAAGAAAAAAGAAAGAAAGAAGAAAAAAGAAAGAAAGAAGAAAAAAGAAAGAAGAAAAGTTATTTTGTTTCAGTTATAAAATGTTGAAAAAAAGTAAGTTTTCTCCTTCAGTGATTGGTACCAATAGGTGGCACTGATGCGCACTCATGGGTGGCACTGATAGGCATCCCTGGTAGCACCGGCAGTGGTAGGCATTGCGGATAGGCACTGATTGGCAGCTGCCTGGGCACTGATTGGCATTTCCCTGGTGGTCTGTCAGACACAAGTGAGGAAAAGCCGATCAACGACTCTTCCTGTTTACATTGTGATCAGCCGTGATTGGACACGGCTGATCACGTGGTAAAAAACCCTCTGTCGGAGGCTCTTTACCGAGATCTGTGTAGCGGTGTGTCAGACTGACACGCTGCACCACCCATTGCCGCAATGCGAGCCCCCCCACGGGCGAGCGGCTGCCATTATCCTGCTGGAAGTCATGACCAAGGATGAGCTCTGGTGAGTTCGCATAGAACACGTGCAGAGCCCGCCGGGAAGTGTGCACGGCGCTGTGCTAATCACAGCCAGGGAGACATTGTCCCGATGCTCGGCTGCCAGAGCTCATCCTTAGTCATGACTCCCCCAGGCAGGATAACTGAACCACTGGCCGGCCGTCATTCTGCGATAGGCCGGGCGGGAAGTGGTTAAGGCGGAGTTCCACTCAAAAATGTAACTTCTGCTTTTCGGAACCCTCCCCCCCTCCAGTGACACATTTGGCACCTTCCAGAGAGGAGGGGGGGGGGGGGGGGGTGCAGGTATTTTTACTCACTTCCGGGCAAAAAAAAAACGTGGGAGTCACACCACTTCCCCTCCCCGTCTCCTGGGAAACAAACTGATCCCAGGAGAGAGCAGGGACCAGTGACGGCGCGCCGCGCAGTAGGGAACCGGGCAGTGAAGCCGCAAGGCCGATACCTTCACAGAGCATGGCGGCGACGGCAGCATCCGAGCGATTGCTCAGCCTCGTCTGCCGACATTGTATAGGTACGTCCTGTGCTAGTACCCAGACGTGGGTCATGGGCACGCGCCCTGGTCCGAAGCTCCGGGACCCGATCAGCGCTGGAGTCCCGCGATCGGTCCCCGGAGCTGAAGAACGAGGAGAGCTGTGTGTAAACACACCTTCCCCGTTCTTCACTGTGGCGCCGCCATCGATCGTGCGTTCCCTTTTATAGGAAAACACAATCGATGACATCACACCTACAGCCACACCCCCCTACAGTTAGAAACACATATGAGGTCATACATAACCCCTTCAGCGCCCCCTTGTGGTTAACTCCCAAACTGCAATTGTCATTTTCACAGTAATCAGTGCATTTTAAAGGCATTTTTTGCTGTGAAAATGACAATGGTGCCAAAAATGTGTCAAAAGTGTCCGCCATAATGTCGCAGTTAAGGGAGAAAGAAAAAAAAAAAAAAAAAAAAAAAAACGCTGATCGCCGCCATTAGTAAAAAAAATATAAAAAATTAAATAAAAATGCCATAAAACTATCCCCTATTTTGTAAACACTATAAATTTTGCGCAAACCAACCGATAAACGCTTATTGCGATTTTTTTAACCAAAAATATGTAGAAGAATACGTATCGGCCTAAACTGAGGAAAAAATGTTTTTTTTTTTTTTATATATTTTTGGGGGATATTTATTATAGCAAAAAAATATTGATTTTTTTTCAAAATTGTCGCTCTATTTTTGTTTATAGCGCAAAAAATAAAAAACCGCAGAGGTGATCAAATACCACCAAAAGAAAGCTCCATTTGGGAAAAAAAAAAAAAGACGCCAATTTTGTTTGGAAGCCACGTCGCACGACCGCGCAATTGTCTGTTAAAGCGGCGCAGTGCCGAATCGCAAAACCTGGCCGGGTCCTTTAGCTGACTAAAGGTCCGGGTCTTAAGTGGTTAAAAGTCAGCAGCTGCAGAGGTGGACCTCCTCTTTAACCACCTCTGGTGTTTTTATTTTTTCCCCCCTTCATAAATTTTCGGCCAAAATATATTCTGCTCCATTTCTTTGGTGAAAATCCCCCAAATCTGTGTATATTATTTATCTATAGAGACCACAGACTACGGGATAGAGATATCCGACAAGCCACCAATCCTGATGTACTGACGGCCAATCTCATTTCTTGATGCCCAAAAACCCCAGGACAGTACAAATACCCCCCCAAATCACCCCTTTGTGGAAAGCAGACAGCGCGGGTCATTTAGCAAGAGGCATGGCGAGTTTTTTTTTTGAAGTTGTAATTTTTTTGTCACAATTTTTGGGAAAATAAAAAAAGGAGATTACATGAAGTTTTTTTTTTTTTTTTTATACATTTTTTACATCCCGTCACCAGTGTAATACAGCGTCATTATATGACTGGTGCGGTGGTGATCACCAATACTGACTCGTGACAGTATGTAAAAAAAAAAACTATTATATAAAGAATTTTTTTTTTTTTTTTATAACTTTTTGTAAAAAAAAAAAAAAAAAGTTATCAAAAATAAAACACTTTTTTTTAACCACTTAACCCCCGGACCATATTGCTGCCCAAAGACCAGAGCACTTTTTGCGATTCGGGACTGCGCTGCTTTAGCTGACAATTGCGCAGTCGTGCGACGTGGCTCCCAAACAAAATTGGCGTCCTTTTTTTCCCACAAATAGAGCTTTCTTTTGGTGGTATTTGATCACCTCTGCGGTTTTTATTTTTTGCGCTATAAACAAAAATAGAGCGACAATTTTGAAAAAAAATGAATATTTTTTACTTTTTGCTATAATAAATATCCCCCAAAAATATATATAAAAAAAAAAAAATTCCTCAGTTTAGGCCGATACGTATTCTTCTACCTATTTTTCGTAAAAAAAATATCGCAATAAGCGTTTATTGATTGGTTTGCGCAAAAAGTTATAGCGTTTACAAAATAGGGGGTATTTTTATGGCATTTTTATTAATATATTTTTTTTACTAGTAAGGCCGGCGATCAGCGATTTTTTTTTCGGTACGGAGACATTATGGCGGACACTTCGGACACTTTTGACACATTTTTGGGACCATTGGCATTTTTATAGCGATCAGTGCTATAAAAATGCATTGGATTACTATAAAAAATGCCACTGGCAGTGAAGGGGTTAACACTATGGGGGCGGGGAAGGGGTTAAGTATGTTCCCTGGGTGTGTTCTAACTGTAGGGGGGGGGGGTGGCCTCACTAGGGGAAACACTGATCCTCGGTTCATACATTGTATGAACAGATCAGCATTTCCCCCGCTGACAGGACCGGGAGCTGTGTGTTTACCCACACAGCTCCCGGTCCCCGCTCTGTAACGAGCAATCGCGGGTGCCCGGCGGCAATCGCGCCCGCCAGGCACACGCACGGGAGTCGGGGGCACGCGCGCCTCCGCCGGCGCGCACGCGCCCCTAGTGGCCGCTCGAAGAGCCGACGTAGTATGACTAGTAGTTAATTCTGGCACTTCTCTCCTTCATGTAAACATCACAATTTTTTTGCTAGAAAATTATTCAGAACCCCCAAACATTATATATTTTTTTTTTTAGCAGACACCCTAGGGAATAAAATGGCGGTCATTGCAACTTTTTTTCCCCTCGCACGGTATTTGCGCAATCATTTTTCAAACGCATTTTTTTAAGGAAAAAAAAAACGGTTTCATGAATTAAAAAAACAACAAAACAGTAAAGTTAGCCCAATTTTTTTGTATAATGTGAAAGATTATGTTACGCCGAGTAAATAGATACCTAACATGTCACGCTTTAAAATTGCGCACATTCATGGAATGGCGCCAAACTTCACCACTTAAAAATCTCCATAGGTGACGCTGTAACATTTTTTACAGGTTACTATTTTCGAGTTTCAGAGGAGGTCTAGTGCTAGAATTGTTGCACGCGCTCTAACGCACGCAACGATACCTCACATGTGGGGTTTGAACGGTGTTTACATATGTGGGCGGGACCTGCATGCGTGTTCGCTTCTGCGCGCAAGATAACGGGGACAGGGGCGTTTTGAAAAAAAAGAATTTTACATTTTATTTTTATATTTTACTTATTTTTACACTTTTTAAAAAAAAATAAAAAATTTGGATCACTTTTATTCCTATTACGTGGAATGTAAACATCCCTTGTAATAGGAATCAGTGTGACAGGTCCTCTTTATGGAGAGAGGCGGGGTCTATAAGACCTCCCCCTCCCCCCACATCTCTCCTCCAGGCTTACAAGCATGAAATCGGTGAAAAAAGAATCACCGATCACATGCCGACAGCCGCGATTGCGGCTTTGTTTACTTCCGGGTACCGGGCGTGACGTCATAACGTCGCGCCCGGTCCTCCGACGGTAATAGAGATGACTGTGACCGTCTGGTCACCAGTCATCTCTATGGTTCTGCAGCGGACGCCGACCGATTCGCTCTCCGGGGCACGGGAGAGCCCGGAGAAGCACCGGATGGCGGCTGGAGGGGGGGGGGGGGCGTCCCCTCCCGCTGCCTATAAGAACGATCAAGCGGCAGAACCGCCGCTTTGATCGTTCTTATGATGCAGAGAATCGGCGGCTGAAGGCGGCGATATCTGAATGATGCCTCTAGCTGCACTCATCATTGAGATATCACCGCACAAAGCCGAGGACGTCCCAGGGACGTCCTCAGAGGTAAAGAGGTTAAAATATAAATGTTTGTATGTAAATAAAAAAAACAAAATTATATAATTGTTTTGTTTTTTATGACTTTGCAAAAAAATAAAAAAGTTATACAAAAACAAACAATTATATTAAAAATATATCTTTTTTTATAACTTTTTTTTTTTTTACAAAGTTATAAAAAACAAAACAATTATAGAAAGAATTTTTTATTTACATACAGTGTCAGGATTAATACTGTGTTACCATAGTAACAACACAATACTACTCTGGGGAGGTGATCGGGTTTATTTATTTTCCCCGCACAGTTGATTGTTATCACTGCGCATTTTACCGTTCTAATTAGGGTTGTCCCGATACCACTTTTTTAAGACCGAGTACAAGTACCGATACTTTTTTTCAAGTACTCGCCGATACCGAATACCGATACTTTTTTTTAATGTCATGTGACGCACTGATAGATGGCACTGGCTGATGGGCACTAAAAGGTGGCACAGACTGATGACTGGCAGTGGCACGGATAGGTGGCACTGATTATGCAGCACTGATAGGTGGCACACACTGAAAGATGGCACAGATAGCTGGCAATGAAAGATGGCACTGACAGGTGGCACGCACTGATGGCTGGCACTGACAGGTGGCACAGATATGTGGCAATGATGGGCACAGATAAAGTAGCACTGCTAGGGCTGCACTGATATGTGTGGCACAGATAGGCGGCAATGATGGACACAGATAGGCAGCACTGATGAGGGGGGGCATTGATATAAGGTGGGCTGTGAGCTAATGGGGGTGCTGCTGATCTAATGGTTGGTTACCACACATTATATCAGCAGTCAGTACACCCTCTTAGAGACCCCCATTAGCTCAAAGCCCCCTCCCTTCCTTAGAGACTTCCAGAGATCAGAGAGCTGCCTCTTTAAGACATCATTCATGTCTTATCAGCGTGACCCAGGAGGGAAGTGTGAGAGTCAAGCTGGGGGAGGGGGGCAGAGCTGCTCTTGGGCTATGCAGACAGTCAGTGTGTGTGTGTGAACAGATCGGCATGGTATGTTACTCACATGCACACCGTTCCCCGCAGCGTCAGCAGCACTTTCTTCCTCTCCTCCCAAACTGCTGAACGATGCAACGACGGGGCAGCACTAGAAGGCATCTGTCGGGCGGGGAAGAGAATATGCTGGGTGCAGGAAGAGTGCACACCGCTGCCATCCCTGTACACTACAGTGAGTGATTTCCCCTGCGCGCCCGCTGACTTCCTGTTGTTCCCGCCTCTCTCTCTCCTATCCCAGGTATCGGATCAGGCATCGGCAGCATTTGCGCGAGTACAAGTACTCGCGCAAATGCTTGGTATCGGTACCGATACTAGTATCGGGACAACCTTAGTTATAAGCAACCAAATTTTCTTCCAAATGAAAAAATACTTATTCAGCGTTTACCAATATTATTAGCGGTGATTGGCCCTGTCTGTACCAGGCGATCACCGTGACCAATCACAGAGCTCGTCACAATAGTACACAATGAAGGCACGCAAATTTTTTTATTGTGTACAACCGTCATGTGATCTGCTGTGATTGGCCACAGCGATCACATGGCACCGGCAGCAGCAAGCCGGTACAGCGATCCATCACCGGCCGTGTCTGTGGGGCATGGCGGGTGACAGATCATTCTGGAGCGTGATCCTGGGAATGAGGTCATGTGACCTCCTCCCCCCAAAAAAATAAAAAAGTGCTCCCGCCTGGTCACTTCGGACAAGTTTTCCTAACACCAAGAGAAAACTGATGACGGGGAGGGCACAGCCTAAGCTCTGCTCCGGAGTGAAAAGGGGGGGGGGGGGCGTCTCTTCCCTCCAATCAGCCTCTCATTGAGTGCTGCAAGGTGTTATTTCAGCCCCCCACCCCCATTTTCTGGCAGCTCAGGCAAGCTTTATAAAATTCTAGACTTTGGGCCAGATCCAAAGAAATTACGCCGGCGTATCTATTGATACGCCGCGTCATTTCTAAGATCCCCCGTCGTATCTTTGTTTTGTATCTACAAAACAAGATACGACTGAATGTGGGCTCGATCCGACAGGCGTGCGTCTTAGTACGCCGTCGGATCTAAGGTGCATATTTACGCTGGCCGCTAGGTGGCGTTTCCGTCAATTTCCGCGTCGAGTATGCAAATTAGCTAGATACGGCGATCCACGAACGTATGTCCGTCTGGCGCATTTTTTTATGTTGTTTCCGTACGGCTTTTTTCAGCGTATAGTTACCCCTGCTATATGAGACGTATCCAATGTTAAGTATGGACGTCGTTCCCGCGTCGAATTTTGAAAATTTTACGTCTTTGCGTAAGTCGTTCGCGAATAGGGCTTTGCGTAGAATGAAGTTCACGTCGTAAACATTGGCTTGTTGCGGGTTAATTTTGAGCATGCGCACTGGGATACCCCCACGGCCGTTCAAAAAAATAAAAAACGTCAATCACGTCGGGTCACATAACATTTACATAAAACACGCCCCCCTGTTCCACATTTGAATTCGGCGCGCTTACGCCGGCCTATTTACGCTACGCCGCCGCAACTTACGAAGCAAGTGCTTTGAGAATACTGCACTTGCCCATCTAAGTTGCGGAGGCGTAACGTTAATAGGATACGTTACGCCCGCTCAAAGATGCGCCGATCTACGTGGATCTGGCCCTTTGAATGGATGTAGAGAAGAAGATCCTGCAGGTAAACAGGTACAACTTTCACAGAGAGGAAACGAATCCTCCTACATATCACCTGAGGCAGTTCACTGCACTGGGGGATAAGGAGGGTTTACAGACAACCCTATGGATGCACTTTCCCGATTTCTGACCCAATAACACCCCATAATAGAGAGGAGTGGAGAGACGTCTCATATGAAGGAAGGAAGTCATGTGATGAGATGACAGGAAGTATACAGATTATACAATATAAAACATGGAGCCGGGAATCCGGCCTCCTAGGACATCCCACCCACCCGCAGCTCTGGCTCCTCGAAGTAATGCAGAGACAGCGTCTTCAGATCGTGGATTTCCGGGTCATATTCCACCACCGACAGCTGCAACACACAAGAAGACAACCAGATCAGACATAACACAGACCCCCCGAGGGGGCAGACAGGGGGGGCAGACAGCCAACCCATCATAAAAAGACAAATTCTGAACCACAATGAGTGCTGGAAGAAGACATCAGACATAGAATGGACCCCAATGTGGGGAGAAGGTGAAAGACAGACATAGAATGGACCCCAATGTGGGGAGAAGGTGAAAGACGTCAGACATAGAATGGACCCCAATGTGGGGAGAAGGTGAAAGTCAGACATAGAATGGACCCCAATGTGGGGAGAAGGTGAAAGCCAGACATAGAATGGACCCCAATGTGGGGAGAAGGTGAAAGTCATCAGACATAGAATGGACCCCAATGTGGGGAGAAGGTGAAAGCCAGACATAGAATGGACCCCAATGTGGGGAGAAGGTGAAAGTCAGACATAGAATGGACCCCAATGTGGGGAGAAGGTGAAAGTCAGACATAGAATGGACCCCAATGTGGGGAGAAGGTGAAAGCCAGACATAGAATGGACCCCAATGTGGGGAGAAGGTGAAAGTCAGACATAGAATGGACCCCAATGTGGGGAGAAGGTGAAAGTCATCAGACATAGAATGGACCCCAATGTGGGGAGAAGGTGAAAGCCAGACATAGAATGGACCCCAATGTGGGGAGAAGGTGAAAGTCGGACATAGAATGGACCCCAATGTGGGGAGAAGGTGAAAGTCAGACATAGAATGGACCCCAATGTGGGGAGAAGGTGAAAGTCATCAGACATAGAATGGACCCCAATGTGGGGAGAAGGTGAAAGCCAGACATAGAATGGACCCCAATGTGGGGAGAAGGTGAAAGTCAGACATAGAATGGACCCCAATGTGGGGAGAAGGTGAAAGCCAGCCATAGAATGGACCCCAATGTGGGGAGAAGGTGAAAGTCAGACATAGAATGGACCCCAATGTGGGGAGAAGGTGAAAGCCAGACATAGAATGGACCCCAATGTGGGGAGAAGGTGAAAGCCAGACATAGAATGGACCCCAATGTGGGGAGAAGGTGAAAGACGTCAGACATAGAATGGACCCCAATGTGGGGAGAAGGTGAAAGTCAGCCATAGAATGGACCCCAATGTGGGGAGAAGGTGAAAGTCAGCCATAGAATGGACCCCAATGTGGGGAGAAGGTGAAAGTCAGCCATAGAATGGACCCCAATGTGGGGAGAAGGTGAAAGCCAGACATAGAATGGACCCCAATGTGGGGAGAAGGTGAAAGACGTCAGCCATAGAATGGACCCCAATGTGGGGAGAAGGTGAAAGACGTCAGCCATAGAATGGACCCCAATGTGGGGAGAAGGTGAAAGCCAGACATAGAATGGATCCCAATGTGGGGAGAAGGTGAAAGTCAGCCATAGAATGGACCCCAATGTGGGGAGAAGGTGAAAGCCAGACATAGAATGGACCCCAATGTGGGGAGAAGGTGAAAGTCAGCCATAGAATGGACCCCAATGTGGGGAGAAGGTGAAAGTCAGACATAGAATGGACCCCAATGTGGGGAGAAGGTGAAAGTCATCAGACATAGAATGGACCCCAATGTGGGGAGAAGGTGAAAGTCAGCCATAGAATGGACCCCAATGTGGGGAGAAGGTGAAAGCCAGCCATAGAATGGATCCCAATGTGGGGAGAAGGTGAAAGTCAGACATAGAATGGACCCCAATGTGGGGAGAAGGTGAAAGTCAGCCATAGAATGGACCCCAATGTGGGGAGAAGGTGAAAGCCAGACATAGAATGGACCCCAATGTGGGGAGAAGGTGAAAGACGTCAGACATAGAATGGACCCCAATGTGGGGAGAAGGTGAAAGACGTCAGACATAGAATGGACCCCAATGTGGGGAGAAGGTGAAAGACGTCAGACATAGAATGGACCCCAATGTGGGGAGAAGGTGAAAGACGTCAGACATAGAATGGACCCCAATGTGGGGAGAAGGTGAAAGTCAGACATCGAATGGACCCCAATGTGGGGAGAAGGTGAAAGTCAGACATAGAATGGACCCCAATGTGGGGAGAAGGTGAAAGTCATCAGACATAGAATGGACCCCAATGTGGGGAGAAGGTGAAAGTCAGACATAGAATGGACCCCAATGTGGGGAGAAGGTGAAAGTCAGACATAGAATGGACCCCAATGTGGGGAGAAGGTGAAAGTCAGACATAGAATGGGCCCCAATGTGAGGAGAAGGTGAAAGACGTCAGACATAGAATGGACCCCAATGTGGGGAGAAGGTGAAAGTCAGACATAGAATGGACCCCAATGTGGGGAGAAGGTGAAAGTCAGCCATAGAATGGACCCCAATGTGGGGAGAAGGTGAAAGCCAGCCATAGAATGGACCCCAATGTGGGGAGAAGGTGAAAGCCAGCC
The DNA here is from genome assembly GCF_905171775.1 of Rana temporaria. NCBI lineage: Eukaryota > Metazoa > Chordata > Amphibia > Anura > Ranidae > Rana > Rana temporaria. The sequence continues at coordinate 409,601 of NC_053493.1, read as the reverse complement.
ATAGAATGGATCCCAATGTGGGGAGAAGGTGAAAGTCATCAGACATAGAATGGACCCCAATGTGGGGAGAAGGTGAAAGTCAGACATAGAATGGACCCCAATGTGGGGAGAAGGTGAAAGTCAGACATAGAATGGACCCCAATGTGGGGAGAAGGTGAAAGTCAGCCATAGAATGGACCCCAATGTGGGGAGAAGGTGAAAGCCAGCCATAGAATGGATCCCAATGTGGGGAGAAGGTGAAAGTCATCAGACATAGAATGGACCCCAATGTGGGGAGAAGGTGAAAGTCGGACATAGAATGGACCCCAATGTGGGGAGAAGGTGAAAGCCAGACATAGAATGGACCCCAATGTGGGGAGAAGGTGAAAGTCATCAGACATAGAATGGACCCCAATGTGGGGAGAAGGTGAAAGTCGGACATAGAATGGACCCCAATGTGGGGAGAAGGTGAAAGTCATCAGACATAGAATGGACCCCAATGTGGGGAGAAGGTGAAAGTCATCAGACAGAGAACAGACGCATCGTTGACAAATGGGGCACATCAGACAGACTATGGACACCACCTGGGAGCAGGACCGGGACAAGGTGGGGGGGGGGGGGGGGGCGCGCGCAAGAGGGACGGCTGCCTCTGGCTCAGTAAACTCATGTGGAGGGAGGGGGAGCCGCAGGGAGTGTTCCCATTGCTACAGCAGGGGGATTTGTGCCAGGAAGGGGAACGTGGGGATTTTTGCCAAGAGGGGAGTTTTGATAGAAAGGATTGCTAGGAGGGGAGATTTTTAGGGGGGGGGATCAATGGCAGGATATAAAAATGGGGGGTGGAGACTTGTGCTAGGAGTGGTGTTTTTTTTTTGGTCGGGTTATGCTAGAAGTGGGGCGGCTGGGGAATTGGAGCCAGAATTTTTTTTTGCATAGGGAGAATTTTGCCTTGCAGAAGGAACTTGTACTTGGGCGGGCGTACAGATTATTGCTGGATTTTCCCATGAGACACCATGCTCAAACATTGGGGTGGGGTGGGGTTCATTTTTTAATCTTTGCTCTGGGGGCTAGATGATCTTGTCCTTCGCCCTGGGAGACATTAGATTACAGTAGATTGGACCCTGGGGGGGGGGTAAGACATACGTATCATGAGCCACAATGGGGTATGGTGGAAGACAGCAAATGAACAGTGGAAATATCATGTGCCCCTGATGCAGGGATGGGGGGGGGGGGGGACGTCAGACAGATAGAGGACGTATCATGGGTGTGGGTGGCCCTCTAGACAGGTAATATGGAAGGATGGGGGAGGGACAGGGGTAGGAATTTGCATGTGAACCCACCTTGGCCTCTTTGAAGCTCAGTAGAAGGGCGTCTCTCTTGGCTCCGGCCAACTGCACACTGGCCATAGACATGACATTCCCGAAAAAGGAGAAGGACGCCATCAACTCCAACTTCTCCTTGTGACCTTTCACATCTGTGTATGAGATACAGTATAAGAGGAGGAGAGACGGGGGAGCAAAGGCAGTTTAGAGAATTGGAAGGAAGACAGAATAGCCAAAAGGGGAGGAAAGAAGGAGAACAGCAACATCCACTGATCTCCTGAACTTTAAATAATCAGAAGTAGGGTAAGGGAGGGTACCAAAAAAAAAAAAAAAAAAAAAAAGGGGGGGGGGGATAGATGGAAGCGGGGGAGACGGAAGGAGAAAAAAAAGAAAGGAAGAATGGAGGAAAGACAAGAAGGAAGAATGGAGGAAAGACAAGAAGGAAGAATGGAGAAAAGACAAGAAGGAAGAATGGAGAAAAGACAAGAAGGAAGAACGGAGGAAAGACAAGAAGGAAGAACGGAGGAAAGACAAGGAAAGACAAGAAGGAAGAACGGAGGAAAGACAAGGAAAGACAAGAAGGAAGAACAGAGGAAAGACAAGGAAAGACAAGAAGGAAGAACAGAGGAAAGACAAGAAGGAAGAACAGAGGAAAGACAAGAAGGAAGAACAGAGGAAAGACAAGAAGGAAGAACGGAGGGAAGGAAAGACAAGAAGGAAGAACGGAGGGAAGGAAAGACAAGAAGGAAGAACGGAGGGAAGGAAAGACAAGAAGGAAGAACGGAGGGAAAGACAAGAAGGAAGAACGGAGGGAAAGACAAGAAGAAAGAACGGAGGAAAGGAAAGACAAGAAGGAAGAACGGAGGAAAGACAAGAAGGAAGAATGGAGGAAAGACAAGAAGGAAGAACAGAGGAAAGACAAGAAGGAAGAACAGAGGAAAGACAAGAAGGAAGAACAGAGGAAAGACAAGGAAAGACAAGAAGGAAGAACAGAGGAAAGACAAGGAAAGACAAGAAGGAAGAACGGAGGGAAGGAAAGACAAGAAGGAAGAACGGAGGGAAGGAAAGACAAGAAGGAAGAACGGAGGGAAAGACAAGAAGAAAGAACGGAGGGAAGGAAAGACAAGAAGGAAGAACGGAGGGAAAGACAAGAAGGAAGAACGGAGGGAAAGACAAGAAGAAAGAACGGAAGGAAAGACAAGAAGGAAGAATGGAGGGAAGGAAAGACAAGAAGGAAGAACATAGGAAAGACAAGGAAAGACAAGAAGGAAGAACATAGGAAAGACAAGGAAAGACAAGAAGGAAGAACGGAGGAAAGACAAGGAAAGACAAGAAGGAAGAATGGAGGAAAGACAAGAAGGAAGAACAGAGGAAAGACAAGAAGGAAGAACAGAGGAAAGACAAGGAAAGACAAGAAGGAAGAACGGAGGGAAGGAAAGACAAGAAGGAAGAACGGAGGGAAGGAAAGACAAGAAGGAAGAACGGAGGGAAAGACAAGAAGAAAGAACGGAGGGAAAGACAAGAAGAAAGAACGGAGGGAAAGACAAGAAGAAAGAACGGAGGGAAGGAAAGACAAGAAGGAAGAACGGAGGGAAAGACAAGAAGGAAGAACGGAGGAAAGACAAGAAGAAAGAACGGAAGGAAAGACAAGAAGGAAGAATGGAGGGAAGGAAAGACAAGAAGGAAGAACATAGGAAAGACAAGGAAAGACAAGAAGGAAGAACATAGGAAAGACAAGGAAAGACAAGAAGGAAGAACGGAGGAAAGACAAGAAGGAAGAACAGAGGAAAGACAAGGAAAGACAAGAAGGAAGAACGGAGGGAAGGAAAGACAAGAAGGAAGAACGGAGGGAAGGAAAGACAAGAAGGAAGAACGGAGGGAAAGACAAGAAGAAAGAACGGAGGGAAGGAAAGACAAGAAGGAAGAACGGAGGGAAAGACAAGAAGGAAGAACGGAGGGAAAGACAAGAAGAAAGAACGGAAGGAAAGACAAGGAAACACAAGAAGGAAGAACGGAGGAAAGGAAAGACAAGAAGGAAGAACGGAGGAAAGGAAAGACAAGAAGGAAGAACGGAGGAAAGGAAAGACAAGAAGGAAGAACAGAGGGAAGGAAAGACAAGAAGGAAGAACGGAGGAAAGGAAAGACAAGAAGGAAGAACAGAGGGAAGGAAAGACAAGAAGGAAGAACGGAGGGAAGGAAAGACAAGAAGGAAGAATGGAGGGAAAGACAAGAAGAAAGAATGGAGGGAAAGACAAGAAGGAAGAATGGAGGGAAAGACAAGAAGGAAGAATGGAGGGAAAGACAAGAAGGAAGAATGGAGGGAAGGAAAGACAAGAAGGAAGAATGGAGGGAAGGAAAGACAAGAAGGAAGAATGGAGGGAAGGAAAGACAAGAAGGAAGAATGGAGGGAAGGAAAGACAAGAAGGAAGAATGGAGGGAAGGAAAGACAAGAAGGAAGAATGGAGGGAAAGACAAGAAGGAAGAACGGAGGGAAAGACAAGAAGGAAGAATGGAGGGAAGGAAAGACAAGAAGGAAGAATGGAGGGAAGGAAAGACAAGAAGGAAGAATGGAGGGAAAGACAAGAAGGAAGAATGGAGGGAAAGACAAGAAGGAAGAATGGAGGGAAGGAAAGACAAGAAGGAAGAATGGAGGGAAGGAAAGACAAGAAGGAAGAATGGAGGGAAGGGAAGGAAAGACAAGAAGGAAGAATGGAGGGAAGGAAAGACAAGAAGGAAGAACAGAGGAAAGACAAGGAAAGACAAGAAGGAAGAACGGAGGGAAGGAAAGACAAGAAGGAAGAACGGAGGGAAGGAAAGACAAGAAGGAAGAACGGAGGGAAAGACAAGAAGAAAGAACGGAGGGAAGGAAAGACAAGAAGGAAGAACGGAGGGAAAGACAAGAAGGAAGAACGGAGGGAAAGACAAGAAGGAAGAACGGAAGGAAAGACAAGGAAACACAAGAAGGAAGAACGGAGGAAAGGAAAGACAAGAAGGAAGAACGGAGGAAAGGAAAGACAAGAAGGAAGAACGGAGGAAAGGAAAGACAAGAAGGAAGAACAGAGGGAAGGAAAGACAAGAAGGAAGAACGGAGGAAAGGAAAGACAAGAAGGAAGAACAGAGGGAAGGAAAGACAAGAAGGAAGAACGGAGGGAAGGAAAGACAAGAAGGAAGAATGGAGGGAAAGACAAGAAGAAAGAATGGAGGGAAAGACAAGAAGGAAGAATGGAGGGAAAGACAAGAAGGAAGAATGGAGGGAAAGACAAGAAGGAAGAATGGAGGGAAGGAAAGACAAGAAGGAAGAATGGAGGGAAGGAAAGACAAGAAGGAAGAATGGAGGGAAGGAAAGACAAGAAGGAAGAATGGAGGGAAGGAAAGACAAGAAGGAAGAATGGAGGGAAAGACAAGAAGGAAGAACGGAGGGAAAGACAAGAAGGAAGAATGGAGGGAAGGAAAGACAAGAAGGAAGAATGGAGGGAAGGAAAGACAAGAAGGAAGAATGGAGGGAAAGACAAGAAGGAAGAACGGAGGGAAAGACAAGAAGGAAGAATGGAGGGAAGGAAAGACAAGAAGGAAGAATGGAGGGAAGGAAAGACAAGAAGGAAGAATGGAGGGAAGGGAAGGAAAGACAAGAAGGAAGAATGGAGGGAAGGGAAGGAAAGACAAGAAGGAAGAATGGAGGGAAGGAAAGACAAGAAGGAAGAATGGAGGGAAGGAAAGACAAGAAGGAAGAATGGAGGGAAGGGAAGGAAAGACAAGAAGGAAGAATGGAGGGAAGGGAAGGAAAGACAAGAAGGAAGAATGGAGGGAAGGGAAGGAAAGACAAGAAGGAAGAATGGAGGGAAGGAAAGACAAGAAGGAAGAATGGAGGGAAGGGAAGGAAAGACAAGAAGGAAGAATGGAGGGAAGACAAGAAGGAAGAATGGAGTATGGCCGTGTCACCTGATCCTCTCTCAGCCTTGGATGAGCTCTGTAATGACAAAGAAGACAAGGTCAGATTTGAATGGGGGTATAATTCTCAGGATTGGTACGGTGGGGTCCCCTGCACATAGTCGCGATGGGGGGTGTATGGCGGGGCTCCTGGCACACAGTCGGGATGGGTATGGTGTGTAAACGTCTGATGGGTGCGCGGGTCTTTAACCACCTCCAGCTTGGGCCAAGTCTGACATTTAGAACCCCCAAAAACGTGTGATATTTTTTTTGTAAGCAGAGGCCCTGGAGAATAAAAACGGTGGGTGGTGCAATGGTTTATTTCACGTGGTATTTTCGAAGCCATTTATCAAATGCAAATTTTGAGGAATATTAAACTTTAATGAATTTTAGTGCACACAAAAAACATCATAAGCAATTTGTTGGTCAAATACAAAAGATGACGTCACGCCGAGTAAACAGACACCCAACACGTCACGCTCTAAAACTGCGCGCCTTTGCGGAATGGCGACCAACTAGGATATCTAAAAAAAACTCCATAGGCGACGCTTTATAAGTCTTTACAGTTTACCAGTTTAGAGTTACAGAGGAGGTCGGGGGTAGAATTATTGATCTCGCTCCAGCGTTCGCGGTGATACCTCACGTGTGTGCCGGACCTATAGTGTGGGTTTGTATTTGTATGTGAGCAAAGCTGGATGAGATGCTTTACTTTTTTATTATTATTTAAAAATTACACTGTACATTATATAATATATATATGTTTTAACTTTATTGCCATCACAAGGCGTGAAAGGCATCCCATGTGATAGGATGAGCTGTGACAGGTCCTCTTTATGAAGAGATCCGATGTCTACCCGGGAAAGCGGGTGATCTGGTACACGCCGGTAACTAAGGATGAGCTCTGGCGTGTTCGCATGGAACACGTGCAGAGCCCGCCAAGAAGTGTGCACGGCGCTGCGCTAATCACAGCCAGGGAGACATTTCACGATCCCTGCAGCCGAGCATCGGGAAATGTCTCCCTGGCTGCGATTAGCACAGCGCCGTGCACACTTCCTGGCGGGCTCTGCACGTGTTCCATGCGAACACGCCAGAGCTCATCCTTACCGGTAATGGTGCCGAGAACACCAAACCGAAACCGGGGAGTGACAAAATCCTCTTCCTCTCCGATGTCACAAAGGGGAGGAGCAACAGAATCTCCTCCCACTCTTCCTAATGGAAGCATCAGTAGCGGGGTCTTTTCTAGTCGCTTTTACATGAAAGCTCATCGTCGGCTCTAAAAACTTAAGCAGAGCATGGTAGATCCCGCCTGAGGCTGTTTATAAACGCGCTGCGGAGGGGGAAGCGGTTAGCGGCACCCACTGATAATAAAAAGGAAAAAGATCAGATCTTCTCCTGACATCGCTATCATCAAATATCTACATATCTCCGGACCGTTACACGCTTATAGACATACAGCAAACTCAACGGACAACATGAAGCCTCCTTATTTACTATACATCAGGGTGTGACAAATTTGCTTGGAATCTAGGAGCCAGCTAAAAAAGTTAGGAGCCAGAAAACGCGCCCCATCCCGACGAGCTCACGCGCAGAAGCGAACACATACGTGGGCAGCGCCCGCATATGTAAACGGTGTTCAAACCACACATGTGAGGTATCGCCGCGATTGGTAGAGTGAGAGCAATAATTCTAGCCCTAGACCTCCTCTCTAACTCAAAACATGCAACCTGTAGAATTTTTTAAACGTCACCTATGGAGATTTTAAAGGGTAAAAGTTTGACGCCATTCCACGAGCGGACGCAATTTTGAAGCGTGACATGTTGGGTATCAATTTACTCGGCGTAACTTCATCTTTCATAATATAAAAAAAAAAAAAAAAATGGGATAACTTTACTGTTGTCTTATTTTTTTAATTAAAAAAAGTGTAATTTTTTCCCAAAAAAAGTGCGCTTGTAAGACCGCTGCGCAAATACGGCGTGACAGAAAGTATTGCAACGATCGCCATTTTATTCTCTATGGTCTTAGGATAAAAAAATATATATATATATATATATATATAATGTTTGGGCGTTCTAATTAGAGGGAAGAAGATGGCAGTGAAAATAGTGAAAAATTACATTAGAATTGCTATTTAACTTGTAATGCTTAACTTGTAATACCAACGGCCACCACCAGATGGAAGAGCTGGGGACTTCACAAGGCCGCGGCCTCAATTACCGGACATCACGGGCCCCCCCTGCAATCGAGCGGCTGGGGAGGTGGGGGCCTAGTCCGCCGCAATCCTGAAAAGGCGCTCCGCGGACTAGGCCGAAGCCGCGGCCTCACCTAAAACATCCTGCCCGCAGCGATCCTGGGAAAAGGCCGCGAGCGGATGTTTTAGGCGCGGCTTCGGCCTAGTCCACAGAGCGCCGGTCATATGGAACAAAATGTTTTTATTTATTTTTTTGCCCACCTTCCAAGCCAAGTCGCCAGGACGCTATTTCTAGTCGCCATGGCGACCAGGATTTGTTGAGCCCTGCTATACATTACCGACGCGTTTCGAGTTGCTCTTCCTCAGTATGTATGTCTATGAAAGTGTAATGGTGCGGATGTGATCAGTTGATCTCTCTTTTTTTTTATTTTACTATTCACATCGTCATAATAAAGTCTTTGTTTTACTGCCTCTAAAGACCCATTGCACACTTCCTATTTAGGAATGGTATGGTGGGGGGGGGGGGCTCTGTCCACTGGTCAGGGGCCGGTTGGGTGTGGGGCCCCCTCTGTCCACTGGTCAGGGGCCGGTTGGGTGTGGGGCCCCCTCTGTCCACTGGTCAGGGGCCGGTTGGGTGTGGGGCCCCTCTGTCCACTGGTCAGGGTGGTGGGGGGGGGGGGCACACTTACCTCGGAATGGTGGTTGAGGCGGTACACATAGAGTTGGGAGGTTCCGGCCACCACCAGGTTCTTCTCTGTGTTGTTGAAGAAGTTGCAGTACATGGAGAATTCCAAGCCCGTGGGGGGATGGGCCTGCCGGTACACCGCATACATCCTGTACAGAGAGAGCACATGTACATCACTGGGAACTAATGTACACATAGACTAGGGGGGTGGTATTTCCTGGGACACAGAGCAGGAGGACAGAATATAGGGGGGGGGGATTCCCTGGGACACACACAGGAGAGGACAGAGTACTGGGGGGGGGGGGGGTATTTCCTGGGACACACAGAGTTGGAGGGGGGGAAGGGTTTCCTAGGGACACACTGAGGAGAGCACAGAATACTGGGGGGGGGGGGGGGATAAATAGGGACACATGGGAGTAGAGCACAGAATACTGGGGGAGGCATATCTTGGGACACAGAGAGTTGGGGGGGGATTAATAGGGACACACAGGAGTAGAGTACAGAATCCTGGGGGGAGGCATATCTTGGGACACAGAGAGTTGGGGGGGGGGTTAATAGGGACACACTGAGTAGAGCACAAAATACTGGGGGGGGGGGGGGGGTGTTTCCTGGGACACATAGTGTGTCCCTATTGATCCCCCCCCCCCCCAACTCTATGTGTCCCAGGAAATCCCCCCCCAGGATTCTGTACTCTACTCAGTGTGTACCTATTAATCCCCCCCAAATATCTGTGTCCCAAGAAATGCCTCCCCCCGGTATTCTGTGCTCTACTCCCATGTGTCACTATTAATCTCCACCCCCCCCCCCCCCGTTTTGTTGTGCTCTACTCCCATGTGTCCCTATTAATCCCCCCCCCAACTCCGAGTAGAGCACAAAATACTGGGGGGGGGGGGTATTTCCTGGGACAAAGTTGGGGGGGATTAATAGGGACACACTGAGTAGAGCACAAAATACTGGGGGGGGATTAATAGGGACACACAGGAGTAGAGCACAGAATACTGGGGGAGGCATTTCTTGGGACACAGAGAGTTGGGGGGGGGATTAATAGGGACACACTGAGGAGAGCACAGAATACTGGGGGGAGGCATTTCCTGGGACACAGAGAGTTGGGGGGGGATTAATAGGGACACACTGAGGAGAGCACAGAATACTGGGGGGAGGCATTTCCTGGGACACAGAGTTGGGGGGGATTACTAGGGACACACTGAGTAGAGCACAAAACACTGGGGGGGGGGGGGTATTTCCTGGGACACAGAGAGTTGGGGTGGGGGGGGTGATTAATAGGGACACACGGGAGTAGAGCACAGAATACTGGGGGAGGCATTTCTTGGGACACAGAGAGTTGGGGGGGATTAATAGGGACACGCTGAGTAGAGTACAGAATACTGGGGGGGGGGGGGGATTTCCTGGGACACACTGAGGAGAGCACAGAATACTGGGGGGAGGTATTTCCTGGGACACAGAGAGTTGGGGGGGATTAATAGGGACACGCTGAGTAGAGTACAGAATACTGGGGGGGGGGATTTCCTGGGACACAGAGAGTTGGGGTGTGGGGGGGGGTGATTAATAGTCACACACGGGGGTAGAGCACCGAATACTGGGGGGAGGTATTTCCTGGGACACCCGGAGTTGGGGGAAGGGATTCCTAGGGACACACTGAGTAGAGCACAAAATACGGGGGGGGGTATTTCCTGGGACACACGGGAGTAGAGCACAGAATACTGGGGGGTATTTCCTGGGACACAGAGAGTTGGGGTGGGGGGGGGTGATTAATAGGGACACACTGAGGAGAGCACAGAATACTGGGGGAGGCATTTCTTGGGACACAGAGAGTTGGGGGGGATTAATAGGGACACACTGAGTAGAGTACAGAATACTGGGGGGGAGGGATTTCCTGGGACACAGAGAGTTGGGGGGGGGGGGGAGATTAATAGGGACACACTGAGGAGAGCACAGAATACTGGGGGGAGGCATTTCCTGGGACACAGAGAGTTGGGGGGGATTACTAGGGACACACTGAGTAGAGCACAAAACACTGGGGGGGGGGGGGGAGGATTAATAGGCACACACGGGGGTAGAGCACCGAATACTGGGGGGAGGTATTTCCTGGGACACCCGGAGTTGGGGGAAGGGATTCCTAGGGACACACTGAGTAGAGCACAAAATACTGGGGGGGGTATTTCCTGGGACACACGGGAGTAGAGCACAGAATACTGGGGGGTATTTCCTGGGACACAGAGAGTTGGGGTGTGGGGGGGATTAATAGGCACACACTGAGTAGAGTACATAATACTGGGGGGGATTTCTAGGGACACACTGAGGAGAGCACAGAATACTGGGGGGGGGGGGTATTTCCTGGGACACAGAGAGTTGGGGGGGGGGAGGATTAATAGGCACACACGGGGGTAGAGCACCGAATACTGGGGGGGGGGGGTATTTCCTGGGACACCCGGAGTTGGGGGAAGGGATTCCCAGGGACACACAGAGTAGAGGACAGACTACTGGGGGGAACGTATTTCCTGGGACACACAGCCCCCCTAGATCTCACCTGTATCTTTTTTGCCCCCCACGCCGGTGGAGCTTCTCACACAGACACAAAACCTAACCGGATATCCGGTCAGAAGAGACCATAGAGTTTTCCTGACAGACAAGCCTGGCGTGTACCGCCGCCGTTTCCATGGCGACACAGGAAGGATGTTCAGCCATCTTTGTGTACCCGGAAGAGTAATTGTACATATCTTTATACACCCACGTGACTGTGTTCCGTCAGATTAGCAAACCCATTAGCAAACCCATTGTTCGTCAGATTGGGTTGAGTGCCTCGGCGCCATCTTGGGACACCCAGGTATCGGTCCGCGCACCAAACTCTCGGCGCCATGTTGATACACCCAGATATCGGTCTGTGATGCAGGGTCTCGGCGTCATTTTATTACACTTATAGGTAGAGTCAGGTACATTGGATTAAAGTTACGGCGGCGTAGCTTAGCGTGTTTAGGCTACGCCGCCATAAATTAGCTAGGCTAGTAATGATTCTCAATATACTTGCCTGCTAATATACGCGGCGTAGCCTAAAGCGGGCGGGCGTAAGGGCGGCAGATTCAAATGTGTGTAAGGGGGCGTGTTTAATGCTAATAAGGCTTGACCTTACGTTTTTGACGTTTTTTCGTTACTGCGCATGCGCCGGGCGCCTACATTTCCCAGTGTGCATTGCGGCTAAGTACGCCGTACGGGCCTATTGATTTTGACGTGGACGTAAACGACGTAAATCCCGATTCGCGGACGACTTACGCAAACGACGTAAAAAAATTTGAATCTCGTGGCGGGAACGGTGGCCATACTTTAACATTGTTATTCCACCTAATAGATGGAATAACTTTAGGCCTGTAAAGGCCTTACGGAAACGGCGTAAATCGACTGCGGCGGCTGGGCGTACATTTGTGAATCGGCGTAACAACTCATTTACATATTCTACGCCGACCACAATGGAAGCACCACCTAGCGGCCATCCAAAATATTGCAATCTAAGATAGGACGGCGCAAGCCGTCGTATCTTAGATATGTTTAAGCGTATCTCTGTTTGAGCATACGCTTAAACATACGGCGGCGTAGATTCTGAGTTAGGTCGACTTATCTACTGATATCTACTGATAAGCTGGCCTAACTCTACCTGAATCTACCTATTAGTTATCAGCACTCCTCCGGGGTCTTGGCGCACTCTTCTTATTACACCAAGAGATTTGTTCGCCAGCCTGGGACACTACACCCAGATATTGCTTCTATAGCTAGGGATACGACGCCATCTTGGTGCACCCAGGTATTGGTCCTTGATACAGTGCCATCTTTGTACACCCGACCCAAGTATCATACAGAATGCATTCATCCTTCCTTGACCATCTAGGTACACAAAGCTATCGGTCCACAATCCAGGGATTTAGCGCCAACTTGATACACACGGGTATTGGTATACTTAGCTATCAGCCAGCAATCCAAGCTTTGTGCCACCCAGATACTGGTCCATGTGCCATCTTGGTACACGCAGGTACTGGTCCATGTGTCAGAGACTCTATGCCATCTTGGTACACGCAGGTACTGCTGGGCAATGTGTCAGAGACTCTTTGCCATCTTGGTACACATAGGTACTGGTCCATGTGCCACAGACACTGTGCCATCTTGTTACACCCAGGTACTGGTCCACGCTCCAGAGACTTATTGCCATTTTGGTACACCCAGGTACTGGTCCACGCTCCAGAGACTTGGTGCACCCAGGTACTGGTCCATGTGCCAGAGACTTGGTGCCATCTTGGTACACCCAGGTACTGGTCCATGCTCCAGAGACTTGGTGCACCCAGGTACTGGTCCATGTGCCAGAGACTCTGTGCCATCTTGATACACCCAAGTACTGGTCCATGCTCCAGAGACTTGGTGCCATCTTGGTACACCCAGGTACTGGTTCACACTCCAGAGAATTGGTGCACCCAGGTACTGGTCCATGTGCCAGAGACTTGGTGCCATCTTGGTACACCCAGGTACTGGGCCATGTGCCAGAGAATCTGTGCCATCTTGGTACAACCAGGTACTGGTTCATGTGCCAGAGACTCAATGCCATATTGATACATCCAGGTACTGGTCCATGTGCCAGAGACTTGGTGCCATCTTGGTATAACCAGGTAACGGTCCATGTGCCAGAGAATCTGTGCCATCTTGGTACAACCAGGTACTGGTCCATGGGCCAGAGACTTGGTGCCATCTTGGTATAACCAGGTAACGGTCCATGTGCCAGAGAATCTGTGCCATCTTGGTACACCCAGGTACTGGGCCATGTGCCAGAGAATCTGTGCCATCTTGGTACACCCAGGTGCTGGTCCATGTGCCAGAGAATCTGTGCCATCTTGGTACACCCAGGTACTGGTCCATGTGCCAAAGACTAAGTGCCATCTTGGTACACCCAGGTACAGGTCCACGCTCCATAGACTTGTGCCATCTTGGTACACCCAAGTATTGGGCCATGCTCTAGGGACTCTCTGCTCCATCTTGGTACACCAATGTATTGGTTTGCCCTCCCTTAAATAAAACTCAAGCCTATGTTGCTATGAGTGAAGAGTGTGTAATGTATACAGTGCAGGAATCATAGATCCATGTGCAGTATATTTAATATCATATTGTACCCCACCCTTTGTCTCCCCCATTTGAAATACCCGGCATCCTTCCATTACCTCCCTTCTCCATTGCCACCATCTTTCCCAGAGTCTGGCAGCCCCGCCTAAATCCTGCAGTACACGAGCTTCACCGCTTGTGCACGGCAACCCAGGAGTCGTGAGGTGTGACTTAGGTTGGCGCCTGCACACTGCAAGACATTGGCTGAGCTGTCATGTTCTGGGAACGCCCCTTAGCCTAGGGTTCCCGCATGGCTGATATAGGGGTCCGGACCCCACATTGCTGGATGTGTGTAACATCTCTGATGCTACTTCTCTGAAACGAGCCCTGCTGTGTCCTATTCAGACAGCTGCGCTTCGTTTTGCAAGACACCCGCGTCACTTCCTGTGCGCGGGCATGTGCGTTCCACGCTGGAACGCGGAAGTGCGACCAGCGTCCTTTCCAAATTTCCCCGCGAATTCGCGGCTATTTAAAACCCCAGAGATGACGGCAGGGTGTTCCGTTATTTTGTCGGATACCTGCCGTCACCTGGGAACACTCTGCCTGCACCCTCAACCACAGCAGCCTCCAGAGACCAGTCCACACTTACAGCCACCAGCGCTTGGACCACACAGACCTCAGAGGACTTAGCCTGACTTCCACTGGCCCTTCTAACCTTCATCACCGCTGACAGCCTCTATGCAAACAGGATCCTAATCCCCATGGACTACTGCTCTCAACAGAACCGCAAGTATCCTTGATATTCAATCTGTTTACCTGTCAGCATTGTTACTATTTACATTGGAGATTGCAGAAGTCTCATAGTACTTGTGTCTCATGATACTTTATTGGACTATACCTATATCTATTATCTGCATTAATGTGAAGTAACATTATAGCTCCTATCTACTGTGGACGTTCATACAGTACTATCAATAACTCAACGTCTACTTTCTAGTCCATTCAAGAGAGTATGCTCATTATTTTCTTCTCTTCAGCTTATGAGGTAATAAGCTAGTTTAAGTTGGTATCGGTAAGAGGATATGATGATTTAACCCCAAACTTTCTAACTGCATAGAGAGTGACCTGGTGGTTAGACCTGACAAGCCTCTGCAGCTGTGATCCAACACAATTAATAAAATTCCACGGCAGTAAATAAACATTCCTTACAATTAGGGTTGTCCAGATACCGATACCAGTATCGGTATCGGGACCGATACCGAGTATTTGCGGGAGTACTCGTACTCGCGCAAATACCCCCGATACCTAAATAGAATACTTTCCCCCCCCTTTCCCCCCCCCCCGCCGCTGCCGCCGCATCGAGCCGCCGCATCGAGGGACATGGCTAGAGGGACATGGCTGCATATGTGAGGGACATGGCTAGAGGGACATGGCTGCATATATGAGGGACATGGCTAGAGGGACATGGCTGCATATGTGAGGGACATGGCTAGAGGGACATGGCTGCATATATGAGGGACATGGCTAGAGGGACATGGCTGCATATGTGAGGGACATGGCTAGAGGGACATGGCTGCATATATGAGGGACATGGCTAGAGGGACATGGCTGCATATATGAGGGACATGGCTGCATATGTGAGGGACATGGCTAGAGGGACATGGCTGCATATGTGAGGGACATGGCTAGAGGGACATGGCTGCATGTGTGAGGGACATGGCTAGAGGGACATTGCTGCATATGTGAGGGACATGGCTAGAGGGACAGTGCTGCATATGTGAGGGACATGGCTAGAGGGACATGGCTGCATATGTGAGGGACATGGCTAGAGGGACATGGCTGCATATGTGAGGGACATGGCTAGAGGGACATGGCTGCATATGTGGGGGACATGGCTGCATATGTGAGGGACATGGCTGCATATGTGAGGGACATGGCTAGAGGGACATGGCTGCATATGTGAGGGACATGGCTAGAGGGACATGGCTGCATATGTGAGGGACATGGCTAGAGGGACATGGCTGCATATGTGGGGGACATGGCTGCATATGTGGGGGACATGGCTGCATATGTGGGGGGACATGGCTGCATTTGGGGACACATTTAAAAAAAGTATTCGGTATTCGGTATCGGCGACTACTTGAAAAAAAGTATCGGTACTTGTACTCGGTCCTAAAAAAGTGGTATCGGGACAATCCTACTTACAATGTGTGTGTTTGAGGAAGTTCTGGCTCCATCCTCCATTGTCCTCCCTGTACTCAGGGATTTCCCTTTTGGGTAAAGCTTAGTGTGATTCCACCATGGGAGTACACAATGGGCAATCATCATGATTCATTCCCGTCCTCACCATTCTACCCGTTTATTTCCACCCTCCCTGTCAGGTTCAGCCTCAGCAGGGCTTTTCCATCAGCCTCCACATTGGCCCCTTTCTGGTGGTTTTGGGGGCCCGCTATTGTAAGATATCTGTTCCCTCTGCTCCGGGATCCCCCTTTATCTGTATTTTTATGTCTTGCAGCTTTGTCATCGCTCAATGTTAACATCTTCTGTTCCATGGTCCCTGGAGGACATGACCTCACGCGTCACATGACGGCACACTCTCACAAAATGGCGCCCCGGCAAATTCCACATCTAAGGAGGTAAATTAGATATATATATTTTTTTTTTATTTCAATTGTTTTGTTGGGATTTATGAAAATATGAAGTATAGAACTTGGAAAATATACATCATGCGTACACTATATTACCAAAAGTATTGGGACGCCTCCCTTTACATACACATGAACTTTTATGGCATGCCAGTCTTAGGGCCAGATCCACAGAGAGAGAGGGCCATATTCTGAGTATAGTTACGATGGAGTATCTCAGGAAACTCCGTCGTATCTCTGTTTTTTGACCCGTGTATCTATGCGAGTGATTCCTAGAATCATTTTCGCATAGATACGCTGAAGATCCGACATGTGTAAGTCACTTACACTGTCGGATCTTAAATGTAATTCGCCGCCGGCTGCTAGGTGGCGTTTACGTTCAGGTCTCATTTGTTTATGCAAATGAGCCTGATACGCCGATTCCCGAACGAATTCGCGTCGCGTAACCGTCGCTTCCGTCGTTTGCCTAAGCGTAAGGTTCCCCCTGCTATATGAGGGGTAACCTTACGCCAGTCCCACGTATGCCATGTTAAGTATGGCGTCGGGTCCGCGTCGTCTTTTCCCGTCGGGTGCGTCGTTTACCTAAGTCGTTCTTGAATACGACTTTACGTCAATGACGCACACGTCGGCGTCATTGACGTTTTCCGCCGAGAACTGGAGCATGCGCACTGGGCTATTTTTAGCCCGGCGCATGCGCAGTTCGATCGAAACGGGGGCGCGCTTAATTTAAATATAAGCCGCCCCCTTTGAAATATACGCGGGGATACGCCGGGCCTTTTACACTACGCCTCCGCAAACTACGGAGCAAGTGCTTGAGGAATACGGCACTTGCTCCAGTAAGTTGCGGCGGCGTAGTGTAAATAGCTTACGCGAGGCCGCCGCAGAATATTGGAGAATTTGGCCCAGAGTACGCCGGCGTATCTACTGATACGCCGGCGTACTTTGAAATTTCCTGCGTGGTATCTTTAGTTTGAATCCTCAAACCAAGATACGACGGCATCTGGGTTTGATCCGACAGGCGTACGGTTTCGTACGCCTTCGGATCGTAGATGCAATACTTCGGCGTCCGCTGGGTGGAGTTCGTGTCGTTTTCCGCGTCGGGTATGCAAATTAGCTATTTCCGACGATCCACGAACATACGCGCGGCCGTCGCATTCTCTTACGTCGTCTCTAGTCGGCTTTTTCTGGCGTATAGTTAAAGCTGCTTTTTTGCGGCGTATAATTAGATTTGCCATGTTAAGTATGGCCGTCTTTCCCGCGTCGAAATTTGAATTTTTTCTTTTTTTGGCGTAAGTCGTCCGTGAATAGGGATGGACGTAAGTCACGTCTAAGTTTAAAAAATGACGTCCTTGCGACGTCATTTCGCGCAAATGCACGGCGGGAAATTTCGAAACGGAGCATGCGCAGTTCATTCGGCGCGGGGACGCGCTTCATTTAAATGAAACAAGGCCCCTAATCGCCGATTTGAATTCCGCCGCCAGAAATACACTACGCCGCCGTAACTTACGGCGCAAAATCTTTGAGGATTCGAAAGAACGCCAGGTAAGGTACGGCGGCGTAGCGTATCTCTGATACGCTGCACCGATCTATTTCTATGTGGATCTGGCCCTTAGTCCGTAGGGTTCATTATTGAGTTGGCTCCCACACCATAACCCCCCTCCACCAAATGATTTGGACCAGTGCACAAAGCAAGGTCCATAAAGACATGGAGGAGCGAGTTTGGGGTGGAGGAATTGATCTCCAATGACCAGCTATTGATAGGAAATATTTCACCATCTTGGTATACTGAGGCATTGGTCCTCAGTATGACGTCATCTTGGTACACCCAGGTATTGGTCCACAATACCGTCATATGACACCTTCTGCTAAACCTAGATATCAGGCAGTGCTCCAAGCACTTGGCATAATGTGACACATCCTGGTAATTGTTCCACGCTCCAGGGACTCAGGGCTATCTTGGTATACTCAAGTATTGGTCCACCCTCCAGGGACTTGGTGCCATCTTGGTACACCCAGGTATTTATCCACGCTCCAGGGACTTGGTGCCATCTTGGTACACCCAGGTATTTATCCACGCTCCAGGGACTTGGTGCCATCTTGGTACACCCAGGTATTTATCCACGCTCCAGGGACTTGGTGCCATCTTGGTACACCCAGGTATTGAATATAAACAAAAATGTCAGTGCTGCTACCCATACATCACATAGAAAGCAAGTTTTCCCGGTGCTCGATCCACAGTCGCTGGCTGAGTAGAATAATGAAGAAAAGATGATCTGCACTCCGGTCGTTGCTCTTAAAAATTAGTAGTGTTTATTAACAAGCCACAATGGACAAACGCAAAGAGGAATGGTTACCATTCCTCTTTACGTTTGTCCATTGTGGCTTGTTAATAAACACTACTAATTTTTAAGAGCAACGACCGGAGTGCGGATCATCTTTTCTTCACACCCAGGTATTGGTCCATGCTCCATTAACTCAGTGCCATCTTGGTATACCCAGGTATTGGTCTATGCTCCCAGAACTTGGTGCCAACTCGGTACACCCAAGTATTTGTCTATGCTCCAGGGACTCGGTGCCATCTTGGTACACACAGGTATTGATCCTTGCTCCAGGGACTTGGTGCCATCTTGATATACCCAGGTATTGGTCCACGCTCCAGGGACTTGGTGCCATCTTGATACACCCAGGTATTGGTCCACGCTCCAGAGACTTGGTGCCATCTTGGTACACACAGGTATTGATCCTTGCTCCAGGGACTTGGTGCCATCTTGATATACCCAGGTATTGGTCCACGCTCCAGGGACTTGGTGCCATCTTGGTACACACAGGTATTGATCCTTGCTCCAGGGACTTGGTGCCATCTTGATATACCCAGGTATTGGTCCACGCTCCAGGGACTTGGTGCCATCTTGGTACACACAGGTATTGATCCTTGCTCCAGGGACTTGGTGCCATCTTGATATACCCAGGTATTGGTCCACGCTCCAGGGACTTGGTGCCATCTTGATATACCCAGGTATTGGTCCACGCTCCAGGGACTCGGTGCCATCTTGGTACACAAAGGTATTGATCCACGCTCCAGGGACTTGGTGCCATCTTGATACACCCAGGTATTGATCCACGCTCCAGGGACTTGGTGCCATCTTGATACACCCAGGTATTGGTTCATGTTCCAGGGACTTGTGCCATCTTGCTATACCCAGGTATTGGTCCACGCTCCAGGGACTTGGTGCCATCTTGATACACCCAGGTAATGATCCACACTCCAGGGACTTGGTGCCATCTCGATACACCCAGGTATTGGTCCACGATCCAGGGACTTGGTGCCATCTTGATACACCCAGGTATTGGTTCATGTTCCAGGGACTTGGTGCCATCTTGCTATACCCAGGTATTGGTCCACGCTCCAGGGACTTGGTGCCATCTTGATATACCCAGGTATTGGTCCACGCTCCAGAGACTTGGTGCCATCTTGCTATACCCAGGTATTGGTCCAAGCTCCAGGGAATCTGTGCTATCTTGACATAAACTCTCTGAGTGACAAGGGTAAGATTGGAGACAGATCTCCAATGACCAGCTATTGATAGTGAAGCAGCAAATCAAAAGTTAACTACTACAGTCTTAAAATTAGAGGGTTGAAGGTCTACACCTACGCTCCACCGCGCCCACCGCGCCCAATGTGGTGAAGGGTGGTAAGTATGACTGTTATTTCTGGTAAGATTCTGAACACTGAAAGCCAGAAGCTTCTTGTATGTTTACATGACCATAGAACAGGGGTCTCCAATTTTTCTAAACCAATGGCCAGTTTACTGTCCTGCAGATTTTAGGTGGCTGGACTGTGGCCAGTGGGAGTAGAAAATGCCCCAGTATCAGTAAACAATGTCCCAGATTCAAGAAGCACTTGCGCCCGCGCAACCATAGGTTACGCAGCGCAAGTGCTTACTTGCTCCGGTGTAACGAGTGCCCCTGATTCAGGAACCTCGTTACACCGACTGCAGGCTAAAATCTGTGCGGCATAAGGCACTTATGCCTCGCAGATTTTAGGCTGCATTCTTGCGGGGGCCGCTAGGGGGCGCTCCCATTGTGTATCAGCTTGTAGTATGCAAATTGCATACTATCACCGATTCACAAGCTTGCGCGGGCCCCGCGCAAGCCAGGTACGGAGTTTCCGTACGGCTACTTTTAGCGCAAGGCTGCCTCTTCTAATAGTAGGGGCAGCCAATGCTAAAGTATAGCCGGCCTTCCCGCCCCGTGAAATTTGAATTTCACGGCGTTTGCGTAAGTGAAACGTGAATGGCGCTGGACGCCATTCACGTTCACTTAGAAGCAAATGACGTCCTTGCGACGTCGTTTGCCGCAATGCACGTCGGGAAAGTTTCCAGACGGAGCATGCGCCGTACGCTCGGCGCGGGAGCGCGCCTAATTTAAATGATTCCCGCCCCCGGCGGGATCATTTAACTTGCGCGCGCTTACGCCGGGCAAATTTGCCGGCGCGCCCTCGCAATTCATGGAGCTACTGCTCCGTGAATCGAGGGCAGCGCAAAATATTTGCGGGGGCGCAGGGCAAAATCGTTGCCCTGCTCCCCCGCAAATATCGCGCAATTCTACTTGAATCTGGGCCAATGTCTCTGGCTTGATGGCTTGGTGGTTAGCGGGAGAAAATAAATTACATAGAGACAGGCCAGGTACCAGAGTCCTGGCCCCCGGTGCAAAGAAAATCGTGAGTCCAGTCCATCATTTGGACATTTGTCAGAGTTTTGTGAGGGCTTCTGGGCTGTTATGAGTATAAGTGCCAATGGGTTAAGGCAGGGGTGTCAAACTCAATTTCATTGTGGGCCGCATCAGCATTGAGATGGCCCTCAAAAGGGCCGGTTGTATCTGTAAGATTAGATGTCCAGCGCATCCCCCTCCCCTTATATTAGATGTCAATCAGAAGTTGAGTCCCCCCCCACATGGGATTTGAAGATCTCTCCAAGTAACCAATACACATTATTATAGCTGACATGTCTCCGCCCATTCCCAGTCCAGTATATGAATTCATGGAAAGTGACTTCAAAGAAGTGCTTCACAATTGTAGCGTGATGAACTTAGAACCCTATTGGCCAGGCTTGGCGTGTTTGCAGAGCACTATATGAACAGCTTCAAAGTGCGCAAACAATAAAGTTAAAGAAAAAGGAATGCGAAAATACTTCAAATAGTATAGGTGGGGAATTTTTCCATCACAAAGCTACACTGTGCGATGTATGTCTCCTTCAATCGAGGTTCTTCTACAAGGGGGCCCCTGATACCAGTAATACTGCACAAGACTGGCACTTGTGGTATTCGGGGAGGTGGTTTAAAAAGATCGGGAAAATAGGTACCTGGCTGATAAAACAGGAGACATATGGCCAGATTCAGAGAGAGTTACGCCGGCGTATCAGTAGATAAGCCGGCGTAACTCTGAATCTGCGCCTTCGTAAATTTAAGCGTATTCTGGAAACCAGATACGCTTAAATTAGGCTAAGATACGAGCGGCGTAAGTCTCCTACGCCGTCGTATCTTAGGGTGCAATTTTTCCGCTGGCTGCCAGGTGGCGCTTCCGTTGAGTGTGGCGTAGAATATGTAAATGACTAGATACGCCGATTCACGAAAGTACACTTGCCCGTCGCAGTAAAGATACGCCGTTTCCGTAAGAGGTACGCCGGCGTAAAGATAAAGCTGCCCCCTAGGTGGCCTAGTCAATGTTAAGTATGGCCGTCGTTCCCGCGTCAAAATTTGAACATTTTACGTCGTTTGCGTCCGTGAATGGGGCTGGACGTAATTTACGTTCACGTCGAAACCAATACGTCCTTGCGGCGTACTTTGGAGCAATGCACACTGGGATATGTACACGGACCGCGCATGCGCCGTTCGTAAAAAACATCAATCACGTCGGGTCACCAATCATTTCCATAAAACACGCCCCCCCATCCTCATTTGAATTGGGCGCGCTTACGCCGGCCCCATTTACCCTACGCCGCCGTAAGTTAGGAGGCAAGTGCTTTGTGAATACAGGGCCAGATTCACAGAGCAGATACGACGGAGTATCTCCTGATACGCCGTCGTATCTGTTGTTCTATCTATGCGGCTGGTTCATAGAATCAGTTACGCATAGATAGCCCTTAGATCCGACAGGTGTAATTGTTTTACACTGTCGGATCTTAGGATGCAATACCGCGGCCGCCGCTGGGGGGAGTTCGCGTCGTAAACCAGCGTCGGGTATGCAAATTAGGAGTTACGGCGATCCACGAAGATTTTTCCCATCGTTACGTCGTCGCGAGTGTTAGATTTCCGTCGCAAAGATAGGGCACCTTTAACATTGTGTAAAAGTACTCCACCATGTTAAAGTATGCCCGTCTTTCCCGCGTCGCTTTTGAATTTTTTTTAATTTTTTCTTTTTCCCGGCGCAAGTCTTTTTTTCACGTCGCGATTCACAAAACGTCGGCGCGTCGGAATTTCACGCAAAGCACGTCGGGAAATTTGCGACGGGAGCATGCGCAGTACGTCCGGCGCGGGAGCGCGCCTAATTTAAATGGTACCCGCCCCATTTGAATTGGGCCGCCTTGCGCCGGACCTGTTTACGATACACCGCCGCAAATTTCCAGGTAAGTGCTTTGTGGATCGGGGCACTAACTCGGAAAATTTGCGGCGGTGTAACGTAAATGGGTTACGTTACGCTGCGCCGCCGGACTGTGAATCTGGCCCACAGTACTTGCCTCTCTGACTTAAGGCGGCGTAGCGTAAATACGATACGCTACGCCGCCTTAAAGATGCAACGCCCTACCTGAATCTAGCTAATAGAGATAACTGAGAGATTATGAACTGGGTCATTGTGAGGGGCAGTTGGAGAGGAGTAGGGAGTATAGCACCCCTCTGATACCCCAAAGGCAGGATAGCACCTCCAGAGGCCAAGGGAGGGCTAGCATGTCACCCCAGGGCCTGGCTAAAAGGGGGGGACAGAGAAAGGATAGTGGACACCAGTCACTTACTGTTATGTATCACGCCGGAGTGAGAGCAATAATTCTAGCATCAGAACTACTGCATAACACTAACCTGATATCCTGTAGGAGCTTTTCAAGCGTTGGCTATGAAAAAATATAGGGTACTGAAGTTTTTCGCCATTTTCATGGGTGCATTCACACAAAGCCGTTATAGGTCAACAACAGTGTCGGCCCATCCATAGGGGGCACAGGGGCGTCCCCAACCCAAAGCTAGTCACAAAAAAATGGTCCTTTTAAAAAAAAAAACAGAAAAGGTAATTTAAGCACACTGGCCCAGATTCAGGTAGATCCGCGCAATATTTGCGTGGGCAAAGAGCAAAGATTTTTCTCTGCGCCCACGCAAATATTTCGATTTGCCCGCGATTCACGGAGCAGTAGCTCCGTAAATTGCGCGGGCGCTATGCTAATTAGCCCTGCGTAAGGGCGCCTAATGTAAATGATCCCGCCGGGGGCGGGAATCATTTAAATTAGGCGCGCTCCCGTGCCGAGCGAACAGCGCATGCTCCGTCGGGAAACTTTCCCGACGTGCATTGCGGCAAATGACGTCGCAAGTACGTCATTTGCTTCTAAGTGAACGTGAATGGCGTCCAGCGCCATTCACGGTTCACTTACGTAAACGACCTGAAATTTAAATTTCACGAGCGGGAAGGGCGGCTATACTTTAGCATTGGCTGCGCCTACTATGAGAAGGAGCAGCCTTACGCTAAAGTCGCCGTACGGAAACTCCGTACCTTGCGTGCGCAGGGCCCG
Source organism: Rana temporaria (assembly GCF_905171775.1). Classification (NCBI taxonomy): domain Eukaryota; kingdom Metazoa; phylum Chordata; class Amphibia; order Anura; family Ranidae; genus Rana; species Rana temporaria. The sequence continues at coordinate 385,995 of NC_053493.1, read as the reverse complement.
CGCAACTTTTGTGAATCGGTGGTAGTATGCAATTTGCATACTATACGCCGATCACAATGGCCGCGCCCCCTAGCGGCCAACGCAAGAATGCAGCCTGAGATATGAAGGCATAAGGAGGCTTATGTCTGTCATATCCTAGGCTGCAGTCCGCGTAGCGATGTTCCTGAATCAGGGGCATTCGCTACGCGGGAGCAAAACAGCTATTGCGCTGCGCAACCTATGGTTGCGCGGGCGCAATAGCTTCTTGAATCTGGGCCACTGTGTACGGGCGCCGGACACAGTGCGCTATGGGCAGTGTGACGTCTACGCAATCACGTGACTGCAGATGAGATGCTTCATTTGCTTGGTTTTCTGAGTGCTTGTGGTGCAAAGCAATGTGCCGCAACACTCCCTTATTGGTCATTCTCCCTGTTGTGTGGTTTTCCTGTAGGCACCGCCGTGGAACATGGGCGGCGCTTTCCTCTGAGCCGTCACTTCTGGTTTCTCTGGGACAGGGAGGTGACTGTGTGATATTTCAGATATTACCTCCTCCAGCTCTATTCTCAGGGTAGTGTCTATGCCCCGTGACCATTTGACGGTCAGTTTTGGTTGGGTGTAGTTGTCGCATTGCTTGTTCGGGGAAACAGCCAATTCGAAACACACTAGAGCCGGAGTGTATTCCAAAATGGCAGAAGTGACGTAGTAACGGAAGTTCCCACCCCTGCGTGTTTCATCACATTCATGATGCCATCAGGAGGCACCTTTCGTTTTTGTCTTAGAAGTCTAATGTTACCTCCTCCAGCTCTTCTGTCAGGATATCTCCTGTGCTCCGTGATCATTTGAAGGTCAGCTTTGGTTGGGTGTAGTTGTCGCATTGCTTGTTCGAGAAACAGCCAATATGTCCTGTGCCCCGTGATCATTTGAAGGTCAGCTTTGGTTGGATGGAGTTGTAGCAGTGCCTGGATGTCGGCCTGTTAGTTACTCTGGAAGGGCTATGCGAGGCCTTTGAGTTCAATGCGGAGCTGTAGATTGATGGAGTCGGAGAAGGGCTCTCCTCCCAATGTCCTGGTGTTTTCTGGTTCCATTGGCTATCAGCCTCTGACTTTCTTCTGGACATCCCCTCTACATTCAGGCATGAGGGAGAACGTGAGCTTGCTGAGTGGTCACCTGCTGGTTTCACCCTCGAGGTGCAGAGCTCAGGTGTCAGGACCAGGGTCTGAACTCTGCCGTATCTGGTGATGCTTGTCTCTTCTTGCTGAGCTACCTGAGATGCTGGACAGATCCCCGGACAATCCCTCACATAATCTTGCCTTGTACCATGTTTCTGGTGAACCTTGAACTCCTTGCTCCTCCCATGAACTTCCTGTTTGCTATGGTTTTCCTGTTTGCCAGGTTATTGTGCTCTCTCCAGCCCATATCTCGATCTTGTCATTCCTGCTGCTGTCTGTATCTTCACTACCACTAGTTACCGACCGTTGGCTCGTTCCTCAGCTACGCTCCAACTCCTAATCGGTTCTGTTCCTTGGCTTATTCATCGACTATACTTCTTCTTGTTCCTTATCTGCTTCATCCGCTACCTCCCGCTTGCTCTCTTCCTGCTGGGGCGATCCCGAGGGCCGTGACATGGCATCGGCAGGGCCGCTGATAGAAATCATGGGGCCCCCGTACAGCCTACCTGACGGGGCCCCCTTCAGCTCCACCCCTGGTCCCGCCTTTAGCTCCACCCCTGGCCCCGCCTTGAAACTGTCTCTGCAGCACGTTACGGGATTGGCGGCATTGGTAGGCACCTGGAGCAGAGAACCGGGGGGGGGGCAGCCGTCTGAAATTGAAATTGAGGAGCGGTAGGGGAGGGGCTGCCGCGAATTGAGAAGCGGAGGGGGGCCCTTTACAAATTAATAATAAAAATTAAAACATAAAAATAAAAAAATATATAAAATAAATAATGAGGTCCCCAGGGCCCATTCAGGGCCCTGGGGACCTCTGGGCCCTTTAATTAAAAAAAAAACATTTATAAAAAAAAAAAAAGGGGGGGGGTTTGCCACATGGAGACCTCATGAGCCCTTTAATATATATATATATATATATATATATATATATATATATATATATATATATATATATATATATAAGGAATAAAAAGAAAAAAAAATGAAATAAAATAATGTGAATTTTTTTTTATAAAAAAAGGGGGATTGCCATTCGGGGCCCTGGGGACCTTTAATAATAATAATATATATATGTATTTATTTTTTTATAAAAAAAAAGGGGTGTTTTCATCCCGGGCCCTGGGGATCTCCGGGCCCCTGGGGACCCCCGTACCCCTAAGAAAAAAAAAATTGTCCCTTTAATAAAAAAAATAAATAAAAATATATTAGAAAAAATATATTTTTTTTTTATAAAAAATAAATAAAAAAAGGGGGGTTGCCATCCGGGGCCCTGGGGGCCTTCGGACCCCTGGGGACCCCCGGACCTCTAAAACATTTTTTCAAAAAATGGCCCTTTAATAAAAATAAAAATATATTAAAAAAAATATATATATTTTTTATAAAAAATAAATAAAAAAAAGGGGAGTTGTCATCCTTTTTTTTTTTTAAAGGGGGTTGCCATCCGGGCCCCTACAACAGGGCCAGTTGTACTGGCTTATCAGCGGCCCTGGGCATCGGCACACACCATCTCCACCATTAGGAGCTCTGGTGAAGACCAGCTGGTGCTTAGTCTGCTTGTGGATCTGTGTATTCATCCAGCTGACTACTTATGAATCCCACAACTGCTACAGCCACCGGCCTCCGAGCCTGACCCCAGGCCGTGACATCAGGGTATTTGCTGCCTCGTGCCTGTATAACACGGGTATTTGCACCCACTTCCGGGCATAGACTCTCGCAGGGGTCACGCCTCTTCCCCTCCCCCTCCCTCTCTCTCTTCTGGGAAACACACGGGTCTCAGAAGACAGCAGGGACCAGTTAGGATGCACAGCGCGACTCGCACATGCGCAGTAGGGAACAGGAAAGTGAAACCGAGGATGGCGGCGGGGGCAGCCTAGAGCCGAGCGATTGATCGGCTTCGCATTCCGACATCGCGGGCACCCTGGACAGGTAAGTGTCCATTTATTAAAAGTCAACAGCTGCAGTATTTGTAGCTTCTGGCTTTTAATATTTTTTTTTAGGCGGATCTCCGCTTTAATGAATCCCTCTCTAGTATCCTCATGTCTTAGGCCTCGTACACACGATAGGATAGCCAGAGGACAACGGTCTGATGAACCTTTTTCATCGGACAAAACTAGGGGTGCAACGGATCAAAAAACTCACAGTTCGGATCGTTCCTCGGATCAGGAGTCACGGATCGGATCATTTTTCGGATCGGCAAAAAAAAAAAATCTCCCCCACTGTAATATCCACATCTCCTCCCCCCCACCCAACCAACTATAGTACCCCCTTGGTGCAGACACCCCCCCTTCTCTTAGTACAGAGACCCCCCCCTCCTCTCAGTACAGTGACCCCCCTTCTCAGTACAGTGACGCCCTTCTCAGTACAGTGACCCCCCTTCTCAGTACAGTGACCCCCTCTCAGTACAGTGACCCCCTTCTCAGTACAGTGACGCCCTTCTCCGTACAGTGACCCCCTTCTCCGTACAGTGACCCCCCTTCTCAGTACAGTGACGCCCTTCTCCGTACAGTGACCCCCTTCTCAGTACAGTGACCCCCCCTTCTCAGTACAGTGACCCCCTTCTCAGTACAGTGACCCCCTTCTCCGTACAGTGACCCCCTTCTCCGTGCAGTGACCCCCTTCTCCGTACAGTGACCCCCTTCTCCGTGCAGTGACCCCCCTTCTCAGTACAGTGACGCCCTTCTCAGTACAGTGACCCCCCTTCTCAGTACAGTGACCCCCTTCTCAGTACAGTGACGCCCTTCTCCGTACAGTGACGCCCTTCTCAGTACAGTGACCCCCCTTCTCAGTACAGTGACCCCCTTCTCCGTACAGTGACCCCCCTTCTCAGTACAGTGACGCCCTTCTCCGTACAGTGACCCCCTTCTCCGTACAGTGACCCCCCTTCTCAGTACAGTGACGCCCTTCTCCGTACAGTGACCCCCCCTTCTCAGTACAGTGACCCCCTTCTCAGTACAGTGACCCCCTTCTCCGTACAGTGACCCCCTTCTCCGTGCAGTGACCCCCCTTCTCAGTACAGTGACGCCCTTCTCAGTACAGTGACCCCCCTTCTCAGTACAGTGACCCCCTTCTCAGTACAGTGACGCCCTTCTCCGTACAGTGACCCCCTTCTGAGTACAGTGACCCCCTTCTCAGTACAGTGACCCCCTTCTGAGTACAGTGACCCCCTTCTCAGTACAGTGACCCCCTTCTCCGTGCGGTGACCCCCTTCTGAGTACAGTGACCCCCTTCTGAGTACAGTGACCCCCTTCTGAGTACAGTGACCCCCTTCTGAGTACAGTGACCCCCTTCTCCGTGCAGTGACCCCCCTTCTCAGTACAGTGACGCCCTTCTCAGTACAGTGACCCCCCTTCTCAGTACAGTGACCCCCTTCTCAGTACAGTGACCCCCTTCTCAGTACAGTGACCCCCTTCTCCGTACAGTGACCCCCTTCTCAGTACAGTGACCCCCCTTCTCTGTACAGTGACCCGCTTCTCAGTACAGTGACCCCCTTCTGAGTACAGTGACCCCCTTCTCAGTACAGTGACCCCCTTCTCCGTGCAGTGACCCCCTTCTGAGTACGGTGACCCCCTTCTGAGTACAGTGACCCCCTTCTGAGTACAGTGACCCCCTTCTGAGTACAGTGACCCCTTCTGAGTACAGTGACCCCCTTCTGAGTACAGTGACCCCCTTCTGAGTACAGTGACCCCCTTCTCAGTACAGTGACCCCCTTCTCCGTGCAGTGACCCCCCTTCTCAGTACAGTGACGCCCTTCTCAGTACAGTGACCCCCCTTCTCAGTACAGTGACCCCCTTCTCAGTACAGTGACCCCCTTCTCCGTGCAGTGACCCCCCTTCTCAGTACAGTGACGCCCTTCTCAGTACAGTGACCCCCCTTCTCTGTACAGTGACCCCCCTTCTCTGTACAGTGACCCGCTTCTCAGTACAGTGACCCCCTTCTCAGTACAGTGACCCACCTTCTCAGTACAGTGACCCCCTTCTCAGTACAGTGACCCCCTTCTCAGTACAGTGACCCCCCTTCTCAGTACAGTGACCCCCCTTCTCAGTACAGTGACCCCCCTTCTCAGTACAGTGATGCCCTTCTCTGTACAGTGACCCCCTTCTCAGTACAGTGACCCCCTTCTCAGTACAGTGACCCCCTTCTCCGTACAGTGACCCCCTTCTCCGTACAGTGACCCCCTTCTGAGTACAGTGACCCCCTTCTGAGTGCAGTGACCCCCCCCCCCCCCCAGCTAGTACCAACAGTGTCTCGAGCGGTGTGTCCCACGAGTGCGGGCTCCTCCTCTGTGGGTGTAAACAGAGGAGGGCCGCCGCCAGGTGCACCAAGATGGCCACGGCTCCGGAGCTAGGCCGAAGCCGCGGCCTTTCCTAATGTTACGGCGGCGGCTCCGGAGCTAGGCCGAAGCCGCGGCCTTTCCTAGCGTTATGGTCGCGGCTCTGGAGGTAGGCCGAAGCCGCGGCCATAACATTAGGAAAGGCTGCGGCTTCGGCCTAGCTCCGGAGCCGTGGCAATCCGCGGATCACAGTGTGTTCCAATCCGAAGGGGGTGACCCGTTCGGATCACGGATCAACTATGATCCGTTGCACCCCTAGACAAAACCGATCGTGTGTGGGCCCCATAGGTTATTTAACCTTCGGTTAAAAAAAAGCCAACTTGCTTTAAAATTTAACCGATGGACGCCTAACCGATAGGTCAAAACCGATCGTTAGTAGGCACGACCATCGGTTAAAAATCCGCGCATGCTCAGAATCAAGTTGACGCATGCTCGGAAGCATCGAACTTCGTTTTTTTTCAGCACGTCGTTGTGTTTTACGTCACCGCGTTCTGACACGATCGGTTATTTAACTGATGGTGTGTAGGCGCGACGGACCATCAGTCAGCTTCATCAGTTAACCTATGACCTTCGGACCGTTCTTATCAGATGGACTGATCGCGTGTACGAGGCTTTAGATATTCTTCTTTGTTCTTGTCTGTTATGTCCCACGGCCAAAAATCGTTTTTATTGATCCATTCTGGTATCGGTGTCAAAGCGTAACTCTGGGGGCCCCTTCGGACCTCGGTGTGGATTCCATTGGATGGCCCGGCAACGCAGCGACCCAGTACCAGGGACCGGAACCATTCCTGGCAGCGCACAGTATGGTGTCATCGTGCCTCTTGGTGCGCACCAATGAATGGAGAGCCACATTGGATGGCCCGGCAACGCAGCGACCCAGTACCACGGACCGGCACCATTCCTGGCAGCGCACAGTATGGTGTCATCGTGCCGCTTGGCGCGCACCAATGGATGGAGAGCCGCATTGGATGGCCTGGCCACGCAGCGACCCAGTACCACGGATCGGCACCATTCCTGGCAGCGCACAGTATGGTGTCATGGTGCCGCTTGGCGCGCACCAATGGATGGAGAGCCGCATTGGATGGCCTGGCCACGCAGCGACCCAGTACCACGGACCGGCACCATTCCTGGCAGCGCACAGTATGGTGTCATGGTGCCGCTTGGCGCGCACCAATGGATGGAGAGCTGGGGTGATAGTCATAGTGAATGGCACCGCAGCGGAGAGCTCCTGTTTGCAGTCCTCGGCCTATGAACGGTGTCGGTGTGATCGAGGATCTCGCAGCGTTCTGAGGGGTGGAGGGTCAGGATTGGTGGCTCCGGGTTCTCGGTTTTATAACTCTCATTATCTGTGTTGGATTTATCACTCCCCTCATATTTATGGGATGTTATAACTTTCCAATGACGGATTATTGATTAACTCTCAGAGAAACGGCCATGACACAGCGATATACAGAGATCACCCGGGGGAGCGAGGAGGAGAAACTTACTGTGCCTAGAGTGAAGAGGAGGATGATGATAGGAGGAGTGCAGAGTGAAGAGAGGGGTGATGATAGAAGGAGTGAAGAGGGGGATGAGGATAGAAGGAGTGAAGAGGGGGATGATGATAGGAGGAGTGAAGAGGGGGATGATGATAGAAGGAGTGAAGAGGGGGATGATGATAGGAGGAGTGAAGAGGAGGATGATGATAGGAGGAGTGAAGAGGAGGATGATGATAGGAGGAGTGAAGAGGAGGATGATGATAGGAGGAGTGAAGAGGGGGATGATGATAGGAGGAGTGAAGAGGGGGATGATGATAGAAGGAGTGAAGAGGGGGATGATGATAGGAGGAGTGCAGAGTGAAGAGAGGGGTGATGATAGAAGGAGTGAAGAGGAGGATGATGATAGGAGTGAAGAGGAGGATGATGATAGGAGGAGTGAAGAGGGGGATGATGATAGGAGGAGTGAAGAGGGGGATGATGATAGGAGGAGTGAAGAGGGGGATGATGATAGAAGGAGTGAAGAGGGGGATGATGATAGGAGGAGTGCAGAGTGAAGAGGGGGACACTGATAGGAGGAGTGAAGAGGGGGATGATGATAGGAGGAGTGAAGAGGGGGATGATGATAGAAGGAGTGAAGAGGGGGATGATGATAGGAGGAGTGCAGAGTGAAGAGAGGGATGATGATAGAAGGAGTGAAGAGGGGGATGAGGATAGGAGGAGTGAAGAGGGGGATGATGATAGGAGGAGTGAAGAGGGGGATGATGATAGAAGGAGTGAAGAGGGGGATGATGATAGGAGGAGTGCAGAGTGAAGAGGGGGGTGATGATAGAAGGAGTGAAGAGGAGGATGAGGATAGGAGGAGTCAAGAGGGGGATGATGATAGGAGGAGTGCAGAGTGAAGAGGGGGGATGATGATAGGAGGGGAAACCCCTCTGCTGTACTTGGAGTCCCTCCCCCACAGGGAACCCTACTACAGGGAATCATTTTGTTGAACTCTAAGCTCCACCCCTGCAGAGAACCATTGTGATGTAGTCTGAGCCCCGCCCACTGCAGACAACCCTGCTGATGTATTCTATGCCCCGCCCATTGTACAAAACTCCTCTGATGTACTTCGAACCCCACCCCTGCAGGGAACCCCATCTGCTGTACTCTGAGCTCTGCACCCGGACAGGTGGCAACCCTAGCCCCGCCCCTGCAGGGAACCCTCGAACCCCACCCCTGCAGGGAACCCCATCTTCTGTACTCTGAGCTCTGCACCCGGACAGGTGGCAACCCTAGCCCCGCCCCTGCAGGGAACCCTCGAACCCCACCCCTGCAGGGAACCCCATCTGCTGTACTCTGAGCTCTGCACCCGGACAGGTGGCAACCCTAGCCCCGCCCCTGCAGGGAACCCATAGAACGTACTCAAAACCACACCGCCTCTGATGTACTCTTAGCCCCACCCCTGTTGGAAACCCCTCCGATGTACTCTGAGCCCCACGGCCCCCGCCCCTGCAGGGAACCCCTCTAATGTAGACAGTGCGCCTGGAAATGTCTTTCACCAGCTGCAGCCAATCACAGCTTATTTCCATTAATGTGTACCCATCATTCATGCAGCTGGTTATTCAATGAGAAGTAGGAGGAGCTCAGGATGTTCCTGCCCAATCGCAGCTCCTGGTGGGAGGGATGTTTGTCCAATTTACAGTATGTCTACAGTACAAAATCCATAATCCTGGTCTGGACTCTGACCGGCAATAAAATAATCGCATGTCACCTGCCGGGCCCGTAATGTGACCTTCCCCCGTCTATATCTGACGTTTTATTACCTTGTTACCAACCGTCACCTCTGATCATATACATAAAGTTTATTGACAATGACATCAACTGAGATTTACAGTATAGCCAAGAACAAATGAATCTCAGTATCTGTCCCTTTCTGTATTCGTGTTATCTGACATTTTGAACAATAAACTTTATTGTAAGCTTATAAAGTGAACAGAATGACAAGAATGTTGAAGATATGGAGATAAGGTGGAGGGGGATAAGAGAGGTCGGGGAGTTCAGTCTGTTGGTGGTGAGGAGGGGGAGGGGGGTATAACATATTTAAAGCATGCCTAATTCATAATTAAAATTGAAATCAGGGAATGTACAGTGGGGTATGGGGTCTTCCTGTGCAAATGTTATCTTCAAAGGGGCCTGCTGCAGAGTGCAGGATCATGTGACCTCAGGAAGGACAGGATCATGTGACCTCAGGAAGTACAGGACAGGATCATGTGACCTCAGGAAGTACAGGACAGGATCATGTGACCTCAGGAAGGACAGGATCATGTGACCTCAGGAAGTACAGGACAGGATCATGTGACCTCAGGAAGTACAGGACAGGATCATGTGACCTCAGGAAGTACAGGACAGGATCATGTGACCTCAGGAAGTACAGGACAGGATCATGTGACCTCAGGAAGTACAGGACAGGATCATGTGACCTCAGGAAGGACAGGATCATGTGACCTCAGGAAGTACAGGACAGGATCATGTGACCTCAGGAAGTACAGGACAGGATCATGTGACCTCAGGAAGTACAGGACAGGATCATGTGACCTCAGGAAGTGCAGGACAGGATCATGTGACCTCAGGAAGAACAGGACAGGATCATGTGACCTCAGGAAGAACAGGACAGGATCATGTGACCTCAGGAAGAACAGGACAGGAGCATGTGACCTCAGGAAGTACAGGACAGGATCATGTGACCTCAGGAAGTACAGGACAGGATCATGTGATTTCAGGAAGTACAGGACAGGATCATGTGACCTCAGGAAGTACAGGACCATGTGACCTCAGGAAGAACAGGACAGGAGCATGTGACCTCAGGAAGAACAGGACAGGATCATGTGACCTCAGTAAGAACAGGACAGGATCATGTGACCTCAGGAAGAACAGGACAGGATCATGTGACCTCAGGAAGTACAGGACAGGATCATGTGACCTCAGGAAGAACAGGACAGGATCGTGTGACCTCAGGAAGTACAGGACAGGATCGTGTGACCTCAGGAAGAACAGGACAGGATCATGTGATCTCAGGAAGTACAGGACAGGATCATGTGACCTCAGGAAGTACAGGACAGGACCATGTGACCTCAGGAAGAACAGGACAGGAGCATGTGACCTCAGGAAGAACAGGACAGGATCATGTGACCTCAGTAAGAACAGGACAGGATCATGTGACCTCAGGAAGAACAGGACAGGATCATGTGACCTCAGGAAGTACAGGACAGGATCATGTGACCTCAGGAAGAACAGGACAGGATCGTGTGACCTCAGGAAGAACAGGACAGGAGCATGTGACCTCAGGAAAAACGGGACAGGATCATGTGACCTCAGAAAGAACAGGACAGGATCATGTGACCTCAGGAAGTACAGGACAGGATCATGTGACCTCAGGAAGAACAGGACAGGATCATGTGACCTCAGGAAGTACAGGACAGGATCATGTGACCTCAGGAAGAACAGGACAGGATCATGTGATCTCAGGAAGTACAGGACAGGATCATGTGACCTCAGGAAGAACAGGACAGGAGCATGTGACCTCAGGAAGTACAGGACAGGATCATGTGACCTCAGGAAGAACAGGACAGGATCATGTGACCTCAGGAAGTACAGGACAGGATCATGTGACCTCAGGAAGAACAGGACAGGATCATGTGACCTCAGGAAGAACAGGACAGGATCATGTGACTTCAGGAAGTACAGGACAGGATCATGTGACCTCAGGAAGTACAGGACAGGATCATGTGACCTCAGGAAGTACAGGACAGGACCATGTGACCTCAGGAAGTACAGGGTAGGATCATGTGACTTCAGGAAGTACAGGACAGGATCATGTGACCTCAGGAAGAACAGGACAGGATCATGTGACCTCAGGAAGTACAGGACAGGACCATGTGACCTCAGGAAGTACAGGACAGGATCATGTGACCTCAGTAAGAACAGGACAGGATCATGTGACCTCAGGAAGAACAGGACAGGATCATGTGACCTCAGGAAGTACAGGACAGGACCATGTGACCTCAGGAAGTATAGGACAGGATCATGTGACCTCAGGAAGTACAGGACAGGATCATGTGACCTCAGGAAGTATAGGACAGGAGCATGTGACCTCTGGAAGTACAGGACAGGATCATGTGACCTCAGGAAGTACAGGACAGGATCATGTGACCTCAGGAAGTATAGGACAGGATCATGTGACCTCAGGAAGAACAGGACAGGATCATGTGACCTCAGGAAGTACAGGACAGGACCATGTGACCTCAGGAAGTATAGGACAGGATCATGTGACCTCAGGAAGTACAGGACAGGATCATGTGACCTCAGGAAGTATAGGACAGGAGCATGTGACCTCTGGAAGTACAGGACAGGATCATGTGACCTCAGGAAGTACAGGACAGGATCATGTGACCTCAGGAAGAACAGGACAGGATCATGTGACCTCAGGAAGAACAGGACAGGATCATGTGACTTCAGGAAGTACAGGACAGGATCATGTGACCTCAGGAAGTATAGGACAGGATCATGTGACCTCAGGAAGTACAGGACAGGATCATGTGACCTCAGGAAGTACAGGACAGGAGCATGTGACCTCAGGAAGTACAGGACAGGATCATGTGACCTCAGAAAGTACAGGACAGGATCATGTGACCTCAGGAAGTATAGGACAGGATCATGTGACCTCAGGAAGTACAGGACAGGATCATGTGACCTCAGGAAGTACAGGACAGGATCATGTGACCTCAGGAAGTACAGGACAGGATCATGTGACTTCAGGAAGTACAGGACAGGATCATGTGACCTCAGGAAGTACAGGACAGGAGCATGTGACCTCAGGAAGTACAGGACAGGAGCATGTGACCTCAAGAAGAACAGGACAGGATCATGTGACCTCAGGAAGTACAGGACAGGATCATGTGACCTCAAGAAGAACAGGACAGGATCATGTGATCTCCGGTTCAGTTGTTAGTGGGGAGGGATGTATGTTGGGAGGGTTGTTTGTTGGGAAGTTTGTATATTGGGAGAATCGTGTCTTGGGAAGTTCATATATTGGGTGGGTTATATGTTGGAACAGCTGTATGAGAGGGTTGTATGTTGGGAGAGTTGTTTGTTGGGAGCCGCCCCGAGCCGCCCCGAAGTCGTACAGGAACCTTTTTCTAAGTCGGAGCGACTTGCGTCTCTCCTTTTAGAACGGTTCCATTGCACTGAATGGGACGCGACACGTCAGGTGGCTCACTTATTATTTGCTGGAGGTTACAGCACATGACTTCTGCTTGTTCATTGGTTGCTAGAGATTACTGTACATCAATACTGCCCACTGATTGGTTGCTAGAGGTTACTGGACATCCTTACAACTCACCAATTGGTTGCTAGAGATTACTGCACATTATTACTGGTCGCTGATTGGTTGTTAGAGGTTACTGCATATCCTTACTGGTCAATAATTGGTTGCAAGAGGGTAGTGCCTGCCATTACTGCTCACTGATTGGTTGCTAAAGGCCACAGCACATCATCTCCGCTCTGCCTGCATACCATGGACTGGGAAGGTGAGGAGACCCATCAATAGACAGAACACCCCATAGGGATCCTAGGACTGCTGGGATCAGTGACAATGCTGGGGGAGGGGGGGGGGTGATCAGTGACAATGCTGGGGGAGGGGGGGGGGGTGATCAGTGACAATGCTGGGGGAGGGGGGGGGTGATCAGTGACAATGCTGGGGGAGGGGGGGGTGATCAGTGACAATGCTGGGGGAGGGGGGGGGGTGATCAGTGACAATGTTGGGGGAGGGGGGGTGATCAGTGGCAATGCTGGGGGAGGGGGGGTGATCAGTGACAATGTTGGGGGAGGGGGGGTGATCAGTGACAATGCTGGGGGAGGGGGGGGTGATCAGTGACAATGCTGGGGGAGGGGGGGGGTGATCAGTGACAATGCTGGGGGAGGGGGGGGGGGTGATCAGTGACAATGCTGGGGGAGGGGGGGGGGTGATCAGTGACAATGCTGGGGGAGGGGGGGGGTGATCAGTGACAATGCTGGGGGAGGGGGGGGGTGATCAGTGACAATGTTGGGGGAGGGGGGGGGGTGATCAGTGACAATGCTGGGGGAGGGGGGGGGGTGATCAGTGACAATGCTGGGGGAGGGGGGGGGGTGATCAGTGACAATGCTGGGGGGGGGGGGGGGTGATCAGTGACAATGCTGGGGGAGGGGGGGGGGGTGATCAGTGACAATGTTGGGGGAGGGGGGGTGATCAGTGACAATGCTGGGGGAGGGGGGGGGGGTGATCAGTGACAATGCTGGGGGAGGGGAGGGGGGGTGATCAGTGGTAATGCTGGGGGAGGGGGGGGGGTGATCAGTGACAATGCTGGGGGAGGGGGGTGTGATCAGTGACAATGCTGGGGGAGGGGGGGGGGTGATCAGTGACAATGCTGGGGGGGATTGATGGGATCAGTGGCACTGGTGGTGGGGGATGGGATTGGTTAGGAGGCAGTACAATGTGGCAAATTCTGAATCACATAGAGCAAAGCTGGAAATCTTTGGCAATTATACAGTGGGGGGGATTCTACCAATGTAATGGGGAATTTACACTGACCACCAATGTAATGGGGAATTTACACTGACCACCAATGTAATGGGGAATTTACACTGACCACCAATGTAATGGGGAATTTACACTGACCACCAATGTTATGGGAATTTACACTGACCACCAATGTAATGGGGAATTTACAATGACCACCAATGTAATGGGGGGGGGGGGGGATTTGCATTGACAACCATGTAACGGGGGATTTTACGACACCCACCAATATAAAGAGGGATTTACACTGACCACCAATGTAATGGGGAATTTACACTGACCACCAATGTAATGGGGATTTACACTGACCACCAATGTAATGGGGATTTACACTGACCACTAATGTAATGAGAAGATTTACACTGACCACCAATGTGACTGAGACATTTAGCCTGCGATCGCACTTGTGTGTGTCGGGAATACGTGCAAAATCGCTTTCCTGACACCACAGAAATGCGCGGCCCTTTAGCAGATACACAGAAGTGCCATTGATTGTTACTGACCCCCCTCATGTATCGGCTGAGATGTGCGTATTCACATGAACCACAATTCAGGGTGCCGGGGCTCTGTGTGTTATATTGAAGTGACAGCAAAATGGGCCCATCCGTGTGCTGCTTCTCCTTCCATTGTCCAATAACAGCCTGGGGGTGGGTCCAGGCTAACCTGGGCTCAGGAGAAGTGGGTTTGCATGATGCCTGTCCATCAGTCTAAGGACATCTAGTGGCAGAAACAAGCAGTGCAGGGAATGTTTCTGGCCTGAAGGTGAATATTGCAGCAAAGACAGTTTTTTCTTTTATTTGATGTAATCATTAAACGGGACGTTGATATTCACGCCGTTGTTGTTTTTGGCTGCAGTCGCGTTGGTTGTGTAATTTGCGGTCTGGAATGTGGTCCGGCAGCCTCTCTTCCTGGAGACGGGAAGTTCCCGCTGACTTGGAACATGGTGTCACTCTGGATGTGGCCGGGGAAATTCACAGAGTCCTTGTTATAAAAATAGAAAGGTGAAAAATGACAATGAGCTGGTAATGACGGTGCGGTCAGACCGGATTCCTCTCACTGACAGCCAATCATTAAAGCCGAACTCCTCGGGTTCCCTCCCATTAAACCTTTCCATCTGCATTACATAACTCGTGTATCATCACCGGCTCTCTGTGCTTCTCTGTGCAATGCAGGCAGATCAAGGCTGGTGGGAGGGGCCGGCAGGGGGCTGTACATAGCTTCCTGAATACATCACAGTACCCTGCCTCAGTACTCCTCTCCACAGCCCTCAGCCCTGAGGCAAGCAGTGGGAGGAGTTATGCAAATATTAAAATGATGTGGCTGAACTGATGGCCACTGATCAGGCTGCATTGATGGGCACTGGTGAGGCTGCACTGATAGGAAATATTACAGTTGTCACCAGAACAGGAATAGAGGGCAAATCTTCCAATGGGGACACTGGCCCAGATTCAAGAAGCAATTGCGCCTGTGTAACCATAGTTACACAGCGCAATTGCTTACTTGCCCCGGCGTAGCGAATGCTCCTGATTCAGGAACATCGTAACGCCGACTGCAGCCTAAAATCTGCGTGGCATAAGGCTCTTATGCCCGCATATCTTAGGCTGCATTCTAGCGATGACCGCTAGGGGGCGCTCCCATTGTGCTCAGCGTATAGTATGCAAATTGCATACTTACACCGATTCACAATGTTGCGCGAACCCTGCGTACGCAAATTATGTAGTGTCCATACGGCGTGTTTAGCGTAAGGCTGCCCCTTCTAATAGCAGGGGCAGCCAATGCTAAAGTATACCCGTCGTTCCTGCGTCACGACGTTCGAATTTTACGTAATTTGCGTAAGTGATTCGTGAATGGCGCTGGACGCCATTCACGTTCACTTTGAAGCAAATGACATCCTTGCGACGTCATTTGCCGCAATGCACGTCGCAAAAGTTTCCTGACGGAGCATGCGCTCTACGCTCGCCTAATTTAAATGATTCCCGCCCCCTACGGGATCATTTACATTAGGCGCCCTTACGCAGGGCACGTTTACACAGCGCACACGCAATTTACGGAGCTACTGCTCCGTGAATCGCGGGTAGCGCAGGAAAAACGCTGCCCTGCGCCTCCGTAAAAAAGGGGCAAATCTACCTGAATCCGGGCCAGTGACATTTTTTTGTTGAAACCCCCCTCCCCCCAGGGGACAAAGTTCATGTAGCACTTGGTCCAGTTTAGATCCATGTTGTGGTTGGAAAATATATAGCCAGATTCAGAGAGAGCGCCGCAACTTTAAGGCGGCGTAGCGTAGCGTATTTACGCTACGCCGCCTTAAGTCAGAGAGGCAAGTACTGTATTCACAAAGCACTTGCCTCCTAAGTTACGGCGGCGTAGCGTAAATGGGGCCGGCGTAAGCGCGCCTAATTCAAATGAGGATGGGGGGGCGTGTTTTATGTAAATGGGTGGTGACCCGACGTGATTGACGTTTTTTTTACGAACGGCGCATGCGCCATCCATGTACATAATACAGTGTGCATTGCTCCAAAGTACGCCGCAAGGACGTATTGGTTTAGTCGTGGACGTAAATTACGCCCAGCCCTATTCACGGACGACTTACGCAAACGACGTAAACATTTTCTAATTTCGACGCGGGAACTGCGGCCATACTTAACATTGACTACGCCTCCTAGGGGGCAGCTTTATCTTTACGCAGCGTATCTCTTACGGAAACGGCGTATCTTTACTGCGACGGGCGCACGTACGTTCGTGAATCGGTGTATCTAGGCATTTACATATTCTACACCGAACTCAACGGAAGCGCCACCTAGCGGCCAGCCTAAAAATTACACTTTAAGATACGACGGAAGTAGGAGACTTACGCCGCTCGTATCTTAGCCTAATTTAAGCGTATCTGGTTTCCAGAATACGCTTAAATTAACGCCGGCGTAGATTCAGAGTTACGACGGCGTATCTACTGATGCGCCGGCGTAACTCTCTATGAATCCGGCTAATAATGTTTGTGCTGGCTGCAACTCCACCCCAGGCTGAAGCCCAATTTACGGTGACTCCTATGGGGGAGATACAAACCACTCCCCCCCTCCTCAGATTCTCCTTTTATGTACATTTCATTGGATGTACACAATGTGGATCTCTGTCCACTCACAGCCCCGCCATTGCTGACTGATCCTTTACTATTCAGAGTGCGGGAAATATTTACTACCGGCCACAGATAGATTACACAGCCCCGCCATTGCTGACTGTACTGCTGCTTGGACAGTGGTGGTAGCGGTGTGGGGGAGGGGGGTATGTGTCTGACCACACTGCTATGAATTGGATCTGCCCATTCCCCGCCTCTAAATATACAGGTACTACCCATTTTTAATGCCTTTTAGAAGTTACTACTAATGCATCATAGCTTAAATAAGGTTGGTGCTGTGATCCCAGGACATGGCCCAAGACACAGCATGGGCGGGATAGGGCCCAGGATACAGCGTGGGCAGGACAGGGCCCAGGATACAGCATGGGCAGGACAGGGCCCAGGACACAGCATGGACAGGACATAGCCCAGTACACAGCATGGGCGGGATAGGGCCCAGGACACAGCATGGCCGGGACAGAGCCCAGTACACAGCATGGGCGGGACAGAGCCCAGGACACAGCGCGGGCGGGACAGGGCCCAGGACACAGCATGGCCTGGACAGAGCCCAGTACACAGCATGGGCGGGACAGAGCCCAGGACACAGCATGGGCGGGACAGGGCCCAGTACACAGCATGGGCGGGACAGGGCCCAGTACACAGCATGGGCAGCACAGGGCCCAGGACACAGCATGGGCGGGACAGGACCCAGAACACAGCTTGGGCGGGACAGGGCCCAGGACAAAGCATGGCCGGGACAGGGCCCAGGACACAGCATGGACGGGACAGGGCCCAGGACACAGCATGGGCGGGACATGGTCCAGGACACAGCATGGCAGGGACATAGCCCAGGATACAGCACGGCCCGGACAGGGCTCAGGACACAGCACGGCCGGGACAGAGCCCAATACACAGCATGGGCGGGACATGGCCCAGGACACATCATGACCAGGATATAACCCAGTACACAGCATGGACGGGACAGGGCCCAGGACACAGCATGGGCGGGACAGGGCCCAGGACACAGTATGGGCGGGACATGGTCCAGGAGAGGCGGGTTGAGGGTGTCTGAGGGGCGTTGAGGGTGGCTGGGGCGGGTTGAGGGGCATTGAGGGTGTCTGAGGGGCGTTGAGGGTGTCTGAGGGGTTGAGGGTTACTAGGGTGGGCTGAGGGTGTTTGAGGGGCATTGAGGGTGTCTGAGGGGCATTAAGGGTGGCTGAGGCGGGTTGAGGGGCATTGAGGGTGTCTGAGGGGCGTTGAGGGTGTCTGAGGGGTTGAGGGTTACTAGGGCAGGTTGAGGGTGTCTGAGGGGCATTGAGGGTGGCTGAGGCGGGTTAAGGGGCATTGAGGGTGTCTGAGGGGCATTGAGGGTGGCTGAGGCGGGTTAAGGGGCATTGAGGGTGTCTGAGGGGGGTTGAGGGTGTCTGAGGGGTTGAGGGTGGCTAGGGCGGGTTGAGGGTGTCTGAGGGGCATTGAGGGTGTCTGGGGGGCATTTAGGGTGTCTGAGGGGCATTGAGGGTGGCTGAGGCGGGTTGAGGGGGGTTGAGGGTGTCTTATGGGGGTTGAGGGTGACGGAGAGGCGGGGGTAGTTATTATTTTGCCCTCTTATAAAGCCTTGCCAATAAGAAATAAGAAAAGATAGTGATGATGGAATTGTGATGATGGAATTGGATACATTTGTAACATTATGAATTCCTCAGAATATATTTGTGCAGATTGATACGATTGGCCGGATTCTTGGATCGGATCGCTCTCTACAGACAGATCTGGATGTAGAAGTGACAAGTCATCGATTTTTCTGTCAATGACTGACTGTTCCTTATCTCTCCCCAGCACACCGGAGTTGCCTTGACCTGGAGGAAAGAGTTAACGTGTCACCGAGTGGCACATGGACTGCAGGGCGTCTTGGCACAGGGCGGAGGAGCGTCTCCTCAGGTAAATGAGAGAAGGGGAGGGAGGGGGATGATAATGACAACCTGCACTATGCACACTATCACAGCCGCTCAGCCAATCACAGGCCACTGCCAGCAACATGGAGAGTCAGCACTGCATCTCTCCTGGGTCACTTTGTGCCCGGGTACTGGAAGGTACTGGTCCCCCCTCTCCATACCCCCTCATCCATAAAGAGCCATGACCCCCTCCCTGCTCTGGCCATGCCTGGCTGTGCTGCCCCTCCTGTGCCCGGCTGTGCTGGGGACCCCTTTCCAGAAGGTGTTGGACCTGCTCGCTCCCGGAGACTCTTCTCTCAATCTCACCTCTGTGACGGCTCTTATAAAGCGGCTGGAGGAGCGTGTGCAGTGCGGAAACGTGTCGTGTGAAAAGGTGAGTGATGGGGAGCAGTAGAGGAACCGAGTGCAAAAAGAGAAAAAATCTGAGCGACAGGCAGAGCAAAGTGCAGGAGGGGCCATAAAATGATTCACCGTCCCGCAATCCCAGATAAGAGCCCAGAAATCACCACAGAGCTGGCGTAATCATAGGGACAGGGGTCCGCAATTATCATAGGGACAGGGGTCCGCAATTATCATAGGGCCAGGGGTCCGCAATTATCATAGGGACAGGGGTCCGCAATTATCATAGGGCCAGGGGTCCGCAATTATCATAGGGACAGGGGTCCGCAATTATCATAGGGACAGGGGTCCGCAATTATCATAGGGCCAGGGGTCCGCAATTATCATAGGGACAGGGGTCCGCAATTATCATAGGGACAGGGGTCCGCAATTATCATAGGACCAGGGGTCCTAAATTATCATAGGGCCAGGGGTCCACAATTATCATAGGGACAGGGGTCCGCAATTATCATAGGGACAGGGGTCCAGAATTATTATAGGGACAGGGGTCCGCAATTATCATAGGGACAGGGGTCCGCAATTATCATAGGGACAGGGGTCCGCAATTATCATAGGGCCAGGGGTCCACAATTATCATAGGGACAGGGGTCCGCAATTATCATAGGGCCAGGGGTCCGCAATTATCATAGGGACAGGGGTCCGCAATTATCATAGGGACAGGGGTCCGCAATTATCATAGGGACAGGGGTCCTAAATTATTATAGGGACAGGGGTCCGCAATTATCATAGGGCCAGGGGTCCACAATTATCATAGGGACAGGGGTCCGCAATTATCATAGGGACAGGGGTCCGCAATTATTATAGGGACAGGGGTCCTAAATTATCATAGGGACAGGGGTCCAGAATTATTATAGGGACAGGGGTCCTGAATTATCATAGGGACAGGGGTCCGCAATTATCATAGGGCCAGGGGTCCGCAATTATCATAGGGACAGGGGTCCTGAATTATTATAGGGACAGGGGTCCTGAATTATTATAGGGACAGGGGTCCTGAATTATTATAGGGACAGGGGTCCTGAATTATTATAGGGCCAGGGGTCCGCAATTATCATAGGGACAGGGGTCCAGAATTATTATAGGGCCAGGGGTCCGCAATTATCATAGGGACAGGGGTCCAGAATTATTATAGGGCCAGGGGTCCGCAATTATCATAGGGACAGGGGTCCAGAATTATTATAGGGACAGGGGTCCTAAATTATTATAGGGACTGGGGTCCTAAATTATTATAGGGACGGGGTCCTAAATTATTATAGGGACAGGGGTCCTAAATTATTATAGGGACAGGGGTCCTAAATTATTATAGGGACAGGGGTCCTAAATTATTATAGGGACAGGGGTCCTGAATTATTATAGGGACAGGGGTCCTGAATTATTATAGGGACAGGGGTCCTGAATTATTATAGGGACAAGGGTCCAGGGTCCTGAATTATTATAGGGACAGGGGTTCAGAATTATTATAGGGACAATGGTCCAGAATTATTTTTGGGTGAGGGGTCCAGAATTATCATAGGGTCAGGGGTCCTGAATTGTTTTTGGGTGAGGGGTCCAGAATTATCATCGGGTCAGGGGTCCTGAATTGTTATAGGGTGAGTGGTCTGGGATAGAATTATTATAGGGTTGGGGTCTGGGATAGGAATATTATAGGGTGAGGGGTCTGGGATAGGATTATTATAGGGTGAGGGGTCTGGGATCGGACTATTAGAGGATGAGGGGTCTGGGATAGAAATATTATAGGGTGAGGGGTCTGGGATAGCAATATTATAGGGTGAGGGGTCTGGGATAGGATTATTATGGGGTGAGGAGTCTGGGATAGGAATATTATAGGGTGAAGGGTCTGGGAGAGGAATATTCTAGGGGGAGGGGTCTGGGATAGGAATATTATGGGGTGAAGGGTCTGGGATAGGAATATTATAGGGTGAAGGGTCTGGGAGAGGAATATTCTAGGGGGAGGGGTCTGGGATAGGAATATTATGGGGTGTGGGGTCTGGGATAGGAATATTATAGGGTGAGGGGTCTGGGATAGGATTATTATAGGGTGAGGGGTCTGGGATAGGATTATTATGGGGTGAAGGGTCTGGGATAGGAATATTATGGGGTGTGGGGTCTGGGATAGGAATATTATGGGGTGAGGGGTCTGGGATAGGAATATTATGGGGTGTGGGGTCTGGGATAGGAATATTATAGGGTGAGGGGTCTGGGATATGAATATTATGGGGTGAGGGGTCTGGGATCGGAATATTATAGGGTGAGGGGTCTGGGATAGGAATATTATATGGTGAGGGGTCTGGGATAGGATTATTATAGGGTGAAGGGTCTGGGATAGGATTATTATGGGGTGAGGGGTCTGTGATAGGATTATTATGGGGTGAGGGGTCTGGGATAGAAATATTATTGTGTGAGGGGTCTGGGATAGGATTATTATGGGATGAGGGGTCTGGGATAGAAATATTATTGTGTGAGGGGTCTGGGATAGGATTATTATGGGGTGAGGGGTCTGGGATAGAAATATTATTATGTGAGGGGTCTGGGATTGGATTATTATAGGGTGAGGGGTCTGGGATAGGAATATTATAGGGTGAGGGGTCTGGGATAGGATTATTATGGGGTGAGGGGTCTGGGATAGGAATATTATAGGGTGAGGGGTCTGGGATAGGAATATTATAGGGTGAGGGTCTGGGATAGGAATATTATAGGGCGAGGGTCTGGGATAGGATTATTATAGGGTGAGGGGTCTGGGATAGGAATATTATAGGGTGAGGGGTCTGTGATAGGAATATTATAGGGTGAGGGGTCTGGGATAGGAATATTATAGGGTGAGGGGTCTGGGATAGGAATATTATATGGTGAGGGGTCTGGGATAGGATTATTATAGGGTGAAGGGTCTGGGATAGGATTATTATGGGGTGAGGGGTCTGGGATAGGAATATTATAGTGTGAGGGGTCTGGGATAGGATTATTATAGGGTGAGGGGTCTGGGATTGGATTATTATGGGGTGAGGGGTCTGGGATATGAATATTATAGGGTGAGGGTTCTGGGGTAGGATTATTATAGGGTGAGGGGTCTGGGATAGGATTATTATGGGGTGAGGGGTCTGGGATAGGAATATTATAGTGTGAGGGGTCTGGGATAGGATTATTATAGGGTGAGGGGTCTGGGATTGGATTATTATGGGGTGAGGGGTCTGGGATATGAATATTATAGGGTGAGGGTTCTGGGGTAGGATTATTATAGGGTGAGGGGTCTGGGATTGGATTATTATGGGGTGAGGGGTCTGGGATAGGAATATTATAGTGTGAGGGGTCTGGGATAGGAATATTATATGGTGAGGGGTCTGGGATAGGATTATTATAGGGTGAAGGGTCTGGGATAGGATTATTATGGGGTGAGGGGTCTGGGATAGGATTATTATAGGGTGAGGGGTCTGGGATATGAATATTATAGGGTGAGGGGTCTAGGTTCGGAATATTATAGGGTGAGGATTCTGGGATAGGAATATTATAGGGTGAGGGGTCTGCGATAGGAATATTATAGGGCGAGGGTCTGTCTGGGATAGGAATATTATGGGGTGAGGGGTCTGGGATAGGATTATTATAGGGTGAGGGGTCTGGGATAGGAATATTATGGGATGAGGGGTCTGGGATAGGAATATTATGCAATGAGGGGTCTGGGATAGGAATTTTATGGGGTGAGGGGTCTGGGATAGAATTATTATAGGGTGAGGGGGTCTGGGATAGGAATATTATAGGGTGAGGGGGTCTGGGATAGGAATATTATAGGGTGAGGGGTCTGGGATAGGATTATTATAGGGTGAGGGGTCTGGGATAGGAATATTATAGGGTGAGGGGTCTGGGATAGGAATATTATAGGGTGAGGGGGTCTGGGATAGGAATATTATAGGGTGAGGAGTCTGGGATAGGAATATTATGGGATGAGGGGTCTGGGATAGGAATTTTATAGGGTGAGGGGTCTGAGATAGAATTATTATAGGGTGAAGGGTCTGGGATAGGATTATTATAGGGTGAAGGGTCTGGGATAGGATTATTATAGGGTGAGGGGTCTGGGATAGGATTATTATAGGGTGAGGGGTCTGGGATAGGAATATTATGGGGTGAGGGGTCTGGGATAGGATTATTATAGGGTGAGGGGTCTGGGATCGGAATATTATAGGGTGAGGATTCTGGGATAAGAATATTATAGGGTGAAGGGTCTGGGATAGGATTATTATAGGGTGAAGGGTCTGGGATAGGATTATTATAGGGTGAGGGGTCTGGGATCGGAATATTATAGGGTGAGGATTCTGGGATAAGAATATTATAGGGTGAAGGGTCTGGGATAGGATTAT
Organism: Rana temporaria; assembly: GCF_905171775.1. NCBI lineage: Eukaryota > Metazoa > Chordata > Amphibia > Anura > Ranidae > Rana > Rana temporaria. The sequence continues at coordinate 362,647 of NC_053493.1, read as the reverse complement.
TATAGGGTGAAGGGTCTGGGATAGGAATATTATAGGGTGAGGGGTCTGGGATAGGATTATTATAGGGTGAGGGGTCTGGGATAGGAATATTATAGGGTGTGGGGTCTGGGATAGGAATATTATAGGGTGAGGGGTCTGGGATAGGAATATTATAGGGTGAGGGGTCTGGGATAGGAATATTATAGGGTGAGGATTCTGGGATAGGATTATTATAGGGTGAAGGGTCTGGGATAGAATTATTATAGGGTGAGGGTCTGGGATATGAATATTATAGGGTGAGGGGTCTGGGATAGGAATATTATGGGGTGAGGGGTCTGGGATAGGATTATTATAGGGTGAGGGGTCTGGGATAGGAATATTATGGGATGAGGGGTCTGGGATAGGAATATTATGCAATGAGGGGTCTGGGATAGGAATTTTATGGGGTGAGGGGTCTGGGATAGAATTATTATAGGGTGGGGTCTGGGATAGGATTATTATAGGGTGAGGGGTCTGGGATAGGAATATTATGGGGTGAGGGGTCTGGGATAGGAATATTATAGGGTGAAGGGTCTGGGATAGGATTATTATAGGGTGAAGGGTCTGGGATAGGATTATTATAGGGTGAGGGGTCTGGGATCGGAATATTATAGGGTGAGGATTCTGGGATAAGAATATTATAGGGTGAAGGGTCTGGGATAGGATTATTATAGGGTGAAGGGTCTGGGATAGGAATATTATAGGGTGAGGGGTCTGGGATAGGATTATTATAGGGTGAGGGGTCTGGGATAGGAATATTATAGGGTGTGGGGTCTGGGATAGGAATATTATAGGGTGAGGGGTCTGGGATAGGAATATTATAGGGTGAGGGGTCTGGGATAGGATTATTATAGGGTGAGGGGTCTGGGATAGGAATATTATAGGGTAAGGGGTCTGGGATAGGATTATTATGGGGTGAGGAGTCTGGGATAGGATTATTATAGGGTGAGGGGTCTGGGATATGATTATTATAGGGTGAGGGGTCTGGGATAGGAATATTATAGTGTGAGGGGTCTGGGATAGGAATATTATAGGGTGAGGGGTCTGGGATAGGATTATTATAGGGTGAGGGGTCTGGGATAGGAATATTATAGTGTGAAGGGTCTGGGATAGAATTATTATAGGGTGAGGGGTCTGGGATAGGAATATTATAGAGTGAGGGGTCTGGGATAGGAATATTATAGGGTGAAGGGTCTGGGAGAGGAATATTATAGGGTGAGGGGTCTGGGATAGGAATATTATATGGTGAGGGGTCTGGGATAGGATTATTATAGGGTGAGGGGTCTGGGATAGGATTATTATAGGGTGAGGGGTCTGGGATAGGAATATTATAGGGTGAGGGGTCTGGGATAGGATTATTATAGGGTGAGGGGTCTGGGATAGGAATATTATAGGGTGTGGGGTCTGGGATAGGAATATTATAGGGTGAGGGGTCTGGGATAGGATTATTATAGGGTGAGGGGTCTGGGATAGGATTATTATAGGGTGAGGGGTCTGGGATAGGAATATTATAGGGTGAGGGTCTGGGATAGGAATATTATAGGGTGAGGGTCTGGGATAGGAATATTATAGGGTGAGGGTCTGGGATAGGAATATTATAGGGTGAGGGTCTGGGATAGAAATCACCACAGATCTGGTGTAATCATAGGGCCAGGGGTCCTAAATTATTATAGGGACAGGGGTCCAGAATTATTATAGGGACAGGGGTCCTGAATTATTATAGGGACAGTGAGGGGTCTGGGATAGGAATATTATAGGATGAGGGGTCTGGGATAGGAATATTATGGGGTGAGGGGTCTGTGGTAGGAATATTATAGGGTGAGGGGTCTGGGATAGGATTATTATGGGGTGAGGGGTCTGGGATAGGAATATTATAGGGTGAGGGGTCTGGGATAGGATTATTATGGGGTGAGGGGTCTGGGATAGGAATATTATTGGGTGAGGGGTCTGGGATAGGAATATTATAGGGTGAGGGGTCTGGGATAGGATTATTATGGGGTGAGGGGTCTGGGATAGGAATATTATTTGAATATAATGTATTTTCTCTGGAACGTTCTTCCTTCTTCCTCGTTGTCTCAGGGATTAGGAGTCATTACACAACGATCGCTCTGATTCGGGGTGTTGTGTATGTTGTTCCTCCTCGTTGTCTCAGGGATTCGGGGTGTTGTGTAGGTTGTTCCTCATTGTTGTCTCAGGGATTCGGGGTGTTGTGTAGGTTGTTCCTCCTCGTTGTCTCAGGGATTCGGGGTGTTGTGTAGGTTGTTCCTCCTCGTTGTCTCAGGGATTCGGGGTGTTGTGTAGGTTGTTCCTCCTTGTTGTCTCAGGGATTCGGGGTGTTGGGTATATTGTTCCTCCTCGTTGTCTCAGGGATTCGGGGTGTTGTGTAGGTTGTTCCTCCTCGTTGTCTCAGGGATTCGGGGTGTTGTGTAGGTTGTTCCTCCTCGTTGTCTCAGGGATTCGGGGTGTTGTGTAGGTTGTTCCTCCTCGTTGTCTCAGGGATTCGGGGTGTTGTGTAGGTTGTTCCTCATTGTTGTCTCAGGGATTCGGGGTGTTGTGTAGGTTGTTCCTCCTCGTTGTCTCAGGGATTCGGGGTGTTGTGTAGGTTGTTCCTCATTGTTGTCTCAGGGATTCGGGGTGTTGTGTAGGTTGTTCCTCCTTGTTGTCTCAGGGATTCGGAGTGTTGGGTATGTTGTTCCTCCTCGTTGTATCAGGGATTCGGGGTAGGGTTGCCACCTCATCCCTTTAAAACCGAACACATATTAATTACACAGGTTCTCTGGCTGATTAATGTGGTAATTAAACTCACTTGTTGCCTTATCTGCATTCAATTAGCCTCAGAACCTGTGTAATTCATATGTGTTTGGGTTTAAAGGGATGAGGTGGCAACTCTAATTCGGGGTGTTGTGTAGGTTGTTCCTCCTTGTTGTCTCAGGGATTCGGAGTGTTGGGTATGTTGTTCCTCATTGTTGTCTCAGGGGATTCGGGGTGTTGTGTAGGTTGTTCCTCATTGTTGTCTGAGGGGATTCGGGGTGTTGTGTATGTTGTTCCTCCTCGTTGTCTCAGGGATTCGGGGTGTTGTGTATGTTGTTCCTCCTCGTTGTCTCAGGGATTCGGGGTGTTGTGTAGGTTGTTCCTCCTTGTTGTCTCAGGGATTCGGGGTGTTGTGTAGGTTGTTCCTCCTCATTGTCTCAGGGATTCGGGGTGTTGTGTAGGTTGTTCCTCCTTGTTGTCTGAGGGGATTCGGGGTGTTGTGTATGTTGTTCCTCCTCGTTGTCTCAGGGATTCGGGGTGTTGTGTAGGTTGTTCCTCCTCGTTGTCTCAGGGATTCGGGGTGTTGTGTAGGTTGTTCCTCCTCGTTGTCTCAGGGATTCGGGGTGTTGTGTAGGTTGTTCCTCCTCGTTGTCTCAGGGATTCGGGGTGTTGTGTAGGTTGTTCCTCATTGTTGTCTCAGGGATTCGGGGTGTTGTGTAGGTTGTTCCTCCTCGTTGTCTCAGGGATTCGGGGTGTTGTGTAGGTTGTTCCTCATTGTTGTCTCAGGGATTCGGGGTGTTGTGTAGGTTGTTCCTCCTCGTTGTCTCAGGGATTCGGGGTGTTGTGTATGTTGTTCCTCCTCGTTGTATCAGGGATTCGGGGTAGGGTTGCCACCTCATCCCTTTAAAACCGAACACATATTAATTACACAGGTTCTCTGGCTGATTAATGTGGTAATTAAACTCACTTGTTGCCTTATCTGCATTCAATTAGCCTCAGAACCTGTGTAATTCATATGTGTTTGGGTTTAAAGGGATGAGGTGGCAACTCTAATTCGGGGTGTTGTGTAGGTTGTTCCTCCTTGTTGTCTCAGGGATTCGGAGTGTTGGGTATGTTGTTCCTCATTGTTGTCTCAGGGGATTCGGGGTGTTGTGTAGGTTGTTCCTCATTGTTGTCTGAGGGGATTCGGGGTGTTGTGTATGTTGTTCCTCCTCGTTGTCTCAGGGATTCGGGGTGTTGTGTATGTTGTTCCTCCTCGTTGTCTCAGGGATTCGGGGTGTTGTGTAGGTTGTTCCTCCTTGTTGTCTCAGGGATTCGGGGTGTTGTGTAGGTTGTTCCTCCTCATTGTCTCAGGGATTCGGGGTGTTGTGTAGGTTGTTCCTCCTTGTTGTCTGAGGGGATTCGGGGTGTTGTGTATGTTGTTCCTCCTCGTTGTCTCAGGGATTCGGGGTGTTGTGTATGTTGTTCCTCCTTGTTGTCTCAGGGATTCGGGGTGTTGTGTAGGTTGTTCCTCCTTGTTGTCTCAGGGATTCGGGGTGTTGTGTATGTTGTTCCTCCTCGTTGTCTCAGGGATTCGGGGTGTTGTGTAGGTTGTTCTTCCTCGTTGTCTCAGGGATTTGGGGTGTTGTGTAGGTTGTTCCTCATTGTTGTCTCAGGGGATTCGGGGTGTTGTGTAGGTTGTTCTTCCTCGTTGTCTCAGGGGATTCGGGGTGTTGTGTAGGTTGTTCTTCCTCGTTGTCTCAGGGGATTTGGGGTGTTGTGTAGGTTGTTCCTCATTGTTGTGTCATGGATTCGGGGTGTTGTGTAAGTTGTTCCTCATTGTTGTCTCAGGGATTCGGGGTGTTGTGTATGTTGTTCCTCCTCGTTGTCTCAGGGATTCGGTGTGGTGTGTAAGTTGTTCCTCCTCGTTGTCTCAGGGATTCGGGGTGTTGTGTAAGTTGTTCCTCCTCGTTGTCTCAGGGATTCGGTGTGTTGTGTAAGTTGTTCCTCCTCGTTGTCTCAGGGATTCGGGGTGTTGTGTAAGTTGTTCCTCCTCGTTGTCTCAGGGATTCGGGGTGTTGTGTAGGTTGTTCCTCCTCGTTGTCTCAGGGATTCGGGGTGTTGTGTATGCTGTTCCTCCTCGTTGTCTCAGGGATTCGGGGTGTTGTGTATGTTGTTCCTCCTCGTTGTCTCAGGGATTCGGGGTGTTGTGTATGTTGTTCCTCATTCTTGTCTCAGGGATTCGGGGTGTTGTGTAGGTTGTTCCTCCTCATTGTCTCAGGGATTCGGGGTGTTGTGTATGTTGTTCCTCATTCTTGTCTCAGGGATTCGGGGTGTTGGGTAGGTTGTTCCTCCTCGTTGTCTCAGGGATTCGGGGTGTTGTGTAAGTTGTTCCTCCTCGTTGTCTCAGGGATTCGGGGTGTTGTGTAGGTTGTTCCTCCTTGTTGTCTCAGGGATTCGGGGTGTTGTGTAGGTTGTTCCTCCTTGTTGTCTCAGGGATTCGGGGTGTTGTGTATGTTGTTCCTCCTCGTTGTCTCAGGGATTCGGGGTGTTGTGTAGGTTGTTCTTCCTCGTTGTCTCAGGGATTTGGGGTGTTGTGTAGGTTGTTCCTCATTGTTGTCTCAGGGGATTCGGGGTGTTGTGTAGGTTGTTCTTCCTCGTTGTCTCAGGGGATTCGGGGTGTTGTGTAGGTTGTTCTTCCTCGTTGTCTTAGGGGATTTGGGGTGTTGTGTAGGTTGTTCCTCATTGTTGTGTCATGGATTCGGGGTGTTGTGTAAGTTGTTCCTCATTGTTGTCTCAGGGATTCGGGGTGTTGTGTAAGTTGTTCCTCCTCGTTGTCTCAGGGATTCGGTGTGTTGTGTAAGTTGTTCCTCCTCGTTGTCTCAGGGATTCGGGGTGTTGTGTAAGTTGTTCCTCCTCGTTGTCTCAGGGATTCGGGGTGTTGTGTATGTTGTTCCTCCTCATTGTCTCAGGGGATTCGGGGTGTTGTGTATGTTGTTCCTCCTCATTGTTGTGTCATGGATTCGGGGTGTTGTGTAAGTTGTTCCTCATTGTTGTCTCAGGGATTCGGGGTGTTGTGTATGTTGTTCCTCCTCATTGTCTCAGGGGATTCGGGGTGTTGTGTATGTTGTTCCTCCTCATTGTTGTGTCATGGATTCGGGGTGTTGTGTAAGTTGTTCCTCCTCGTTGTCTCAGGGATTCGGGGTGTTGTGTATGTTGTTCCTCCTCATTGTCTCAGGGGATTCGGGGTGTTGTGTATGTTGTTCCTCCTCATTGTTGTGTCATGGATTCGGGGTGTTGTGTAAGTTGTTCCTCATTGTTGTCTCAGGGATTAGCAGTCATTACACAACGATCGCACTGATTCAGGGATTACGGGTTTTGTGTATTATGTAAATCTTTAGGTGCGGAGACACATGGCTGACCTCTGATATATACAGAATATTTCAGTAGGTTATGATAAGTTATGGGAAGGAAGCTCCTGCTGGCGGTTGTGGTCCCTGATTTTGGCCCCCGATCATTGTGTCCCTGAAGTGGTCTCAGTAGGGGGGTCTCTGCAATAGTCTTCTTACAGGGCTGATCCAATAATAGAACAATATAGAAAATAAGAGTCAGGTGGCCACCATTATAGTCATGTGACTGCGCCCAGCACCTTCTCTCCCATTACAGAGGATTATGGGTAGAAGTCCTGGCTTGTGTGGCACTGCCGTCTCTCTGTTATGTCACCATTATGTCAGTCTGCGGTTGTGTGAAATAATTGTGTGATTACCTGTCTATGTGGGGACCCCATAATTATCACAATTACGGTACTTACATAATTACATGTGTGTGTGACCGATGGTAATATTCTCCCGGTTATCACCCGTCAGCTCTTCTTCCATCCTATCATATAACCGCACACAGGTTGCAAAGGTCACAACGGTTCTTCCTCCTCTGTTGCCTAGTACACACGAGCGGGAAAAGATCCGTCGGAAATCCCGGGGGGAAAACTGAGAACCTGCTCGGTAACTCCCCCCCCCCCCCCCGTACACATGAGGCCCCGTACACACGGCCGAGGAACTCGACGTGCCAAGCACGTCGAGTTCCTCGGTGAGTTCAGGGATGAAGCCGCCGAGGAGCTCGGCGGGACGCCTTCTCCCATAGAACAACGAGAAAATAGAGAACATGTTCTCTATTTTCTCGACGAGTTCCTCGGCAGCTCCATCGGGCCAAAAGTGTACAGACGACAGAGTTTCTCGGCAGAATCCGGGTTTGACCGAGTTTCTCTGTGAATTCTGCCGAGAAACTCTGTCGTGTGTACGAGGCCTGAGAGGTTTTCCCATTGGGAAAACTCAGTTGAGAGCTTTGTTAGGGAATCCCGGCTGTGTGTATGCTCCATCGCAGTTCTTCCCATAGGAAAACTGCCGGGAAAAAGAGAGCAGGTTCTCTTTTTTTGTCCGGCGGTTATTGGGCAGTTTTCCTGTTGGAAAAACTGCGAGATTCCCGGCCAAAAGCTCTCCTCGCAGTTTTCCCGTCGGGAAATCCGGCCGTGTGTACGAGACTTGTGTCTGTTCAGTTCATTTCACCTTTATTAACGAATGACTTCCAGTCTCCACCTTCGTATGAGTTCCTTTCCACAGCCTCCAACAATGGTACTCTACAATTGTACAGCAAAAAGCCTTATCCTGCAAGGTCCAGGAGAAGGGAGTGCCAGCTCTCACATGGTCGGGTGTTGTGATCCAGAATTCAGGATTTGGAGATACACTCACATGGTCCGGTGCAGTGATCCAGAATTTGAGGTCTGGAGATCATCTCACTTAGTCGGGTACAGTGATCTGGAATTCAGGCTTTGGGGATCATCTCACATGGTCCGGTGTTGTGACCCAGAACCTAAAGTTTGAGTATCATCTCACATGGTCAGGTGTTGTGATCCAGAATTCAAGCTTTAGGGATCATCTCACATGGTCAGGTGTTGTGATCCAGAATTCAAGCTTTAGGGATCATCTCACATGGACAGGTGTTGTGACCCAGAATTTGAGGTTTGGGGATCATCTCGCATTGGTCCGGTGTTGTGATCCATAATTTGAGGTCTGGGGATCATCTTAGAAGGTCAGGTGTGGTGTGGTGATCAGGTCCCCCAGTGCCTCCAAGCATTCCCTGGGTCTTGTCCCAGAGTGGAGGAGTCCAGTCTGAGTGGGGCGAGCTGCCCTTCAGGCACAGGCTGCCATGTGGAGACCACAGGTGGGCAACCAGAGGGAGGAAAGCAGAGACCCGGATGCTTAGAAGAAGCAGATTGAGGGGACTTGCCAAAGATCTGCCTGGTATCACTGGAGGGCATTAGGGTGCCCACATGTCCCGGATTGCCCGGGACTGTTCCGCAATTGACATGTCTGTCCCGGGCACCTTCATTCTGGGACAATATAATGTCCCGGAATGAAATAGAGGACACAGCCACCCCCTACTAACTACTATTTCCGGAACAGTTTGCTAAGGCCATCTTGCAACCAGTGACAATTTACTCTCAGACAGTGAGACCGGGAGCGAGGCCTGCGCCTAGTGCAGCACTGCTGTCCCCACCCACCTAGGCACCTCCTCCTTCTCCAGCACCCAGCGGCAAGCAGCAGGGACTGGTGTGATCTTCACTCTCCAGATAATGACTCCACTCCTTTCCTTCTATGCTAGTGGCTCATGCAGAGGGAGTGACAGCAGTACTGTATCTGGTGGCAGACTATAGGTGGCAAGCTGCACTGCATCTGGTGGCAAGTGGCACATTCACCTGACAAATTACCCGCCACCAAATTCCCCACGCCCCCCCATCTTTTTGGGGGGGAAGGTGAATGGCACTTTGCAAATGTGGTCACCCTAATTCCCAATCTTCCTCTGTGTTTCTTTGTGTTGCTGTCCATCCTGCTCCGGTGATCTCCAGTGTTCTTCTCTCAGCGACCTTCGGTGTCTCCCTGTGTCTTCCTGCCTACAACCCGAGTCTCAGCACCTGTGTTATCCTCAGACCACTCCAGCGTAACTGTAACTTTTTCATTTAACTCATCCAGCACCCAGCCTTCCTGCACCCCTGTTGTTCCCTATGACTTCTAGCCAGCCACTCATTACCAGCACCTGTCCACTCTGAGTCTGCAGCCTACTTTAGTGTTTCCCCGTGCACCCCCAGTTTGCTTCCCCCCTCTCCATGTCCATACCTGTGATCCTGTGTGACCCTGTGCACACCTACCTGCTTCCAGTGGCTCTATGTGATTCAGCGAACCCCTGCCAGCCTGGACTGTACTCCCTACTGACCTATGATCTCAGCAGCACTGAACTGCAAGGGACTTTTTCCCGTATGACTGATCCTGTCCTAGGCAGCTGCCTGCACTGCTAACCAGGAACAAGTCAGAGGTCAGGGCAGACAACAGACACAAATAACCAGGAACAAGTCAGAGGTCAGGGTAGGCAGCAGACTCACATAACCAGAAACAAGCCATAAATCAGGACAGGCAGCAGACACAAATAACCAGGAACAAGCCAGAATAAAGCCAGGAACAAGCCAGGGATCAGGGCATGCAGCAGACATAAATAACCAGGAACAAGGCAGAGGTCAGGGCAGGCAGCAGACATGAATAAAGCTATGAACAAGCCAGGGATCAGGACAGGCAGCAGACACAAATAACCGGGAACAAGGCAGAGTTCAAGGCAGGCGGCAGACATTAATAAAGCCAGGGATCAGGGCAAGCAGTGGACATAAATAACTAGGAACAAGCCAGAAACAAAGCCAGGGATCAAGGCAGTCCTTCTGGGCTGTATACAGTGTCTTTGTGGGTATACAGGGACTCTGGGGGAGTACATGGTGACCATAGGGGAGTATATGGTGGCCATAGGGGAGTATATGGGGACTCTGGGGGAGTATATGGTGACCCTGGGGAGTATATGGTGACCCTGGGGGAGTATATGGTGACCCTGGGGAGTATATGGTGACCCTGGGGAGTATATGGTGACCCTGGGGAGTATATGGTGGCCCTAGGGAAGTATCTGGTGACCCTGTGGGAGTATATGGGGACCCTAGGGGAGTATATGGTGACCCTAGGGGAATATATGGTGACCCTAGGGGAATATATGGTAAAACTGGGGGAGTATATGGTGACCCTAGGGGAGTATCTGGTGACCCTGGGGGAGTATATGGGGACTCTGGGGGAGTATATGGTGACCCTAGGGGAGTATATGGTGACCCTAGGGGAGTATATGCTGACCCTAGGGGAGTATATGGTGACCCTGGGGAGTATCTGGTGACCCTGGGGGAGTATATGGTGACCCTAGGGGAGTATCTGGTGACCCTGTGGGAGTATATGGGGACCCTAGGGGAGTATATGGTGACCCTAGGGGAATATATGGTGACCCTAGGGGAATATATGGTAAAACTGGGGAGTATATGGTGACCCTAGGGGAGTATCTGGTTACCCTGGGGGAGTATATGGGGACTCTGGGGAGTATATGGTGACCCTGGGGAGTATCTGGTGACCCTGGGGGAGTATCTGGTGACCCTGGGGGAGTATATGGTGACCCTAGGGGAGTATATGGTGACCCTAGGGGAGTATATGGTGACCCTGGGGGAGTATATGGTGACCCTGGGGGAGTATATGGTGACCCTAGGGGAGTATATGGTGACCCTAGGGGAGTATATGGTGACCCTGTGGGAGTATCTGGTGACCCTGGGGGAGTATATGGTGACCCTGGTGGAGTATCTGGTGACCCTGGGGGAGTATATGGTGACCCTAGGGGAGTATATGGTGACCCTGGGGGAGTATATGGTGACCCTAGGGGAGTATATGGTGACCCTGGGGGAGTATATGGTGACCCTAGGGGAGTATATGGTGACCCTGGGGGAGTATCTGGTGACCCTAGGGGAGTATATGGTGACCCTGGGGGAGTATATGGTGACCCTGGGGGAGTATATGGTGACCCTGGGGGAGTATCTGGTGACCCTAGGGGAGTATATGGTGACCCTAGGGGAGTATATGGTGACCCTGGTGGAGTATATGGTGACCCTAGGGGAGTATATGGTGACCCTGGGGGAGTATCTGGTGACCCAGGTGGAGTATATGGGGACCCCAGGGGAGTATATGGTGACCCCGGGGGAGTATATGGTGACCCTAGGGGAGTATATGGTGACCCTAGGGGAGTATATGGTGACCCTGGGGAGTATCTGGTGACCCTGGGGGAGTATATGGTGACCCTGGTGGAGTATATGGTGACCCTGGGGGAGTATATGGTGACCCTGGGGGAGTATATGGTGACCCTAGGGGAATATATGGTGACCCTGGGGGAGTATATGGTGACCCTAGGGGAGTATATGGTGACCCTAGGGGAGTATATGGTGACCCTAGGGGAGTATATGGTGACCCTAGGGGAGTATATGGTGACCCTAGCGGAGTATATGGTGACCCTGGGGGAGTATATGGTGACCCTGGGGGAGTATATGGTGACCCTAGGGGGGTATATGGTGACCCTAGGGGGGTATATGGTGACCCTAGGGGAGTATATGGTGACCCTGGGGGAGTATATGGTGACCCTAGGGGAGTATATGGTGACTGTGTGGTTAGTGAGCTGTGTGGGAAGGGTGGAAATCCTTTCTAGAAATGGAATCTGAGAACAGGGCGATCCCAACTGACTGTGAAACCCAATATATGTACTGAAATCAGAAGGCTGGGAGCAGAGCGATCGTATATTTGTAATGCATCGACAAGTTATAAATAGCCTGACTACGCCTGATATAATTATATATTAACAACGTTACCACACAGGTCCAATTTATTCCTCTAAATATAGAACAAGTGAAGAATGAAAACTAACATTCAGAAATTATGACAGGTCACAGCAATAGTGATCTCAGTGTTTGTCCAATCCTCCTCAGGTTCTTGTGGTCATCTCACGTTGAGTTTGATGGTCAGTGTGATGGGCAGTGTGATTGGCAGTGTGATGGGCAGTGTGATGGGCAGTGTGATTGGCAGTGTGATGGGTAGTGTGATGGGCAGTGTGATGGGCAGTATTATGGTCAGTGTGATGGGCAGTATTATGGTCAGTATGAAGGTCAGTGTGATGGGCAGTGTGATGGGCAGTGTGAAGGTCAGTGTGATGGTCAGTGTGATGGTCAGTATGAAGGTCAGTGTGATGGGCAGTGTGACGGTCAGTGTGATGGTCAGTGTGATGGGCAGTGTGATGGGCAGTGTGATGGGCAGTGTGATGGGCAGTATTATGGTCAGTGTGATGGGCAGTATTATGGTCAGTATGAAGGTCAGTGTGAAGGTCAGTGTGATGGGCAGTGTGATGGTCAGTATGAAGGTCAGTGTGATGGTCAGTATGAAGGTCAGTGTGATGGGCAGTGTGATGGTCAGTGTGATGGTCAGTGTGATGGGCAGTGTGATGGGCAGTGTGATGGTCAGTGTGATGGTCAGTGTGACGGTCAGTGTGAAGGTCAGTGTGATGGGCAGTGTGATGGTCAGTGTGATGGTCAGTGTGATGGTCAGTGTGATGGGCAGTGTGATTGTCAGTGTGATGGTCAGTGTGACGGTCAGTGTGAAGGTCAGTGTGATGGGCAGTGTGATGGTCAGTGTGATGGTCAGTATGAAGGTCAGTGTGATGGTCAGTGTGATGGTCAGTATGAAGGTCAGTGTGATGGTCAGTGTGATGGTCAGTGTGACGGTCAGTGTGAAGGTCAGTGTGATGGGCAGTGTGATGGTCAGTGTGACGGTCAGTATGAAGGTCAGTGTGACGGTCAGTATGAAGGTCAGTGTGATGGGCAGTGTGATGGTCAGTGTGATGGGCAGTGTGATGGGCAGTGTGAAGGTCAGTGTGATGGGCAGTGTGATGGGCAGTGAGATGCTCAGTGTGATGGTCAGTGTGATGGGCAGTGTGAAGGTCAGTGTGATGGTCAGTGTGATGGTCAGTGTGATGGGCAGTGAGATGCTCAGTGTGATGGTCAGTGTGATGGGCAGTGTGATGGTCAGTGTGATGGTCAGTGTGATGGGCAGTGTGAAGGTCAGTGTGATGGGCAGTGTGATGGGCAGTGTGATGCTCAGTGTGATGGTCAGTGTGAAGGTCAGTGTGATGGTCAGTGTGATGGCCAGTGTGATGGGCAGTGTGATGGGCAGTGTGAAGGTCAGTGTGATGGGCAGTGTGATGGGCAGTGTGATGGGCAGTATTATGGCCAGTGTGATGGTCAGTGTGATGGGCAGTGTGATGGCTGATGTTCCATCTTAGAGCTCCAACCAAGAATGATGAGCTGCTCATATACCAGCTCAGATAAAGGACTCAGCAGCTGCTCCTTAGTGCACGGCACTAGCTGGATGTTTGGAGACGCTCCAGAGCTTGATATATCAATGATTGGTCAGAGCAACTACTAATTGCGCATCTCTGTCTGTAGTAGAGAAACTGTTACCGGTAACTATGTATATTCTATTCCTGGCTTCAGTGCAGTTCAAGCTTATAGTCTGATGTGAAAATTAATGTACATTTTTATTATTGCAATATTACATACACAGAGCAACTTCAACAGTGCATGTCTGGCTGAGCTGCACAGATTCCTGCCTGCAGTACAGAAGATGGCTCTATCATTATGGGCGCATCTACATCCAATTCATACCACCAAATAGCCCAACTGACCAACGAGGTCCAGGGAAAACCATGTTCCCTGTAACAACCCAACCACACAGAATTCACAACACCCCATCAGTACCCCATTCCACCGAACACCCCATCAGCATCTGTTCACCCAACACTCACAACCACTCATCAGCACTCTATCCATCAAACAGCCCATCAGTACCCCATTCCACCCAACGCTCCCAACAACCCATCAGAACTCTATCCACCCAATACCCCAAACAACCCATCGGTACCCTATTCCACTGAACACCCCATCAGCATCTGTTCACCGAACACTCATAACCACCCATCAGCATTCTATCCACCCAATACCCCAAACAACCCATTGGTACCCTATTACACTGAACACCCCATCAGCACCCGCTCACCCAACACTCCCAACCACCCATCAGCATTCTATCCATCCAACACCCCAAACAACCCATCAGCACTCTATCCATCCAACACCCCAAACAACCCATCAGCACTCTATCCATCCAACACCCCAAACAACCCATCAGCATTCTATCCATCCAACACCCCAAACAACCCATCAGCACTCTATCCATCCAACACCCCAAACAACCCATCAGCACTCTATCCATCCAACACCCCAAACAACCCATCAGCACTCTATCCATCCAATACCCCAAACAACCCATCGGTACCCTATTCCAGTGTTTCTCAACTCCAGTCCTCAAGGCGCCCCAACAGGTCATGTTTTCAGGCTTTCCATTATTTTTCACAGGTGATTTAATCAGTTTCACTGCCCTAGTAATTACCACAGCTGTTTCATCTGAGGGAGAACCTGAAAACATGACCTGTTGGTGCGCCCTGAGGACTGGAGTTGAGAAACACTGCCCTATTCCACTGAACACCCCATCAGCATCCTGTTCACCCAAAAATCCATCAGAACTCTATCCACCCAATACCCCAAACAACCCATCAGCACTCTATCCACCCAATACCCCAAACAACCCATCAGCACTCTATCCACCCAATACCCCAAACAACCCATCAGCACTCTATCCACCCAATACCCCAAACAACCCATCGGTACCTCATTCCACCCAACACCCCATCAGCATCCTGTTCACCCAACACTCCCAACAACCTGTCAGAACTCTATCCACCCAATAACCCAAACAACCCATCGGTACCCTATTCCACTGAACACTCCATCAGCATCCCGTTCACCCAACACTCCCAACCACCCATCAGCATTCTATCCATCCAACACCCCAAACAACCCATCAGCATTCTATCCATCCAACACCCCAAACAACCCATCAGCACTCTATCCATCCAACAACCCATCAATACCCTATTCCAACGAACACCCCATCAGCATCCCATTCACCCAACACTCACAACCACCCATCAGCACTCTATCCATCAAACAGCCCATCAGTACCCCATTCCACCCAACACCCCATTAGCACCCCATTCACCCAACGCTCCCAACAACCCATCAGCACTCTATCCACCCAATACCCCAAACAACCCATCAGAACTCTATCCACCCAATACCCCAAACAACCCATCAGTACCACATTCCACCAAACACCCCATCAGCACCCTGTTCACCCAACAATCCCAACCACCCATCAGCACTATATCCAGCTGTAGGCAGGTAGCCTACATCGGTACCCTAAGCACATTTTGTCATACTGTATATATTTGTGTTTCTTCACATAGGTGTACGCGGGGGTATCAGTTTTTTTACTTTCTGTAAACAAAACCTAACTGTGCCAGCCACTCTCCCGTCCAGCCACTCTCCCGTGTACTAGAATTGATCTGGATCCTAAGGGGCTCCGGAGAACGCTGGGAGAAACGCATGGGGAACATATGCAACTAGAGCAGTGTTTCTCAACTCCTGTCCTCAAGGCACCCCAACAGGTCAGGTTTTTAGGCTTTCCATTGTTTTGTACAGGTGCCTTGATCAGTTTCCCTGCCTTAGTAATTACCACAGCCGTTTCATATAAGGGTAATCCTGAAAACATGACCTGTTGGGGCGCCTTGAGGACTGGAGTTGAGAAACACTGAACTAGAGACCTGCTGGGACCTGGGGGCTGCTCTTGAACGCTGATTTGCCAGAAGACCCCAAGAACGTGGTACTTTTTTTCTCCCAAAGAGACTTCACCTGTGCAGGTAACTTGGGGCAGCCACAGTTAGGTTTCGTTAACAGAAAGTAGAAAAACGGATACCCCCGCGTACACCTATGTGAAGAAACACAAATATATACAGTATGACGAAATGTGCTTCTGCTAGGATCTATAAGTGCTCCACTCACTCTGAATATTACAAAAACGCAGACTAAAAATGTCCTAAAAACCATGCAGTCCCCTGGTAATCCCAATATTAGATAACAAGTAACAAAGAACAGTCCGTGCGTCGTGTAATATCAATCTTCTTCATCCAAAAGAGTAAATAAACCGTGCAATATATTCCAAAAGTGTGAAAATGTCCACATGCTGTGCTTCTCTGATATTCCACTCAAAAGGTGCTTCACACACCCTGGGCCAGATTCAGCAAGCATTTACGGCGGCGTTTCTCCAGATACGCCGCCGTAATTTCAAATCTGCGTCGGCGTATCGTTACGCCGATTCTCCAAGGCAGATACGTCTAAAAAATAGGCTTCCTCCGCCGACGTAACTTGAATGCTGCGGCGTATAATTGTGTGCAATATTACGTTGGCCGCTAGGGGCGCTTCCGTTGTTTTCGGCATAGAATATGCAAATTACCTAGATACGCCGAATCACAAACGTTCGTGCGCCCGGCGGTAGTTTTTTACGTCGTTTGCGTAAAGGCTTTTTCGGCGTAACGTTGCTCCTGCTATTATGGACGTCATTCCCGCTTAGAAATTTGAATTTTTTTTACGTCGTTTGCGTAAGTCGTTCGCGAATAGGGCTGGACGTAATTTACGTTCACGTCAAAACCAATACGTTGTTGCGCCGTACTTGGGAGGAATGCACACTGGGATATGTACACGGACGGCGCATGCGTCAATCACGTCAGGTCATCATAGATTTACATAAAACACGCCCCCCTTCCACATTTGAATTATGCGCGCTTACGCCGGCCCCATTTACACTACGCCGCCGCAACTTACGGAGTAAGTGCTTTGAGCAAGTGGAACTTACGGAGCAACTGCACTTGCTCCTGTAAGTTGCGCCGGCGTAGCGTAAATACGATACGCTGCGCCGCCGTAACATTGCGCGCCCCTACCCGAATCTAGCCCCCTGTGTGTCCAATTCCACCACCATTACCCGCTCACCTCCCGATTTAACTTATATTATGGGTCATATGTGCTTGACCCCGTAATGGGTGCTCAATGGATGTGGTCTAGACTCTCAGGCCCCGTACACACGACCGGATCTATCCGCTGGGATTTATCCGCGGATCAGTTCCAGCGGATAGATCCGGTCGTGTGTAGGCTCGAGCGGACAATTTTCTGCGGATAAAAATCCAGCCGACGGATTCCCAGCGGATAAAAATTTTGTAGCATGCTACAAAATCTATCCGCTGGAATCCAGTCCAGCGGACTGATCCGGTCGTCTGTACAGACTCACCGGATCAGTCCGTCCGCTCCCATCCCTCGCATGCGTCGTAATGATTCGACGCATGCGTGGAAGTATTTACCTTCCAGCGTCGCGCACAGCGATTTTTAATTTCTGCAAAAAAAAATTAAAAATCACTGAAAATTCAGAAAAAAAAAAAAAACGTTATTTTTTTGTTTCAGTTACAAAACATTGGCCCAGATTCACGTACGAGCGCGTAACTTTGTGCGGGCGTAGCATATCCTATTTACGCTACGCCTCCGCAACTTGGACGGGCAAGTGCAGTATTCACAAAGCACTTGCTCCGTAAGTTGCGGCGGCGTAGCGTAAATGGGCCGGCGTAAGCCCGCGTAATTCAAATTTGGAAGAGGTGGGCGTGTTGTATGTAAATCAATCGTGACCCCGCGTAAATGACGCGCCTAACGAACGGCGCATGCGTGCGCATGCTCAGTATCATGTCGAATTTACGCCCTAAGATACGCCAGGCCCAATGCCTGTGACGTGAACGTAACCTACGCACAGCCCCATTTACGTACGACTTACGTAAACGGCGTAAAAAGATACGCTTGCCGACGTCCATACTTTGCATTACCTACGCCTCATATAGCAGGGGTAACTTTACGCCGGACGTAAGCCTTACGTAAACGGCGTAGCGGCCGCAAGTACGTTTGTGAATCTGCGTATCTACCTATTTAAATTATTCAACGCGTAAATCTACGGAAGCGCCCCTTGCGGCCAGCATAAATATTGCACCCCAAGATACGACGGCGTAGGAGACTTACGCCGCTCGTATCTTGGCCAAATCTATGCGTAATTGATTCTAAGAATCAGGCGCATAGATACGACGGCTCACATTCGGATTTACGACGGCGCACGTGGAGATACGCCGTCGTAAGTCCGCTGTGAATCTGGCCCATTGTAAATAAGTACGTTTTCTCCTTCACTGATGGGCACTGATGGTACTGCACTGACGAGCACTGATAAGGCGGCACTGATGGGCACCGATGAGGTGGCACTGATGAGGAGGCAGCAGCCTTATCCAACCAAACCCCAAAATTAAGGAAAAAAGCCCAAAGAGAAATATGTCCGTGAATGGGGGAATGACTACAGATTGGCCCCATACCTGGAAATGTTACCACCAAACCCCAAACTTTTGAACTTGAGAATGAGGGACATTTCAGGGAGGTAGTGACACAGCAACGGGTGTAGCCAAACATGACAGTGGGAGGGGCTTAAGGGTCGTAGTTAAACAAAACCTGGGCTTCCTTGTACCTATAAAATATGGTTTGATTGCTCTGCCACAATCTGGAGTCTCCAGTGTGAATCAACTCGTAAGCCCTGTACACACGGCCGGGATTCTCGTCTGGAAAAAACCATTGGCTCGGATTCAAGAAGCAATTGCGCCTGCGTAACCATAGTTACGCAGCGCAATTGCTGACTTGCTCCGGCGTTACGAATGCTCCTGATTCAGGAACATCGTAACGCCGACTGCAGCCTAAAATCTGCGTGGCATAAGGCTCTTATGCCCACATATCTTAGGTTGCATTCTTGCGATGGCCGCTAGGGGGCGCTCCCATTGTGGTCAGTGTATAGTATGCAAATTGCATACTAACGCCGATTCACAATGTTGCGCTCCCCCTGCGTACGCAAGTTACGGAGTTTCCGTACAGCATCTTTAGCGTAAGGCTGCTCCTTCTAATAGCAGGGGCAGCCAATGCTAAACTATACCCGGCGTTCCCGCGTCGCGACGTTCGAATTTTACGTCGTTTGTGTAAGTGAATCGTGAATGGCGCTGGACGCCATTCACGTTCACTTTGAAGCAAATGACGTCCTTGCGACGTCATTTGCCGCAATGCACGTCGGGAAAGTTTCCCGACGGAGCATGCGCTCTACGCTCGGCACGGGAGCGCGCCTAATTTAAATGATTCCCGCCCCCGGCGGGATCATTTACATTGCAATTTTGCAATTTTGCCGGCGCGCCCTCGCAAATTACGGAGCTACTGCTCCGTGAATCGAGGGCAGCGCAAAATATTTGCGGGGGCGCAGGGCAAAATCGTTGCCCTGCGCCTCCGCAAATAGAGCGCAATTCTTTCTGAATCCGGGCCACTGTAAATAAGTACGTTTTCTTCTTCACTGATGGGCACTGATGATACTGCACTGATGGGCACTGATAAGGCAGCACTGATGGGCACCGATGAGGTGGCACCAATAAGGTGGCACTGATGATGGGCACTAATATGCGGCACTGATATGCAGCACGGATGGGCACTGATAGGCGGCACGGATGGGCACTGATAGGCGGCACAGATGGGCACTGATAGGCAGCACGGATGGGCACTGATAGGCGGCACGGATGGGCACTGGAGTCTCCAGTGTGAATCAACTCTTAAGCCCTGTACACACGGCCGGGATTCTCGTCTGGAAAAAAAACGTTTTTCCTGATGAGATTCCTGCCAAGATTTTCTTGCCGCCCGAGTGTACAGACGTACGATTCAAAAGAACCGCCATTCTTTTGAATGGCACAAACACGGTGATGTGATCGAGTACGACGAGCATGCACTTGTCACATGCCGTCCCGCCATCTTGCTTCACCCTACCTATGCCTTGGAAGCTACCGCGCATGCGTCAAAGTCATTTTGAGCATGTGCGGGTTTCCATGGTGACAGGTAAGTATACAGACGCTCAGGAAAACACTGCCGAGAATCACGACGAGACAATAGAGCGCAGGTCCTCCATTTTTCTCGACGAGAAACCTCAAAGCCTCGTACACTACGCTCCGTGTACTCGGCAAGAAAGATCTGCAGTTTTCTGGGCGAGAAAACCGTGTGTGTGTACGAGGCTTTAGGGAAAGAGATTGGAGAGAGGGAAGGAATAATGTTATATGGCAGGAAAGGTCACTATGGCACATGGAAGGCAGGAAGGATCACTATTGTACATACAGGGCAGGAAGGAAGGATCACTATGGCATTTGGAAGGCAGGAAGGATCACTATGGCACATGGAAGGCAGGAAGGATCACTATGGTACATGGAAGGCAGGAAGGATCACTATGGCACATGGAAGGCAGGAAGGATCACTATGGTACATGGAAGGCAGGAAGGATCACTATGGTACATGGAAGGCAGGAAGGATCACTATGGTACATGAAAGGCAGGAAGGATCACTATGGTACATGAAAGGCAGGAAGGATCACTATGGTACATGGAAGGCAGGAAGGATCACTATGGTATTTGGAAGGCAGGAAGGATCACTATGGTACATGAAAGGCAGGAAGGATCACTATGGTATTTGGAAGGCAGGAAGGATCACTATGGTACATGGAAGGCAGGGATGACCACTATGGTACATGGAAGGAAGGATCACTATGGCATTTGGAAGGCAGGAAGGATCACTATGGCACATGGAAGGCAGGAAGGATCACTATGGTACATGAAAGGCAGGAAGGATCACTATGGTATTTGGAAGGCAGGAAGGATCACTATGGTACATGGAAGGCAGGGATGACCACTATGGTACATGGAAGGCAGGAAGGATCACTATGGTACATGGAAGGAAGGATCACTATGGTACATGAAAGGCAGGAAGGATCACTATGGTACATGGAAGGAAGGAAGGATCACTATGGTACATGGAAGGCAGGAAGGATCACTATGGTACATGGAAGGCAGGGATGACCACTATGGTACATGGAAGGCAGGAAGGATCACTATGGTACATGGAAGGAAGGATCACTATGGTACATGAAAGGCAGGAAGGATCACTATGGTACATGGAAGGAAGGATCACTATGGTACATGGAAGGCAGGAAGGATCACTATGGTACATGGAAGGAAGGATCACTATGGCACATGGAAGGCAGGAAGGATCACTATGGCACATTGAAGGCAGGAAGGATCACTATGGCACATGAAAGGCAGGAAGGATGGATCACTAAGGCACATGGAAGGCAGGAAGGATCACTATGGTACATGGAAGGAAGGATCACTATGGTACATGAAAGGCAGGAAGGATCACTATGGTACATGGAAGGCAGGAAGGATCACTATGGTACATGGAAGGAAGGAAGGATCACTATGGTACATGGAAGGCAGGAAGGATCACTATGGTACATGGAAGGCAGGAAGGATCACTATGGTACATGGAAGGAAGGAAGGATCACTATGGTACATGGAAGGCAGGAAGGATCACTATGGTACATGGAAGGCAGGGATGACCACTATGGTACATGGAAGGCAGGGATGACCACTATGGTACATGGAAGGCAGGAAGGATCACTATGGTACATGGAAGGAAGGATCACTATGGCACATGGAAGGCAGGAAGGATCACTGTGGTACATGGAAGGAAGGATCACTATGGTACATGGAAGGCAGGTATAATCACTATGGTATTTGGAAGGCAGGAAGGATCACTATGGCACATGGAAGGCAGGAAGGATCACTATGGTACATGGAAGGCAGGAAGGATCACTATGGCACATGGAAGGCAGGAAGGATCACTATGGTACATGGAAGGAAGGATCACTATGGCACATGGAAGGCAGGAAGGATCACTGTGGTACATGGAAGGAAGGATCACTATGGTACATGGAAGGCAGGTATAATCACTATGGTATTTGGAAGGCAGGAAGGATCACTATGGCACATGGAAGGCAGGTATGATCACTATGGTATTTGGAAGGCAGGAAGGATCACTATGACACATGGAAGGAAGGATCATTATAGCACATGGAAGGCAGGAAGGATCATTATGGTACATGGAAGGAAGAAAAAGAGGGGCGAGATAACTCACCCGCGGCTCAGGCAGTGACATCCCGTGCATGCCAGACAAGGGGAGAAGGTGGAGCTGATGTAGCCT
Organism: Rana temporaria; assembly: GCF_905171775.1. NCBI lineage: Eukaryota > Metazoa > Chordata > Amphibia > Anura > Ranidae > Rana > Rana temporaria. Next base: position 340,878 of record NC_053493.1, on the reverse strand, counting down.
CCCCTCCTTTCCCAGGTGAGCAGACGGGGGATTTGGGGGGACTGTGCTGGCCGGGCACATAAGCGAGTCTCAGCTGCAGCGCGGCGCACACTGACAAGTGAAGTCCAGTGCCGGAACTTGATCCCGCGCTGGGCTCCACTGCAGGATTCACCCCCGATTCAGTACAGGTTGTCTCGCTCAGTAAGGGTCTGTCTCTTTCAGTGTGGCAGTAAGGGGCTGTCTCTTTCAGTGTGGCAGTAAGGGGCTGTCTCTTTCAGTGTGGCAGTAAGGGGCTGTCTCTTTCAGTGTGGCAGTAAGGGGCTGTCTCTTTCAGTGTGGCAGTAAGGGGCTGTCTCTCTCAGTGTGGCAGTAAGGGGCTGTCTCTTTCAGTGTGGCAGTAAGGGGCTGTCTCTCTCAGTGTGGCAGTAAGGGGCTGTCTCTTTCAGTGTGGCAGTAAGGGGCTGTCTCTTTCAGTGTGGCAGTAAGGGGCTGTCTCTTTCAGTGTGGCAGTAAGGGGCTGTCTCTTTCAGTGTGGCAGTAAGGGGCTGTCTCTCTCAGTGTGGCAGTAAGGGTCTGTCTCTTTCAGTGTGGCAGTAAGGGGCTGTCTCTTTCAGTGTGGCAGTAAGGGGCTGTCTCTTTCAGTGTGGCAGTAAGGGGCTGTCTCTTTCAGTGTGGCAGTAAGGGGCTGTCTCTTTCCGTGTGGCAGTAAGGGGCTGTCTCTTTCAGTGTGGCAGTAAGGGGCTGTCTCTTTCAGTGTGGCAGTAAGGGGCTGTCTCTTTCAGTGTGGCAGTAAGGGGCTGTCTCTTTCAGTGTGGCAGTAAGGGGCTGTCTCTTTCCGTGTGGCAGTAAGGGGCTGTCTCTTTCAGTGTGGCAGTAAGGGGCTGTCTCTTTCAGTGTGGCAGTAAGGGTCTGTCTCTTTCAGTGTGGCAGTAAGGGGCTGTGTCTTTCAGTGTGGCAGTAAGGGGCTGTCTCTTTCAGTGTGGCAGTAAGGGGCTGTCTCTTTCAGTGTGGCAGTAAGGGGCTGTCTCTTTCAGTGTGGCAGTAAGGGGCTGTCTCTTTCAGTGTGGCAGTAAGGGGCTGTCTCTTTCAGTGTGGCAGTAAGGGGCTGTCTCTCTCAGTGTGGCAGTAAGGGGCTGTCTCTTTCAGTGTGGCAGTAAGGGGCTGTCTCTTTCAGTGTGGCAGTAAGGGGCTGTCTCTTTCAGTGTGGCAGTAAGGGGCTGTCTCTTTCAGTGTGGCAGTAAGGGGCTGTCTCTCTCAGTGTGGCAGTAAGGGTCTGTCTCTTTCAGTGTGGCAGTAAGGGGCTGTCTCTTTCAGTGTGGCAGTAAGGGGCTGTCTCTTTCAGTGTGGCAGTAAGGGGCTGTCTCTTTCAGTGTGGCAGTAAGGGGCTGTCTCTTTCCGTGTGGCAGTAAGGGGCTGTCTCTTTCAGTGTGGCAGTAAGGGGCTGTCTCTTTCAGTGTGGCAGTAAGGGGCTGTCTCTTTCAGTGTGGCAGTAAGGGGCTGTCTCTTTCAGTGTGGCAGTAAGGGGCTGTCTCTTTCAGTGTGGCAGTAAGGGGCTGTCTCTTTCAGTGTGGGGTGCCTTTAGTATGGAGGTGACATTCATATTGTATTCTCTTCTGTCTCTCTATACAGTGTCTGACACCAGAAATCCTCTTCTCTGCTGCGAATCGATCCTCGGAATCAGGATTGGATGCGCAGGGATTCTCTGCAGTGTCTGGAGGATTGTTGAATTATGTTGCAGATCCAGAACACGTCTGTGACAGTCAAGGGAAATGGGTGACCAATGTCCTGAATACGGAAGGACGGGCAGAGGAAGTGACCCTACGTATATTGGCATCTATACTGCCTCACTATAAGGCTGAGGACAAGGTAAGGCCTCCCACCTTAGGAGAAGAGAGAGGGGCTTATTCTCTACGGGTGGGCAGGATATATATCGGACGCTCAGGCCCGGACTGGGACAAAAAATAGGCCTGGGCATTTTAGACTGAGCAGCCTGGGGGGGGGGGGGCACGGTGGCAGAGCTTCACGGCAGCGGTTAATGATGGGATGTGGGGTTCCAGCACCTTATACCTCTGGACCCCTTTACATTACACAGCACCCTGCACCTCTGGACCCCTTTACATTACACAGCACCCTGCACCTCTGGCCCCCTTTACATTACACAGCACCCTGCACCTCTGGACCCCTTTACATTACACAGCACCCTGCACCTCTGGGCCCCTTTACATTACACAGCCCCCTGCACCTCTGGGCCCCTTTACATTACACAGCCCCCTGCACCTCTGGGCCCCTTTACATTACACAGCACCCTGCACCTCTGGACCCCTTTACATTACACAGCCCCCTGCACCTCTGGACCCCTTTACATTACACAGCACCGCACCTCTGAACCCTTTACATTACACAGCACCCTGCACCTCTGGACCCTTTTACATTACACAGCACCCACGGTTTGTTACACAGACACCCCCCAAACAGTTCTGGACCCCCTGCATGTTACACAGACCTCCCTACAGTACAGACCCCCTCCCTACAGTACAGAACCCCTCTACAATATAGAGCCCCCCTACATTACATGAAGAAGAAAAGGTACAGCGCAATAAAATAAAAAAATAATAAAAATATATAAAAAAAATAAAAAATAAAAAATGTGAATTGAAAACCTGCACGGGAAGCGCAGGTTTATATAGGGGGTAATGAGATGATTGATTGAACACTGAAAACCAATCAACTAAATGTGATCAATGATAAAAGAATAGTATATGAAAATTAAACCAATAGATTTAGCATATCATTAAAAACTCTTATAAAGTGCCAAGGTGAATTTCACAAACCAATGTGCAAAAAAATAAGAATCAAAAATAAGTCTTTTGTGATACTAAAAGGAAAAAAAGAAGAAAAAAATGTCCACAGGTGATAATCAAATGAAGCGCTGTTTCTATAATATTCTAGACGTGACACCAGACATATCCTGAACAGACTCTCCACCAGAAAGAAGACACCCGGGTGTTGAAGTAATGTAGTCTCCTTACCACACTGTATGACCGCTACAGCGATCGGAATAAGCTCAGGTAAAGGGTCTCCCGCTGAGACTAGATGGTGAGGAATGGGTCCTGTGCTGTTGCCTCAAGAATCCAGCTCAAAGGGAAAAGGTACAAAAAACATCCCCCATAGCGTGATATAGTTTCAACTGGCGATATTTATTATAGCTGTAAAACTGAGTACACTCACATTTTGGGTTTAAAATATCATGCACATAGGAACCAGAGCGACTGGCTGCAACATCGAATCTCGGCGTCTCCTCCACACGTTCTCAGCGGGAGACCCTTTACCTGAGCTTATTCCGATCGCCGAGCGAGTAAGTTCTCTACACCTCGTTCTACCTTCAGCTCTGAATGTATGTAATGGTCGGTAGGGGGTGGAACCAAGGAACGGTGCTCGGAGGTGGGTAAGAAGTGAAACCAAGGAATGGTGCTCAGAGGTGGGTAGGGGGTGAAACCAATGAATGGTGCTCGGAGGTGGGTAGGGGGTGGAACCAAGAAATAGTGCTCGGAGGTGATTAGGAGTTGGAACCAAGGAATAGTGCTCGGAGGTGGGTAGGGAGTGGAACCAAGGAATGGTGCTCGGAGGTGGGGAGGGGGTTGAACCAAGGAATGGTGCTCGGAGGTGAGGAGGGGGTGGAACCGAGGAATGATGCTCGGAGGTGGGAAGGGGGTGGAACCAAAGAATGGTGCTCGGAGGAGGGTAGGGGGTGGAACCAAGAAATGGTGCTCAGAGGTGGGTAGGGGGTGAAACTAATGAATGGGTCTTGGAGGTGGGTAGGGGGTGGACACAAGAGGTGACTCAGAAGGAGGGAGTTCCTGCACATATTTTCTGAGAAAAAAAGCCCTGGACATGGGGTAACTTACACATAGAAGGGGCCATGGGTGTTGGCCCAGGAGCTTCCAGTGCTCTCCCAGGTAAGCTGAGTTGCACAAACCTCCCACCCAAAGTGACTCCGGTCACAATGTGACTCTAGTAGACTGAGTTATGATTGGTTGCTGTGGTTACTGCCTTTGGTACCTCCTCATTGGCCTTTATGCCACTACACAAACTGAGGACATGTATAGGATGTATAGACTAACATGGCAGTTGCTGGTCATCTCCTGACCAGAAACCACTGGTAGCTTCCAGTTGAATCACGGCGGCTCATTTTGTGATTGGCCAATCAGAACTCATGTTTCACTGACCGTGGTGAAGAAGGGTGGATTAGGATTGGTTACTGCTGGTTGCCTTTGCATTCTGGAAAGGTCACGATCTAAATATTGGATGATGTACCTGACAGACCAAATTGCCCCCCTTTCACACAAGCTTTATTTTCTTTTCAGCCTGAATCCTGCCTTAATGCTAATGATATCTTGAACATGACCTCTGACCCCAATCACGTGACCACAGAAATCCCGGAGGCCGTCCTCAGCACCGTTCTAGAGGGGGCCTGTGTTACGCTTCTGCCTCCTAGGGAATACTTTCTACATTACATCTACAAGCAAAACACGACCCTCAGAATGGACGGTAAGACTGAGGAGCACCCTGCTCAGAATAACATAACTCACCTGATGCACCAGAACATCCAGAAAAATCCACACCAGACTTTGTGATACGTCCAATATTAGGGCCCAGCCAATGTTCTGGCGGTGGGATCCAACCAAACCACCATGATGGTCTTGGTAACATCTCTGAACATTCAAGTAATTGTAGTAGAAGATTCTGTGGTGTAACCAGATGTGGTGAAAGGAGGTCCCTGAGGAAGTCATTGACCACGCTTCTCGTGCAAACATCTTCTATACAGGAAGATCCCCTTATACAACGCAGTACTTTCCATCTCCTCTTATATATATATTCTTATAACTTACTCTTAACGTTCTACCTCTCTATACCCTTCTACCTTGACCTTCCTCCTCCAATCACCTTAAAGAAGAATTTTTATTAACGTGTTCTGTTCTGGGATAAGGAACATGTAGTACTTTGGCCCATGTCCCTCATGCCGTCTAAGGCCCCGTACACACGAGAGGATTTATCCGCGGATACGGTCCACCGGACCGTTTCCGCGGATAAATCCTCTCAAGGATTTGCGAGGATTTTGATCCGATGGAGTGTACTCACCATCGGATCGAAATCCGCACCGAAATCCCATCGCGATGACGTGTCGCGCCGTCGCCGCGATGATGACGTGTCGCGCCGTCGCCGCGATGATGACTCGGCGACGTGCGCGACGCTGTCATATAAGGAATTTCACGCATGCGTCGAATCATTACGACGCATGCGGGGGATTGATTCGGACGGATTGATCCGGTGAGTCTGTACAGACCAGCGGATCAATCAGTTGGGATGGATTCAAGCGGATAGATTTGAAAGCATGTCTTCAAATTTTTATCCGCTTGAAATCCATCCCAGGGGATAAAAATCCGCGGAAACAGATCCGCTGGATTGTACACACCAGGGGATCTATCCGCTGGAGCCGGTCCGCGGATCAATTCCAGCGGATGGATCCTCTCGTGTGTACGGGGCCTGAGGCTAGCTGTGAGGTCAGACAGGGTGCCCCTCCTCCCTCCATGGCTGTCCAACAACGCAGCTATCAAGGAGATGGATGCTTTCAAAGATGGTGCTGTTCCCAAGCCTGCCGAACAGCAGTGTCCCACGAGGAATGCAAGGGGGCGGGGCTTGTGAGCTAATTTGTTCCAGGCAAGCGCACAAGTGCTTGGAGATGGGCAGGGCCGGATTTGCTCTCCCTGCCGCTTCAAGGCCAGGTTCCGCAATGCACCCCCCCCCCCCCAAATCAACAGGGAATGGCAACCGGATGGCAGGGGCGGCACGGTTAGTTTAAATATTTTTTATTTATTTTTTATCACTTTTTTTATTGTTATTTATTTGTAGCTTGTCGCTTACTTTTTTTATTTTTGTATAATTTTCTTATTATTTTTCTTATTATTTACTTTTTAATTACTTTTTTATTTTATGAATTACATTTTTATTTCTTATTATTTAGTCATTTTATTAGCATTTTTTTTTACTTAACTTTTTTGCTATCACACAGGAGAAAACAATTCCCTGTGTGATAGCAATTGGAGGTGACAGGTTCTCTTTATTGACCCCGTCACCTCCAAAACAGGAGTCCTAGCACTGTGCTAGAACTCCTGTCACAGCTGAGATGGGAAGTGTTATACCTGAAGGGTTCCACATGTACTGGCTCTCCCCTCTCACTGTGTACATCGGCAGCAGGAACAGGAGACAGACTCGGTGGCCGGGGGGGAGGACGCAGTCCCGAAGACCGAGCCAGCAGAGAGAGGTATGTGGGGGGAGAGGGGAGGACGGACGGGAGCACACATTTTACAAGTGATTTCCGCGACATCGCCGCAATCACTTGTTAACGAGCGAGCGGATTCCCCCATAACTTACCGCCCTTAACTGTATGTTCCGGGCGTCGGGGGAATCTATGCCACTGCCGCCCCTTGGCGCCCTGCCGCCCCAAGGCCTGGCCTCAGTGGCCTTGTGGGAAATCCGGGCCTGGAGATAGGGAAAAAGTGACACCTACCCAAAGAGTTGTATCCTTGATGGATGGGTTGTTAGACAGCTGTGGGGGAAGGAGGGGTGTCCTGTTCAACCTCAGAGCTAGCCTCAGGAAGATGGGACTAAGTATTACATGTAAACTGTCCCCTGGGCAACTGAATGCATTAATTACCGTATTTATCGGGGTATAGCGCGCTCCCGCGTATAGCGCGCACCCCTAAAGTTGCCCGAATTCCTGTGGAAAAAAGATGTTTTGTACTTACAGTTTTGGTGTCTTGCGCGGCGTCCATCGGCAGCCTCGTCGGGTCCGGCATCCGTCTGCTGCTTCGGGTGTCCTCTTCATCGGGTCCGGCGTCCTTCTGCGGCTTCGGGTGTCCTCTTCATCGGGTCCGGCGTCCTTCTGCGGCTTCGGTTGTCCTCTTCGTCGTGTCCGGCGTCCGTCTGCGGCTTCGGGTGTCCTCTTCGTCGGGTCCGGCGTCTTCCCAGCTTGTTTCCCGCGCCGAGTTTGAATACTGCGCCGACATATACCGAGCGCAGTACACTCGTGTATCGTCGGGCAGGCTCGGCAACTCTCGCGCTGACGTCCTGTACGCTCAGGACGTCAGCGCGAGAGGCGCCGAGACTGCCCGAAGATACACGAGTGTACTGCGCTCGGTATATGCCGGCGCAGTATTCAAACTTGTGGCGGGAAAGCGGGTATCGGCGTATACCGCGCACCCATGATTTTGCCCTGATTTTCAGGGCAAAATAGTGCGCGGTATACGCCGATAAATAAGGTACTATTGTTATGTAACTATGTAAAATTAGTCTTCTTCTGTAATCTACTTTTTGGTCTTAATCTCTTATTGTTTTCCAAGTTTTCTTACTTATCGTAGGGTTCTTCCTAACTAAAACGTCCTCTTGCAAAAAAAAAAAAACCTGCATGTTTCGCCACTTTTGTGGCTTCATCAGGATCTAGTATACCAATCGCACAAAGTATATACAAAATACGACTACTGTCTTGCCAGAACACCAGCCTTTAATGGCCTCTCCTGAACTGCATCACGTGATGTCAATTATTATAGAACTTCTTCAGGAATAGAGGCTACCCAAAAAGAACATTAGAAACAGATTTATATAGAGCTAAAAAATAAGTTATATTTTAAATTAAAAGGGAAAAAAAACTCCTGTTACATTTTGTTTAAGAATATTACAAACCTGGTTGGAATTCAAGATGACAAGAGGGCTTCCCTTACACCTCTGGTCCAGACACCCCTGAAATGGAGTGTAGCACCGGGAGGGAGAAGGCACAGAGTGGCATGGGTGCCAGGAGTCCAGTCCATGGACGTTCCCTTCTGGAAGGCATGTTTAGCTGTGAAGTGCAGACTGACAGGTAGGTCTCTGGGAAGAGGAAGACTGGAAGGAAGCTGGCTGGGACACTGGAACACACAGCAGGCTGGAAGCGTGGTCTGGACAGGTAGTGGCCATTAGCCAAGGAGACAAACGGCAGAACAGCAGACAGGTGGCAAGACAGGGGGTCAAACCAGGAGGTCAACAAAGCTGCAGTCAGGAACTAGCCAAGGTCAAACCGGGGATCTGCAGGGACAAGCCCAGGTCAGGAACTAACCAAGGTCAAACTGGGAATCAGCAGAGGCAAGCTGTGGTCAGGAACCAGCTGAGGTCAAACCGGGAATCAGCAGAGACAAGCCAGAATCAGGAACTGATTGAGGTCAACATGGGAATTAGCATAGAAAAGCCTGGGTCAGGAACTAGCTGAGGTGAAACTGGGAATCAGCAGAGACAAGCCGTGGTCAGGAATTAGCCAAAGTCAAACCCAGGGTTCAGCAGAGACAAGCCATGGTCAGGAACTAGCCAAGGTCAACCCGGGAATCAGCAGAGACGAGCCATGGTCAGAAACTAGCCGAGGTCAAACCGGGAATCAGCAGAGACAAGCCAAGGTTAGGAACTAGACGAGGTCAAACCGGGAATCAGCAGAGACGAGCCGTGGTCAGAAACTAGCCAAGGTCAACCCGGGAATCAGCAGAGACGAGCCGTGGTCAGAAACTAGTTGTGGTCACACCTGGAATCAGCAGAGACAAGCCATGGTCAGAAACTAGTTGTGGTCACACCTGGAATCAGCAGAGACGAGCTATGGTCAGAAACTAGTTGTGGTCACACCTGGAATCAGCAGAGACGAGCCGTGGTCAGGAGCTAGCCAAGGTCAAACCGGGAATCAGCAGAGACGAGCCGTGGTCAGAAACTAGCCAAGGTCAACCCGGGAATCAGCAGAGACGAGCCATGGTCAGAAACTAGTTGTGGTCACACCTGGAATCAGCAGAGACGAGCCGTGGTCAGGAGCTAGCCAAGGTCAAACTGGCAATTAGCAGAGACAAGGTAGGGTCAGGAACTGGTTGAGGGCAACATGGGAATTAACATAGAAAATCCGGGATCAGGAACTAGCCAAGGTGAAACTGGGAATCAGTCAGGAACTAGCTGAAGTGGAACTGGGAATCAGCAGAGATGAGTCATGGTCAGGAACTAGCCGAGGTCAAACTGGGAATCAGCAGAGACAAGGCAGGGCCAGGAACTAGCCGAGGTCAAACTAGGAATAAGTAGAGACAAGCCGGGGTAGAGACAAGCCGTGGTACAGAACTAGCTAAGGTGAAACCAGGAATCAGGAGAGGCAAGCCAGGGTCAGGAACTGGTTGAAGTCAACACAAGAATTAACATTGTGGCCGGGATTCAGAAAGAAATGCCTATCTTTAGGCGGGCGTAGCGTATCTCAGATACGCTACGCCGCCGTAACTTTGAGAGGCAAGTCCCGTATTCAGAAAGAACTTGCGCCCGAAGTTACGGCGGCGTAGCGTATATGGGCCGGCGTAAGCCCGCCTAATTCAAAATAGGCTGGTAGGGGGCCTGTTGTATGGTAATTAATTGTGACCCCCACGTAATTGACGCTCCTAACGAACGGCGCATGCGCCGTCCGTGAAAGTATCCCAGTGCGCATGCTCCAAATTACGCCGCAAATAGTCAATGCTTTAGACGTGAACGTAACTTACGCACAGCCCTATTCGCGTACGACTTACGCAAACTATGTAAACGACGCAAAATTCGACGCTGTCCTGACGTCCATACTTAACATTGGCTACGCCTCATATAGCAGTGGTAACTTTACGCCGAAAAAAGCCTTACGTAAACGACGTAAATCAATGCGCCGGGCGCACGTACGTTTCTGAATCGGCGTATCTAGCTCATTTGCATATTCTATGCGTAAATCTACGGAAGCGCCCCTAGCGGCCAGCGTAAATATGCCCCCCAAGATACGACGGTGTAGGAGACTTACGCCGCTCGTATCTAGGCAACAGTGAGGCGTATCTGATTCACACTCAGAGTTACGACGGCGTATCTGGAGATACGCCGTCGTAACTCCTTTCTGAATCCGGGCCAGAAAAGCCAGGGTCAGGAACTAGCCGAGGTCAATCTGGGAATCCGCAGAAGCGAGCCGTGGTCAAGAACTAGCCGAGGTCAATCTGGGAATCCGCAGAAGCGAGCCGTGGTCAGGAACTAGCCGAGGTCAATCTGGGAATCCGCAGAAGCGAGCCGTGGTCAAGAACTAGCCGAGGTCAATCTGGGAATCCGCAGAAGCGAGCCGTGGTCAGGAACTAGCCGAGGTCAATCTGGGAATCCGCAGAAGCGAGCCGTGGTCAGGAACTAGCCGAGGTCAAACTAGGAATAAGTAGAGACCAGCCGTGGTTAAGATCTAGCTGAGGTGAAACCAGGAATCTGCAAATTGGACAAATTGGGGTCAGGAATTAGCCAAGATCTGCAGAATAGCAGACAAGTGGCAAGTCGGGGTCAAACCAGATCTAACTGTTAACCAGTGGAGACAAAACATGGTCAGGATCTATATGATGTCAAACCAGGAATTGGCAGAGACAAGCCATGCTCAGGGACTAGCCAATGTCATTAGCAGGTAGGAAGAACAGGACATGGATCTCAGGGTTTAGGTTTCAGGGTCACAACTACAACCTGGACTCAGTCCTGTTCCTAAATAGGCCATCTACCTCCAAGATTTGGGTTAGTGTACGTGCACCTGCGTGCGTGTACGTGCACACAGGGTGCATTTATTTAAATTAGCGTATTTATTCAATATTATTCAATCGGCTGGAAATTGCCTTTGTTCCATGCATGGGCGCATGTTGTCTTCTGATGCTGTCATGACCCAGAAGGATATAAAAATATACATAAATCACATTTTCATTATATACTGGGCAACTTTATTACAAGATATGGATCTGAAAACAGTACTAATTGAATAGTATTACCTGTGGAAGAGGAATACATGCATACACAGAGAGCGGGCGCACATTACGCTGCCGTAGCGCAAACCGATGTACGCTGCGCTGACCCAGCGCAGAGAGGCAAGCATGGAATTCAGGAAGCCAGTGCTCTCAACGCTGCGTCGGCGTAGGTTTCAATGGCGCAGGCCGGCGTAGGTGGAAGTGGGCTTGACCCATGCAAATGAGGTGTGACCCCCCATGCAAATGATGGTCCGAGCACCAGACAAGTACGTTTACCGAACTGCGCATGCGCCGTGACGTGGACGCATCCCCCTGCGCATGCTCACAACCACGTCGGAACAATTGCCTAAGATACGCCGGAGCAATGCGTACGCCATGAACGTAACCTACGCCCAGCCAGACACACGTCCAACGTAAAATACGCCGGCTTGTGTTCCCTGGTGCAGACCTTTGCATGGATGTTGCTGGGTTGCACCTCCTTTATGGGGCTTAACTTTACGCCGGACGTACAACTTGCGCGCACCTCTCGTAGCCTGCGTCGGGCGCACGCAGGTTCGTGAATCGCCGTATTTCCCTCATTTACATATTAGAATGACTAATCAATGGGAGCGGCACCATGCACCCAGCCTAAATGTGCGCCCACCCTACGGGTGAAAATAAAAGGAAAGGCCCAGATTCACAGTGGAGATACTCCGTCGTATCTCTCAGAGTATCTATGCGGCTGGTTCATAGAATCAGTTACGCATAGATAGCCCTAAGATCCGACAGGTGTAATTGTTTTACACTGTCGGATCTTAAGAAGGAAATACCGCGGCCGCCGCTGGGGGGAGTTTGCGTCGTAAACCAGCGTCGGGTATGCAAATTAGGAGTTACGGCGATCCACGACGGTTTTTCGCGTTCGCTATGTCGCTGCTAGTCTAGTTTCCCGTCGCAAAGTTAGTCGTCGTTTTGGGTGCCCTAACTTTACACAGCACACGTATGTGCTGTATAAAGTATGGCCGTCGTTCCCGCGTCGAAATTTAAAAATTCACGTCGTTTGCGTAAGACGTCTGGGAATACGGAAGTACGCTACGCACGTCGCCGTTCGAAAAAATGACGTCAGTTCGCACAAAGCACGGCGGGAATTTCAGAACGGAGCATGCGCAGTAGGTCCGGCGTGGGAGCGCGCCTAATTTAAATGGCACACGCCCCTTTGAATTACGCGGGCTTACGCCGGAGGCCGCCGGCGTAGGTTTTCATTGCAAGTGCTTTGTGAATCAGGCACTTGCGATGAAAACTTGCTGCGGTGTAACGTATCTACGATACGTTACGCCGCCGCACTTCTACGTGAATCTGGCCCAAAATTACTGAGGCCCCGTACACACGGCCGAGGAACTCGACGTGCCAAACACGTCGAGTTCCTCGTCGAGTTCAGGGATGAAGCCGCCGAGGAGCTCGGCGGGCCGCCTTCTCCCATAGAACAACGAGAAAATAGAGAACATGTTCTCTATTTTCTCGTCGAGCTCCTCGGCGGCTCCATCGGGCCAAAAGTGTACACACGACAGAGTTTCTCGGCAGAATCCGGGTTTGACCGAGTTTCTCGGTGAATTCTGCCGAGAAACTCTATCGTGTGTACGAGGCCTGAGAGTGAAGCCTCGTACACGGCCGGTTTTCCCGACAGTAAAACTGCGAGGAGAGCTTTTGGCCAGGAATCCCGGCCGTGTGTATGCTCCTCGCAGTTTTTCCGACGGGAAACCTGCTAAAAACTGTCGAAAAAAAAAAAGAGAACCTGCTCTCTTTTTTCCCGCCGGGAAAACCGGCAGACTTTTTCCCGGCGTTTTTTGGCAGTTTTCCTATGGGAGCGCCTCTTATGTGTAGGGGGAAAGACAATGGCCCAGATTCACAACGGAGATACGACGGCGTATCTCCAGATACGCCGTCGTATCTCAGCGTTGTGCTGTCGTATCTATGCGACTGGTTCTTAGAATCAGTTACACATAGATATCCATTCGATCCGACAGGCGCACGTCTCTTACACCGTCGGATCGTAACTGCAATTTTTTCCCCCGCTAGGTGGCGCTTCCGTCGATTTCCCCGTCGAGTATGCAAATTAGCTAGATATGCGAATTCCCGAACGTACGTGCGTCCGACGCAGTAAAGTTACGACGTTTAGGCTTTTCCCGGTGTAAAGTTGCCCCTGGGTCTATGAGGCGCAGCCAATGTTAAGTATGGCCGTCGTTCCCGCGTCGATTTTTGAAAAGTTACGTCGTTTGCGTAAGTCGTCCGTGAATGGGGCTGGACGCCATTTACGTTCACGACGAAACCAATGACGTCCTTGCGACGTCATTTAGAGCAATGCACGCCGGGAAATTTTAGGGACGGCGCATGCGCAGTTCGTTCGGCGCGGGGACGCGCTTCATTTAAATGAAACACGCCCCCTACCCGACGAATTCGAATTCCGCCGGGTGATTTACGCTACCCCGCCGCAACTTTACAGGCAAGTGCTTTAAGAATAAAGCACTTGCCTGAAAAACTTGCGGCGGCGTAGCATAAATCAGATACGTTACGCCCGCCCATTTTCACGCAGATCTACGAGAATCTGCCCCTGACTGAGCAGGTTCTCGGCTTTCCCCTCGGGATTTCCAAAGGGAACTTTTCCCGCCGGAAATCCCGCACGTGTGTACTAGGCATAAGAAGAATTGACCTCCAAACCCTTCCAAGGGATCGCATAGTTGTGGTCGTTGTAAAGCCTTCAAGTCAAAGACGCAGGAATTTATTATCCTCAACCGTCCCTGAACAAGGTCATGCAGAGCCCAGGGCAAAAATGGCAAACTGCGTCCCCCCTCCCCCTTCCTGTGTTTATTACGAATGAGTTGATGTTTTTTTTTTCATGGCAAGAAAATATTACCCTGCGCATTCTTTTTCCAGTGCAGTTGGTTGTAACGCAAACCACGGCATCACATTGTTGCTGCGTGAATAGAGCTTAAGGAAATGTCCCTTGTGACATCTCAATAAAGTTGTAACAAAAGAAGTATACAGCGCGAGCCGCCAGGACCAGAACTGTTTACTTCCAACACCAACAGCCTTGTGATGGTAGTACATTGCAGTACCATACATGTACTACACTTTATTGTTTGTGTGACTCTGCCCTCACTGACCTCCTCTGTTTAAGAGAGGAAGAATAAATACATTTGGATTATAAAATATTATATAAAAACTATTCTATATGAAAGACAACACCCTGACAACGTCTCCTGTCCGCGACCTCCATCGGTTGCTAGCTTCATATTTCCAGTGTTCCCACACTTTTCTTGTAAGCCTGTTCTACTTGTGTGGGTGTTAATATGCTTAAAATGTCAATCCTGCTGTATTTTTTACCCATAGGCACACTGCTGCATTAATTGTCACCAGTGCCGCCATCAGGGGGGTACAGGCAGTACACCTGTAAGGGTCCGGAGGTTCCCAGGGGCCCGGAGGCTCACAGGGTCCCAGATGGCAACCCCCCTTCTTTTTTTTTCTTTTTTTTTTTATAAAAAAAAATATATATTTTTTTAATATATATTTATTTTTTTATTAAAGGGTCAATTTATTAAATTTATTAAAGGGCCCTGGATGACAACCCCCCTTTTTTTATAAAAAAAAATATATATTTTTTTATATATTTTTTTATTTCTTTTATTTTATATATATATATTATATTATTATTATTATTATTATTATTAAAGGGCCCAGAGGGCCCCGGATGGCAACCCCCCTTTTTTTATTTATTTTTTATATTATTTTATTTATATATATATATTATTAAAGGGCTCAGAGGTCCCCAGGGCCCTGGATGGCAACCCCCCCTTTTTTTTTTATAAATGTTTATTTTATTTTTTTATATTGTTTTTATTATTATTTTTTTATTAAAGGGCCCAGAGGTCCCCCGAAGGCAACCCCCCTTTTTAAAAAGAAATAAATCTAAATATATATTTTTGATATATTTTTTTTCTTTTTATCCAGAGCCCCGGATGGCTACCCCCCTTTTTAATATATATTTTTTCTTTATTTCTTATTTTTTTGTAAAGGCCCCCCCCCCCGCTTCTTAGTTCGTGGCAGCCTCCCCGTTTCTCAATTTCAGGCCGCAGCACCCCCCCCCCCCCGGTTCTCTTCTCCAGTCTACGCAATAACAACCCCCAACATTGGTGCTGGTCTCTGCAGTAATAACCCCCAGAATTTGTGCTAGTTTCTGCAATTATAACCCCCTGCATTAGTACCCATTTCTTCAATTATAACCCCCAGCATTAGTACCCGTTTCTTCAATTATAACCCCCAGCATTAGTACCAGTTTCTGCAATTTTTACCCCCCCAGAATTGGTGCCAGTTTCCACAAGATTGCAATAGTGACCCCAACATTGGTGCAAGTCTCTGCAGTAATAACCCCCAGCATTGGTACCAGTTTCTGCTATTATAACCCCCAGCATAATTATAACACCCAGTGCCAGTTAATGCAATTATAACCCCCAGCATAATTATAACACCCAGTGCCAGTTAATGCAATTATAACCCCCAGCATAATTATAACACCCAGTGCCAGTTAATGCAATTATAACCCCCAGCATTGGTGCTAGTTAACCACTAGCCGACCAGCCGCCGCAGTTATACGGTGGCAGGTCGGCTCGGCTGCGCGAGATTACGTAGCTATACGTCATCTCGCGATTCAGCAAATAGGGGCGCGCGCGCGCCCCTGGTCCTTACACGCGTGCCTGGCGGGTGTGATCACCGCCGGGCACCCACGATCGCTCGTTACAGAGCGGGGACCGGGAGCTGTGAGTGTAAACACACAGCTCCCAGGCCTGTCAGGGGGAGAAATACCTGATCGTCTGTTCATACAATGTATGACCAATGATCTGTAATTTCCCCTAGTCAGTCCCCTCTCCCCCTACAGTTAGAACACACCCAGGGAACATAATTAACCCCTTCCTCGCCCCCTAGTGTTAACCCCTTCCCTGCCAGTGGCATTTTTATAGTAATCAATGCATTTGTATAGCACTGATCGCTGTATAAATGACAATGGTCCCAAAAATTTGTCAAAGGTTTCCGAAGTGTCCGCCATAATGTCGCAGTACCGATAAAAATCGCTGATCGCCGCCATTACTAGTAAAAAAAAAATATTAATAAAAATGCCATAAAACTATCCCCTATTTTGTAGACGCTATGGGCTAGATTCATCAAGCCCGCCGTAAGTTTGTGCGGGCGTAGCGTATGGTATTTACGCTACGCCTCCGCAACTTAGACGGGCAAGTGCAGTATTCACAAAGCACTTGCTCCGTAAGTTGCGGCGGCGTAGCGTAAATCTGCCGGCCTAAGCGTGCCGAATTCAAATTCTGAAGAGGTGGGCGTGTTTTATGTAAATAAAACATGACCCCACATAAATGACGTCTTTAACGAAAGAATCCCAGTGCGCATGCTCGAAATTCCGCCGCAAATCGTCAATGCTTTCGACGTGGACATAATTTACGCAAAGCCCTATTCGCGAGCGACTTACGCAAACGACGTAAAAATTTCAAAATTCGACGTCCATACTTAACATTGCGTACGCCTCATATCAGCAGGAGCAACCTTAAGCAGGAAAAAGCCTAACGTAAACGACGTAAAAAAATGCGCCGGGCGCACGTACGTTTCTGAATCGGCGTATCCAGGTCATTTGCATATTCTACGCTGAAATCGACAGCAGCGCCACCTAGAGGCCAGCGTAAATATGCACCCTAAGATACGACGGCGTAAGAGACTTACGCCAGTCGGATCTTAGCCTAATTTCGGCGTATCTTGCTTTCTGAATACAGAAAGAAGATACGCCGGCGCAGCTTTGAATTTACGCCGCGTATCAATAGATACGCCGGCGTAAATTCTTGCTGAATCTAGCCCTATAACTTTTGCACAAACCAATCGATAAACGCTTATTGCGATTTTTTTTTTACGAAAAATATGAAGAATACGTATCGGCCTAAACTGAGGAAAAAAAATCTTTTTTTTATATCTTTTTGGGGGATATTTATTATAGCAAAAAGTAAAAAATATAAAAAAAATTTTCAAAATTGACGCTCTATTTTTGTTTATAGCGCAAAAAATAAAAACAGCAGAGGTGATCAAATACCACCAAAAGGTCACCAATTTTGTTTGGAAGCCACGTCGCATGACCGCGCAATTGTCAGTTAAAGCGACGCAGTGCCGAATCGCAAAAAGTGGCCCAGTCTTCGACCAGCAAAATGGTCCGGGGCTGAAGTGGTTAATGCAATTATAACCCCCAGCATCGGTGCCAGTCTCTGCAATGATAACTCAGATAGCTGGATTCAGGTAGGGCGGCTCACTTTTGAGGCGGCGTAGCGTATCGCATGTACGCTACGCCGCCGTAAGTCAGAGAGGCAAGTGCTGTATTCACAAAGCATTTGCCTCCTGAGTTACGGCGACGTATCGTAAATGGTCCGGCGTAAGCGCGCCTAATTCAAATGAGGAACAGGGGGGCGTGTTTTATTTAAATTACTCGTGACCCGACGTGATTGACGTTTTTTTTTACGAACGGCGCATGCGCCGTCCGTGGACATATCCCAGTGTGCGTTGCTCCAAAGTACGCCGCAAGGACGTATTGGTTTCGACGTGAATGTAAATTACGTCCAGCCCCATTCACGGACGACTTACGCAAACGACGTAAAAATTTTCAAATTTCGACGCGGGAACGACGGCCATACTTAACATTGGCTAGGCCAGCTATTTGTTCGACTAACTTTACGCCGGAAAAATCCTTACGTAAACAACGTAAAAAAATGCGCCGGGCGCACGTACGTTTCTGAATCGGCGTATCTAGTCATTTGCATATTCTACGCCGAACTCAACGGAAGCGCCACCTGGCGGCCAGCGTAAATATGCACTTTAAGATACGACGGCGTAGGAGACTTACGCCGCTCGTATATTAGCCTAATTTAAGCGTATCTGGTTTCCAGAATACGCTTAAATTTGCGACGGCGTAGATTCAGAGTTACGACGGCGTATCTACTGATACGCCGGCGTAACTGTTTCTGAATCTGGCCCATAGCATTGGTTCCAGTTTCTGCAATTATAACCCCCAGCATTAGTGCCAGTTTCCACAATAATGCAGAAATAACCCCAACATTGGTGCCAGTCTCTGTAGTAATAAACCTCAGCATTGGTGCCAGTCTCTGTAGTAATAAACCTCAGCATTGGTGCCAGTCTCTGTAGTAATAAACCTCAGCATTGGTGCCAGTTTCCACAATAATAACACCTACGTTGGTGGTCAGCGGTGTTATGCTATATCACCCCCCCCCCCTTAATTGGCAGCCCCTTAACCTTGTTCCTAAATTGATGATTTAACTCCTTTGTGCCGCTGTGGTGGCAATATGTGCCACTGGCCCTTAACCCCGGTTAGCTGAGGGTGTGTAAGGGCTGTTAATGTGTTGCCTATAAACCATTGTGGGTACTGAAGTTTCACGGGCACACACAATTTTAAGGCTTGATGCATTGGGTACAGTGCCGCTGATAGAAATCATGGGGCCCCGTGCAGCCTACCTGACGGGCGCCCCCTTCAGCTCCACCCCTGATCCCGCCCCTGGTCCCTCCTTCAGCCCCACCCCTGGCCCCTCCCCAGTTATAGCATATATAAACTATATGATGTATTTATGTATTTTTTTTTGCTAGTTATGGTGGCGATCAGCAACTTGACAGCGGGACATGCTAATGCAGTGGCGATGCGTCCATAGAGGGCGCCAGGACCGCCGCCCTCTCTCGCTGTCGCACCGCCACTGATTACAATACATAGATTCATGTATTGCATGAATCTATGTATTGTTGCCACTTCCGCCGACTATTCAGATGGCCGACCCCCTGGTGAGCGCCGGCCATCTGAATAACGGCAGCTGGTTGGCTGTGTGGAAGTGCCTATCAGAGCCAGTGGCCATGCCGCCAGTGCCATGTTGTGCTGCAGACAGTGGGTGGCACTGTCCCTGCAGGCAGCAAATTCGTTATGGGCCATAACACATGTGCTATCTGCAGACAGTGCCACCCATGTGGCCAATGCCATATTGTGCTGCAGAAAGTGCCGTCCTGCATACACGAACGGTACAATCAAGGTATTGAACCAAAAAAAAAAAAAAAATTACTAACGGTCAGGGCTGTGGAGGGTTTTTTTTTACCAACATTAATAGCAGGGCTGTGGAGGTTGCCCGCGCCCCCCTGCTGGCTGGGCCCGGTACAACAGGGCCAGTTGTACTGGCCTATCAGCGGCCCTGATTGGGTATCTATACCTGATGTTACCCCATCTTTTATATTTTACAAAAAAAAAATGGGCAATATATTGCGTTTGCGTGCACCGGTGTTAGTGTCGTGTTTACTGGAAAATTCCGTTTGATAAACCAATGCACAAATATCATACATTTGCTACCATTTTATCCTCTATGGTCTCTGCTTCCTGATAATATATACAATTTGGGGGGTTTAAGTAATCTTCAGACCTAGGCCCGGATTCACGTAGGAGATACGCCGTCGTATCTCTGAGTCTGAGGCGTCGTATCTATGCGCCTGATTCAAAGAATCAGATACGCCAGAATTTGTATAAGATACGACCAGCGTAAGTCTCCTACGCCGTCGTATCTTAACTGCATATTTACGCTGGCCGCTAGGGGCGTGTACGCTGATTTACGCCTAGAAGAATGTAAATCAGCTAGAATGTAATTCACGAACGTACGCCCGGCCGTCGCAGTAAAGATACGCCGTTTACGTAAGGCTTTTTCCAGAGTAAAGTTACCCCTGCTCTATGAGGCGTAGATGAGGCGTACCAATGTTAGGTATGGACGTCGGAACAGCGTCGAATTTTTCACGTTTTACGTCGTTCGCGTAAGTCGTTCGCGAATAGGGCTGTGCGTAATTTACGTTCACGTCGAAAGCATTGGCTTTTTGCGGGTTAATTTGGAGTATGCGCACTGGGATACTTTCACGGATGGTGCATGCGATGTTCGTAAAAAGCGTCATTTACGCGGGGTTCACAATAAATTTACATAACACACGCCCACATCTACCACATTTGAATTAGGCGGACTTACGCCGGCCTATTTACGCTATGCCGCCGCAGGCAGGCTGCGGAGGCGTAGCGTAAATAGGATACGCTCTCCTACGAGATACGCTCTCCTATGCGCTCTCCTACGTGATACGCTCTCCTATGCGCTCTCCTACGTGAATCTGGGCCCTAAAGTTTATTTTTTTAAGTATATGTGTAAAAAAAAATGCAAAAACAGTTTTGGCAGCGAAAGGGTTAAATAAAAGCTTAGATGACATTTAGGGAAAATGGGCAGAGGTCCTGTTTAAATGCTCATACAAGTATCATTTTTTTTTCAGTATTTCGCTCCTTAATGACTACGCTGAAGCTGTTGAACCAAGATGACCACGATCACGACCACGATCACGACCACGACCACGATCACGACCATGAACACGATCCTGACAATAGAAATCACGCAGAAAGCAGGAGGAGGAGACGGAGCTTAGGAGATTCTGAAACCGCACATGTTATTCATTGGGATGAGGTGATCTTCTTTTATATAATGATCTTCTTCTTCTGCCCACCACATTGGATAGGATGGGGCCACATGGCATAGGATAGGATGTGGCAACGTTGGATAGGATGGGGCCATATTGGATGGGATGGAGCCCATGGAACGGGATGGGGCCACAATGGATAGGATGGGACCACATTGGCTAGGATGTGCCACATTGGATAGGATGGGCCACATTGGATGGGATGGGGACACATTGGATAGTATGGGACATGGAGTAACATTAGGATATTACCTCATTGAATAGGATGGGGCCACAGTGGATAGAATGGGGCCACAATGGATAGGATAGGACCACATTGGATAGGATGGGACCACATTGGATAGGATGGGACTACATTGGATAGGATGGGACCATATTGGATAGGATGGGACTACATTGGATAGGATGTAGCCACATTGGATTGAGTTGGGGACACGTTGGATGGAATGGGACCACATTGGATAGGATGGGACCACATTGGATAGGATGGGACCTCATTGGATAGCATGGGACCTCATTGGATGAGATGGGGCCACATTGGATGGGATATGGCCACATTGGATGGGATGGTGCCACATTGAATTAGATAGGACTTCACTGAATGGGATGGGGCCACAATTGATAAGATGAGATCACATTGGATAGGATGTGCCATGTTGGATAGGATGGGAACACATTGACTAGGATGGGAACACTTTGGATAGGATGTGGTCACATTGGACGGGGACACATTGGATGAGATGTGGACACAATGGATGGGATAGGGCCACATTGGATGGTATAGGGCCACATTGGATGGTATAGGACCACATTGGATGGTATAGGGTAACATTGGATGGTATAGGGCCACATTGGATTGGATAGGGCCACATTGGATTGGATAGGACCTTATTGTATGGGTTGGGGACACAGCTGCACACTATTGTTTTGTTGGAGTAGATTATCATCCATGAACTTTTATAAATGCCCCCCATGTGTGGCTGCTATGTTATATAATTACAGCTGTGGCAGGCACTGTTTGAGGGGGTAAAGGAAATCTGTACTGATAGAAATAAGGAGGCTGCCACTGCTGGCCTCCTCCTGAAAATTCTAATTGCCTGGCTATCCCCGACCTAAATACTTTCCAAGTCACTGACCTGGAACAAGGATTCACCACATCAGAAGAAAGTCAGAACTCTCGATTTTCCTAGTTATCTGTGACTCATAAAGTACCAAAGCCTTCGGATCATCATACCAGCCAAGTGATGAGAATTTCCAAAGGACGAGCTCAGGAATGACATCCTGTGTATATTGTGAGTACATTTTATTAGTGACATATAATGAACAGGTTGCACCATATAACATGACTCACTTTATAAAGGATATATTTTGGCTTCCTCGAAGGTTTAAGATTCAGAATCTATTCCATATGGAGTCCTCTATCCGTACCAAGTCACCTAACCAACATTACAGCCAGGAGAACATACATTCCGAAGAGAGTCCTCCATCAGTACCCAATCCTCTCATTCTCCATGTGTAACGTTCCTCCTACCAACATTACAGCCAGGAGAACATACTGGTCCATAGAGAGTCCTCCATCAGTACCCAATCCTCTCATTCTCCATATGTAACTTTCCTCCTACCAACATTAAAGCCAGGAGAACATACTGGTCCATAGAGAGTCCTCCATCAGTACCCAATCCTCTCATTCTCCATGCGTAACGTTCCTCCTACCAACATTACAGCCAGGAGAACATACTGGTCCATAGAGAGTCCTCCATCAGTACCCAATCCTCTCATTCTCCATGCGTAACGTTCCTCCTACCAACATTACAGCCAGGAGAACATACTGGTCCATAGAGAGTCCTCCATCAGTACCCAATCCTCTCATTCTCCATGTGTAACTTTCCTCCTACCAACATTACAGCCAGGAGAACATACATTCCGAAGAGAGTCCTCCATCAGCACCCAATCCTCTCATTCTCCATCTGTAACGTTCCTCCTACCAACATTACAGCCAGGAGAACATACTGGTCCATAGAGAGTCCTCCATCAGTACCCAATCCTCTCATTCTCCATGTGTAACTTTCCTCCTACCAACATTACAGCCAGGAGAACATACATTCCGAAGAGAGTCCTCCATCAGTACTACCCAATCCTCTCATTCTCCATCTGTAACGTTCCTCCTACCAACATTACAGCCAGGAGAACATACTGGTCCATAGAGAGTCCTCCATCAGTACCCAATCCTCTCATTCTCCATGTGTAACTTTCCTCCTACCAACATTACAGCCAGGAGAACATACATTCCGAAGAGAGTCCTCCATCAGTACCCAATCCTCTCATTCTCCATGTGTAACGTTCCTCCTACCAACATTACAGCCAGGAGAACATACATTCCGAAGAGAGTCCTTCATCAGTACCCAATCCTCTCATTCTCCATGTGTAACGTTCCTCCTACCAACATTACAGCCAGGAGAACATACATTCCGAAGAGAGTCCTCCATCAGTACCCAATCCTCTCATTCTCCATGTGTAATGTTCCTCCTACCAACATTACAGCCAGGAGAACATACATTCCGAAGAGAGTCCTTCATCAGTACCCAATCCTCTCATTCTCCATGTGTAACGTTCCTCCTACCAACATTACAGCCAGGAGAACATACATTCCGAAGAGAGTCCTCCATCAGTACCCAATCCTCTCATTCTCCATGTGTAATGTTCCTCCTACCAACATTACAGCCAGGAGAACATACATTCCGAAGAGAGTCCTCCATCAGTACCCAATCCTCTCATTCTCCATGTGTAACGTTCCTCCTACCAACATTACAGCCAGGAGAACATACTGGTCCATAGAGAGTCCTCCATCAGCACCCAATCCTCTCATTCTCCATGCGTAACGTTCCACCTACCAACATTACAGCCAGGAGAACATACTGGTCCAAAAGGTCCTCCATATGTGCCAAGTCCTCTCATTCCTTGCCCACAGCTTTCATCCTGTCAATATTACAGCAAGAAGAATTCCACAGAGTGTCCCCCGTTTGTACCAAGTCCTCCCATCTCCTGCCCAGAACATTCCTTCTATTAAATTAATGTTACAGGCAGTAGACCATACTGGCCCATAGGGAGACCTCCACTTCATCAAGTCCTCTTGTGCCCCACCAAAAACATTAATTTTACCAATATTACAGCCAGAAGAACCTAACGTTCAGTGGAAAGTCCCTCATCTGTACCAAGTCCTCTCATCTCCTGCCCAGAACATTCCTTCTACAAATATTAAAGACAGGAGAACATGCTGGCCCATAGAGAGTCCTTCGCCTCGTCAATCCTTCGCCTCTTCAAGTCCTTCCATGCCCCACCTAGAACATTCCTTCTCCCAATATTACACCCAGAACATAGTCCTCCGTCCGTACCAAGTCCTCTCATCTCCTACCCAGAATATTCCTTCTACAAATATTACAGGCAGTAGAACATACCGGCCCATAAAGAGACTTCCACCTTATCAAGTCCTTTCATGATCCACCAACAACATTCCTTCTACCAATATTACGGGCCGTAGAAATGAACAGTCTTATACCTCAAGTCCTCCCATACCCCACCAAGATCATTCATTCTACCAATATTACAGCCAGAAGTACATAGGATTTCATAGACAGTCCTCCATCTGTACCAAGTCCCCCCACCTCCTGCCCAGAAAATGTTTTTCTACCAATGTTACAGGCAGTAGAACATACTAGTCCATAGAGAGACCTCCACCTCATCAAGTCCTCTCATGCCCCACCAAGAACATTCATCCTACCAATATTACAGCCAGAAGAACATAACGTTCAATAGATAGTCCCTCATCTGTACCAAGTCCTCTCATCTCCTGCCCAGAACATTCCTTCTACCAATATTACAGCCAGAAAAACATAACGTTCAATAGAAAGTCCACCATCTGTACCAAGTCCTCTCATCTCCTGCCCAGAACATTCCTTCTACCAATATTACAGGGAAAGAAGAACATAACGTTCAATAGATAGTCCACCATCTGTACCAAGTCCTCTCATCTCCTGCCCAGAACATTCCTTCTTCCAATATTACGGGCAGGAGAACATAACGTTCAATAGAAAGTCCACCATCTGTACCATGTCCTCTCATCTCCTGCCCAGAACATTCCTTCTTCCAATATTACGGGCAGGAGAACATAACGTTCAATAGAAAGTCCACCATCTGAACCAAGTCCTCTCATCTTCTGCCCAGAACATTCCTTCTACCAATATTACGGGCAGAAGAACATACCAATCCATAGAGAAACCTCCATGTCCGTCCTTTCCTAACCCACCCAGAAGGGGCCCCACAGTCCTCCGTCTGTACTCAGAACACTCCTACCAATAATACAGGCAGTAGAACATACTGGTTCATAAAGAGTCCTCCATCTGTACCAAGTGCTTGGTCTTCTGGTCTGTTGGGAGGGAGGAGGTTCCCGGTATACGGGGCCCACACCGTGTCCTGCTTATGTACATACCATCCATTAGATGGAAGACGTGTCCATTACAGGTCCCTCACAGGGTCCTCGTGGAGCTTTCACAGGGTCCCAAAGGGTTCAAGTGGTGATGTCATGTCAGTGTCCCTGTCAGTGGAAGGTTGAGTAGTTTAGGACCTGGTGTACAACCTTCATGTATCTGCAGTATAGATAGTTGTGTACCTGCCAGTCTGCCACATCACAAGGAAGGATGGAGATGGACTTCAGGCAGCTGGTGTGTGATGGGGTCATACCAGTACAGACAATGCACATGGGGGGGGGGGGCTTCTCTATTAATGTCAATCGAAGGGACTGGGGAGCATTTCACAGGTATCACTCAGCAAGGGCCACTGACAATATTCATGAATCTTTCTCCCCCCAGACATGTTTCAGCCCAGATCAGATCTTGGATATCCTTGGGGTGAATGAGACGGTGGGGATCTCTCCAGAGCAATTTCCAGACATCAGCATCAGCCTAATCCAACAGCAGCTCATCGGCCTCTGCCCAAAGACCACGCCAAGCAGTGCCACTGACGGACAACTGAGCACTGCTATGAGTGAGTGACCGCATCAATAGTGGGGGGCAGGGCCGCTGATAAGGCAGTACAGCCGGCCCTCCTGTACTGGGCCCAGGCCCCATCAGTTCAACATGGGGGCCCATGGAACCTGCTGAGTAGGAGCGCTGACTGTACTGCAGGGGTGTCAAACTCAATTTCATGGTGGGCCGCATCAGCATAATGATTGCCCTCAAAAGGGCCGGTTGTATCTGTAAGATTAGATGTCCAGCACATCCCCTCCCCCTTACATTAGATGTCAAGAGCCCCCCCCCCACCATCAGAAGTTGAGTCCCCCACTCTCCCTTACAATACAGTGCACCCCCCTTTCCTTATAGTGCTGCTGGGAAGAAGCTGGATGCATTGCTTGAAAGCAGAAAGTAAGGGTCTGGAGGAGGACCAGTAGCTGCAGGAGAGGTGCGAGGGCCACATTAAATGGCCTGGAGGGCCGGATTCGGCCCACGGGCCTTGTGTTTGACACCTGTGCTGTACTGTATTATTTCAGACAAAAATCCTATGTCTCCCACAGCCAGCTTCACCTCCCCTCCCTCCCTCCAGCTGCACTGCAAGGAGATTGGTTCCAGCACATGCGCCCCTTTCATCTGTTGACCGGGATCCCCTGTGTGCCCCTTTCCCCCCTTGGTGCTGCCAGCTTCCCTCCTCTCCTCCCGGAAGCTTCTGCAGACACACAAAGGGGATGTAATTTACTGGCCCCTTCCTTTCCTGAAGGAACACAGTGAGAAATCGACACCAATCACTTCTGTGTCCATTCATCACTGAACTGTGTTTACTATGCTTCCGTTTGTGAATGAGCAGGAGGCCTTAGAGCACTTCCTATTTATTAATTTGTGCAGCTGAGGTTGTAGAGAAAGGGACTGATAAATCCAAGTTCTCAGTCACTTTTGCCAGGGGGTGGGGGGTTAGGTAGGGTGTACGGGGCCCTGTGATTTGTAACAGCAGCCCTGCTGAGGGGTGCTGAAAAGGGACAGTCACATCAGTCTTTGCACCACCGGAGCTTGTGCTCTAATGTCCCCCCACAGTCACACACTGTTATTATACATTTATATACCGTGTTTCCCCGAAAATAAGCCCGGGTCTTATATTAATTATGCCAACAAAAGACACAGTAGGGCTTATTTTCGGGGTAGGTCTTACCATGTAATGTGCAGTCTTCTCTCCCCCTCTCCCTCCCTGCCTGTCAGGAGTCCCCAGTGTAAACTGAGTTAAAATGCTTGTAAAATCCTATAATCCGCTCTATTACAGTATTATATAATGTACAATGTGTGTGTTTCTGTAATATAATTGTGCCAAATACATTTGTTATAGCGCCGCTCTGCGCTTCTGTTTCCCGCCGGAGCTCTCTTCCCCACAATTATATTACAGAAACACACACATTGTACATTATATAATACTGTAATAGAGTTTATTATAGGATTTTACAAGCATTTTTTTAAACTAGGGCTTATTTTCGGGGTAGGGCTTATATTGCAGCCATCCTGGAAAATAACGCTAGGTCTTATTTTCAGGGTAGGTCTTATTTTTGGGGAAACAGGGTAGCTCTGACATATACCGCAGTGCTGTACAGGGGACACTGAGCCAATCGCATCAGTCTCTGTACCAGAGGAGCTTACGCTCTAATGTCCCCCCACAGTCACATCAGTCTCTGTACAGAGAAGCTTACACTCTAATGTCCCCTCCCCCCCACAGTCACATCAGTCTCTGTACAGAGGAGCTTACACTCTAATGTATAAACGTATAATCATAGGACATTGGTATATTTGTGGTCCTGTTGTCGGTAAGTTGTTCCATGACATCATCACTCCAGTGTCTCTGCTATTGGAGGACTATAGGGATATATTTGTTTTCTCCTCTCTGAGGACAATCGCCCTTATAATGTTTTCTTTTCTCTATTCCTCCCCGTCACACAGAGTATATATATGCCAGCATTGCCACGCTGTTGGTGTGCCTGTGCTCCCTCTTCGGCATCACCATCCTTCTCTGCACCACCTGCACCAGCGCCTACCAGTATGTCATCCAGTTCTTCGTCAGCCTGGCGGTCGGATCTTTGACTGGAGATGCCATTCTGCACCTCATCCCGCAGGTAATGGTCAGAGGCCTCAGGGTAGAGGTTGGGGGTAGTGGGGAGAGACCATATAATACCCTATGGATGAAGACCCTTTTCTGTTCCAGCCTGACTGTGCCCCCCCCCCCCCCCCCCCCTGTACAAAACCAGCTCCATAAAGACATGGTGTGACCAATTTGGTGTGGAGAAAACTTGAGTGTCCTGCACAGAGCCCTGACCTCATCCCTACCAAACACCTTTTGGGATAAATTGGAACTCCCATGGCGAGCCAGGTCTTCTCATCCAACATCAGTACCTGACCTGACAAACGGGCGAACATTCCCATAGATACCCTCCAACATCTTGTAGAAAGACTTCACAGATGACTGGAGCATGTTATAGCCACAAAGGGCTACAACTCCATATTAATGGCCATTGGGGGCAACTTCGTTTTAATGGCCATGGTTGGGGGCGACTCTATATTAATGGCCATGACTAGGGACAGCTCCACATTATTTGCCATGATGGAGGGACAACTCTATATTAGTGTCCATTGGAAGGGGCAACTACAATATTAATGGCTATGGCTTGGGGTGAGATGTCCTACAAGTCCATATAGGTTTGCACGAAATGTTGGCTGTATCATATACATTAATGACCATAGGGAAGGGGGGCAACTACAATATTAATGGCTATGGTTGGGGGCAGCTGCATTTTAATGGTCATGTTTGGCGAAAACCCCCTATCAATGGCCGTGGTTGGGGGTCACTCCATATTAATGGCCATGGTTAAGGGCAACTTCATATTAATGTCCACAGGGGAGGGACAAATCTATATTAATGGCCATGGGGGAGGGGGGGGGGGTATTGCCAAATTAGTGCCCATGGTTGGGGATGACTCCATATTAATGGCCATGGGGAAGGGGTCAACTCCAATATTAATGGCCATGGGTTGGGTTGAGATGTCCTACAAATCCATATAGGTTTGCACAACAAAATGTAGGCTGTATCATATACGTTAATGACCATAGGGAAGGGGGCCAACTCCATATTAATGGCTATGGTTGGGGGCAGCTGCATTTTAATGGTCATGGTTGGGGACAACCCCCTATCAATGGCCACGGCTGGGGACAGCTCAACATTATTTGCCATGATTGAGGGACAACTCTATATTAGTGTCCATTGGAGGGGGCAACTACAATATTAATGGCTATGGCTTGGAGTGAGATGTCCTACAAGTCCATATAGGTTTGCACGAAATGTTGGCTGTATCATATACGTTAATGACCATAGGGAAAGGCGGCAACTACAATATTAATGGCTATGGTTGGGGGCAGCTGCATTTTAATGGTCAAGGTTGGCGAAAAACCCCCTATGGCCATGGTTGGGGGCCACTCTATATTAATGGCCACGGTTAAGGGCAACTTCATATTAATGTCCACAGGGAAGGGACAAATCCATATTAATGGCCATGGGGGAGGGGGGGTATCGCCAAATTAATGTCCATGCTTTTTGGTGACTCCATATTAATGGCCACGGTTAAGGGCAACTTCATATTAATGTCCACGGGGAGGAACAAAGTCATATTAATGGCCATGAGAAGAGGGGGCATCCCCAAATGAATGGTCATGATTGGGGGTGACTCCATATTAATGGCCATGAGAAGAGGGGGCATCCCCAAATGAATGGTCATGATTGGGGGTGACTCCATATTAATGGCCATGGGAAGAGGGGGCATCGCCAAATGAATGGTCATGATTGGGGGTGACTCCATATTAATGGCCATGGCGAAGGAATCAACTCCAATATTAATCGCCATGGGTTGGGTTGAGATGTCCTACAAGTCCATATAGGTTTGCACGAAATGTTGGCCGTATCATATACGTTAATGACCATAGGGAAGGGGGGCAACTCCATATTAATGGCTATGGTTGGGGGCAGCTGCATTTTAATGGTCAACGTTATTGTCGACAACCCCCTATCAATGGCCGTGGTTGGGGGTGACTCCATATTAACTTCAATATTAATGGCCAAGGGTTGGGTTGAGATGTCCTACGAGTTCGTATAGGTTTGCACAAAGTTTTGGCCATATTGCGTACCATATGAGACAAGCAGATGTAGATTTTTTTCCAGGAAAATAATACAAAATACACGTAAGTGCATGTTAAAAAGACATCAATACAACATCAATGCAGAGTACACTGAAAGCTCCACTTACAATATGTAAAGTGTAAATCTAGAGTATATCTCGTATATAATACCACATACTATAAATACCATAAGAAGGATTTATCTGACTGTATGTTGTGATTATTACAATGGGGGGGTCCTGCATGCCTTGGCTCATCTCCCCCTTGTCTTCGCAGTTCCTGGGTCTGCATTCACACAGCGCCACGGACAGTCATGCCGATCACGCAGAGGAGGAAGACCGCACTCACATCTGGAAGCTGCTGGCAGTCCTGGGAGGTATCTACGCCTTCTTCATCATGGAGAGTTTGTTCAATATACTGATGGCAGATAAGGTGAGTCTCAATCACTGGAAAATCAGCTCAGAATGTCGTTTTACAGCAGGGATGGAAAAAAATTAAATGAATCCCCCCCCACCAGGGTTGTCCATCCCAGAGAACAGATTATATAGTACATCCTAGAAGGAGCTTAGCTTGCTCACACCATTTTGTGACATCATTTATGGTCTTGTGTGAAGCTTGGCTCCTCCCTCTAAGGGGCAGTTCATACAGCTCCTCCCCATGTGTGAAGTATGGCTCCTCCCTTGAGGAGGCGGTTCATAAGCTCCTTCAATGTATGAAATTTGGCTCCGCCCTCTGGGAATAGGGGGGGGGGCAACCAGTTCAAACAGCATCTCATGTGTGGTTTGTTTCCTTCCTTGGGGGAAGGCCATACAGCTCCTCCCCATGTGTGAAGTTTGGTTCCTTCCTTGGGTGAAGGCCATACAGCTCCTCCCCATGTGTGAAGTTTGGTTCCTTCCTTGGGGGAAGGCCATACAGCTCCTCCTCGTGTGTGAAGTTTGGTTCCTTCCTTGGGTGAAGGCCATACAGCACCTCCCCGTGTGTGAAGTTTGGTTCCTTCCTTGGGTGAAGGCCATACAGCTCCTCCCCATGTGTGAAGTTTGGTTCCTTCCTTGGGTGAAGGCCATACAGCTCCTCCCCATTTGTGAAGTTTGGTTCCTTCCTTGGGGGAAGGCCATACAGCTCCTCCTCATGTGTGAAGTTTGGTTCCTTCCTTGGGGGAAGGCCATACAGCTCCTCCTCATGTGTGAAGTTTGGTTCCTTCCTTGGGGGAAGGCCATACAGCTCCTCCCCATGTGTGAAGTTTGGTTCCTTCCTTGGGTGAAGGCCATACAGCTCCTCCCCTTGTGTGAAGTTTGGTTCCTTCCTTGGGGGAAGGCCATACAGCTCCTCCCCGTGTATGAAGTTTGGTTCCTTCCTTGGGGGAAGGCCATACAGCTCCTCCTCATGTGTGAAGTTTGGTTCCTTCCTTGGGGGAAGGCCATACAGCTCCTCCTCATGTGTGAAGTTTGGTTCCTTCCTTGGGGGAAGGCCATACAGCTCCTCCCAATGTGTGAAGTTTGGTTCCTTCCTTGGGGGAAGGCCATACAGCTCCTCCCTGTGTGTGAAGTTTGGTTCCTTCCTTGGGGGAAGGCCATAGAGCTCCTTCTCATGTGTAAAGTTTGGTTCCTTCCTTGGGTGAAGGCCATACAGCTCCTCCCCTTGTGTGAAGTTTGGTTCCTTCCTTGGGGGAAGGCCATACAGCTCCTCCTCATGTGTGAAGTTTGGTTCCTTCCTTGGGGGAAGGCCATACAGCTCCTCCCCATGTGTGAAGTTTGGTTCCTTCCTTGGGTGAAGGCCATACAGCTCCTCCCCTTGTGTGAAGTTTGGTTCCTTCCTTGGGGGAAGGCCATACAGCTCCTCCCCGTGTATGAAGTTTGGTTCCTTCCTTGGGGGAAGGCCATACAGCTCCTCCTCATGTGTGAAGTTTGGTTCCTTCCTTGGGGGAAGGCCATACAGCTCCTCCTCATGTGTGAAGTTTGGTTCCTTCCTTGGGGGAAGGCCATACAGCTCCTCCCAATGTGTGAAGTTTGGTTCCTTCCTTGGGGGAAGGCCATACAGCTCCTCCCCGTGTGTGAAGTTTGGTTCCTTCCTTGGGGGAAGGCCATAGAGCTCCTTCTCATGTGTAAAGTTTGGTTCCTTCCTTGGGTGAAGGCCATACAGCTCCTCCCCTTGTGTGAAGTTTGGTTCCTTCCTTGGGGGAAGGCCATACAGCTCCTCCTCATGTGTGAAGTTTGGTTCCTTCCTTGGGGGAAGGCCATACAGCTCCTCCTCGTGTGTGAAGTTTGGTTCCTTCCTTGGGGGAAGGCCATACAGCTCCTCCCCTTGTGTGAAGTTTGGTTCCTTCCTTGGGGGAAGGCCATACAGCTCCTCCCCATGTGTGAAGTTTGGTTCCTTCCTTGGGGGAAGGCCATACAGCTCCTCCTCATGTGTAAAGTTTGGTTCCTTCCTTGGGTGAAGGCCATACAGCTCCTCCCCTTGTGTGAAGTTTGGTTCCTTCCTTGGGGGAAGGCCATACAGCTCCTCACCGTGTGTGAAGTTTGGTTCCTTCCTTGGGGGAAGGTCATATACAGTGGATATAAAAAGTCTATGCACCCCTGTTAAAATGTCAGGTTTCTGTGATGTAAAAAAAAATGGGACAAAGATAAATCATGTCAGAACTTTTTCCACCTTATGTGACCTATAAATTGTACAACTCATTTAAAAAACAAACTGAAATCTTTTAGGGGGGGGGGGGTAAAAATAAAATAATATGGTTGCATAAGTGTGCACACCCTCTTATAACTGGGGAATGTAGCTTTGTTCAGGATTAAGCAAGCGCATTCAAACTCATGATAAATAGGAGTCAGTACACAACTCCCATCATTTAAAGTGACTCTGATTAACCCCAAATAAAGTTCAGCTGTTCTAGTAGGTCTTTCCTGACATTTTCTTAGTCGTATCCTACAGCAAAAGTCATGGTCCTCAGAGAGCTTCCAAAGCATCAGAGGGATTGCATTGTTAGAAGGTATCAGTCAGGAGAAGGGTACAAGGCATTAGATATACCATGGAACACCGTGAAGAACGTAATCAAGTGGAGAAAATCTGGCACAACAGTGACATCACCAAGAACTGGACGTCCCTCCAAAATTTATAAAAAGCTGAGAAGAAAACTGGTCAGGGAGGCTGACAAGAGGCCGACGGCGACATTAAAGGAGCTTCAGGAATATCTGGCAAGCACTGGCTGTTCGGTGACAACAATCTCCCGTATTCTTCATGTATCTGAGCGATGGGGGAGAGTGACAAGACGGAAGCCTTTTCTTTTACGAAGAAAAACATCCAAGCCCGGCTACATTTTGCAAAAACACATCTGAAGTCTCCCAGAATCATGTGGGAAAATGTGTTCTGGTCTGAGGAAACCAAGGTTGAACTTTTTGGCCATAGTTCCAAAAGATGTTTGTCGCAAAAACAACACCGCACATCACCAGAAGAACACCATACCCACCGTGAAGCATGGTGGTGACATCATCATGCTTTGTGGCCGGTTCTCTTCAGCTGGAACAGGGGCCTTAGTCAAGGTAGAGGGAATTATGAACAGTTCCAAATACCAGTCACTATTGGCACAAAACCTTCAGGCTTCTGCTAGAAAGCTGAACATGAAGAGAAACTTTAGATTTCAGCATGCCAGCGACCCAAAGCCTACATCCTAATCCACGAAGGAACGGCTTCACCAGAAGAAGATTAAAGTTTTGGAATGGCCCAGCCAGAGCCCAGACCTGAATCCCATTAAAAATCTGTGGGGTTAATGTGAAGATGGCTGTGCACAGGAGATGCCATTGCAATCTGACAGATTTGAAGTGTTTTTGTAAAGAAGAGCCGGCAAATATTGCCAAGTCAAGATGTGCCGTGCTGATAGACTCCTCCCCCAAAAACACTGAGTGCTGGAATAAAATCTAAAGGGGCTTTAAAGTATTCAAATAGGAGGGGCACACTTATACATATTTTTGTTTTTACTTCCCTCAACCTAAAAGATGTTGTTCAACTGAGTTGTACAGTTTATAGGACACATTAAAGGTGGAAAAAGTTCTGAAAATATTTATCTTTCTCTCATTTTTCTTACATCACAGAAACCCGACATTTTACCAACAGGGGTGTGTAGACTTTTTATATCCACTACAGCTACTCCCCGTGTGTGAAGTCTGGTTCCTTCTTTGGGGAAAGTCATACAGCTTCTCCCCATGTGTGACGTTAGGTTACCTCCTAGGGGGAAGGTCCTCCTAGGGGGACGGTCATACAGCTCCTCCCCATGTGTGAAGTTAGGTTACCTCCTGGGGGGAAGGCCATACAGCTCCTCCCCATGTGTGAAGTCTGGTTCCTGCTTTGGGGAAAGTCATACAGCTCCTCAACATGTGTGACGTTAGGTTACCTCCTAGGGGGAAGGTCATACAGCTCCTCCCCATGTGTGACGTTAGGTTACCTCCTAGGGGGAAGACCATACAGCTCCTCCCCATGTGTGAAGTTAGGTTACCTCCTGGGGGGAAGGCCATACAGCTCCTCCCCATGTGTGAAGTTAGGTTACCTCCTAGGGGGAAGACCATACAGCTCCTCCCGATGTGTGAAGTCTGGTTCCTTCTTTGGGAAAAGTCATACAGCTCCTCCCCATGTGTGACGTTAGGTTACCTCCTAGGGGGAAGGTCATACAGCTCCTCCCCATGTGTGAAGTCTGGTTCCTTCTTTGGGGAAAGTCATACAGCTCCTCAACATGTGTGATGTTAGGTTACCTCCTAGGGGGAAGGTCATACAGCTCCTCCCCATGTGTGAAGTTAGGTTACCTCCTGGGGGGAAGGCCATACAGCTCCTCCCCATGTGTGAAGTTAGGTTACCTCCTAGGGGGAAGACCATACAGCTCCTCCCCATGTGTGAAGTTAGGTTACCTCCTAGGGGGAAGGTCCTCCTAGGGGGAAGGTCATACGGCTCCTCAACATGTGTAAAGTTAGGTTACCTCCTAGGGGTAAGCTCATACAGCTCCTCCCCATTGTGAAGTTTGGTTCCCTCCTAGAGGGAAGGCCATACAGCTCCTCCCCATCGTAAAGTTAGGTTACCTCCTAGGAGGAAGGTCATAAAGCTCCTCAACATGTGTGAAGCTTGGTTTCCTCCTAGGAGGAAGCTCATACAGCTCCCAGGAGGAAGGTCATACAGATCCTTCCCTTGCATTAAGTTTGGGGATTTGTAATAATGAGAGTCAGGCCCATGAATTTCATACGGGGTGGACAATATCTAATAACAGAGACTCTTTTTTTGGACTAGTGTTATGTATGATGTCATATATACAGTTGCAGTTGGAGGCTCTTTTCAATAAAGAAAACACAGATTACTGCAGAAGGTAATTTCTGGATATTGTCTGCATATAGAATGAAGAGGAAGAAGACCACAAAGGCCACTGTGACCACGGCCTGTCCCTGCAGAACTACCACCAGGAGCAGAAGAGACGGAAGCAAGAGAAACAATCCTCATCACAGGCAGATCTGGTATGATAGAGTCCACCCATCCTCTGAGATTCCTCCCAGACAACTCGGCACCTACTCTTCCCCAATACCCCAATTACTTCCCCTCTACTGTTCCCCAGTACCCCAATTACTTCCCGTCTACTCTTCCCCAATACCCCAATTACTTCCCCTCTACTCTTCCCCAATACCCCAATTACTTCCCCTCTACTCTTCCCCAGTACCCCAATTACTTCCCCTCTACTCTTCCCCAATACCCCAATTACTTCCCCTCTACTCTTCCCCAATACCCCAATTACTTCCCCTCTACTCTTCCCCAGTACCCCAATTACTTCCCCTCTACTCTTCCCCAGTACCCCAATTACTTCCCGTCTACTGTTCCCCAGTACCCCGATTACTTCCCCTCTACTCTTCCCCAGTACCCCAATTACTTCCCCTCTACTCTTCCCCAGTACCCCAATTACTTCCCGTCTACTCTTCCCCAGTACCCCAATTACTTCCCCTCTACTCTTCCCCAATACCCCAATTACTTCCCCTCTACTCTTCCCCAATACCCCAATTACTTCCCCTCTACTCTTCCCCAATACCCCAATTACTTCCCCTCTACTCTTCCCCAGTACCCCAATTACTTCCCGTCTACTCTTCCCCAGTACCCCAATTACTTCCCGTCTACTCTTCCCCAGTACCCCAATTACTTCCCCTCTACTCTTCCCCAGTACCCCAATTACTTCCCCTCTACTCTTCCCCAATACCCCAATTACTTCCCCTCTACTCTTCCCCAATACCCCAATTACTTCCCCTCTACTCTTCCCCAATACCCCAATTACTTCCCGTCTACTGTTCCCCAGTACCCCAATTACTTCCCATCTACTCTTCCCCAGTACCCCAATTACTTCCCCTCTACTCTTCCCCAGTACCCCAATTACTTCCCATCTACTCTTCCCCAGTACCCCAATTACTTCCCCTCTACTCTTCCCCAGTACCCCAATTACTTCCCCTCTACTGTTCCCCAGTACTCTGATTACCCTCATCTACTCTTCCTCATACCCCGCTTACCCCCTGTCACCTCTTTCATACTCTGATGACTCCATATCTCCTCCCCCAGTACCCTGATTATATCCCATCTACTCTTACCCATCTCTCTGGTTATTATCGGTCTAAGCTCCCCCAGTCCCCTGATTATATCCCATCTACTCTTACTCAGCTCTCTGGTTATTATCGGTCTAAGCTCCCCCAGTACCCTGATTATATCCCATCTACTCTTCCCAGCTCTCTGGTTATTATCGGTCTAAGCTCCCCCAGTACCCTGATTATATCCCATATACTCTTACTCATCTCTCTGGTTATTATCGGTCTAAGCTCCCCCAGTACCCTGATTATATCCCATCTACTCTTACTCAGCTCTCTGGTTATTATCGGTCTAAGCTCCCCCAGTACCCTGATTATATCCCATATACTCTTACTCAGCTCTCTGGTTATTATCGGTCTAAGCTCCCCCAGCACCCTGAGTATAACCTATCTACCCTTATTCATCTCTCTGGTTTTTCTTAGTCTTGGCCATCAGTATGGATGATGCCAGCAGCACCCAGTGGGCAACAGGGAAAAACATGGAAAGGATCATTACACCAATAACAGCAACATAGCTCTTGTACAATTGATATAAAACTTTATTCCAGCCAATCCTCCATCTTCAGCATAATGGCTGTGTGTTGAGTTATTTGTTATACAAGCTGTACACTCACTACACAACCCCTCCCCCCGTACACTCACTACACAACATTGTAGATACAAAGTGTCATTTCTTCAGTGTTGTCACATGAAAAGATACAAGAAAAGATTTACACAAATGTGACTGGGGGGGTGTACTTACTTTTGTGACATACTGTATAAATACTGTGTGGGCCGGATTCAGAAATATTTACGCCGACGTATCTATTGATACGCCGCATAAGTGTAAATATGTGCCGTCGTATCTCTGCGCCTGATTCTGCAAGTAAGATACGCCTGAAATTTGGCTTCCTCCGACCGACGTAAGTCTCCTACGCCGTCGTATCTTGGGCGCATATTTACGCTGGACGCTAGGGGCTCTTCCATTGATTTACGCATCGAATATGCAAATGTCCGAGATACGCCGATTCACGAACGTACTTGCGCCCGTCGCATGAGTATACGCCGTTTATGTAAGGCGTACGTCCAGCGTAAAGTTATTTCACCTATAGGGAGGCGCATCCCATGCAAAGGTATGGACGTCAGAACAGCCGTCATATTTTACGTCGTTTACGTAAGTCGTACGTGAATGGGGCTGGGCGTAGGTTACGTTCACGTCGTAGGCATTGAGCCGTCGTATCTTAGGGAGAAAATTCGACGTGATTCTGAGCATGCGCGCGCATGCGCCGTTTGTTCGGCCCATCATTTGCATGGGGTCAAGCTTCATTTAAATGGATCACGCCCACTTCCTTCCTACTTTGAATTAGGCGGGCTTACGCCGGACAATTTACGTTACGCCGTTGGGAGCGAGTGCTTTGTGAATACTGTTCTTGCCTCACTGAGTTACGTTGGCGTAGCGCATATGAGATGCGCTAAGCCGGTATAAAGATGCGCCGAGCTACGTGAATCCGGCCCTGTGTCTCCACTACAAAAGCTGATGTCACATTAGTGCCCTCTGGTGGTACTTGCGTATCATTACAATTAAAACAGCAACAGTGCTCTTGTGCATTTTATACAAAACTCTAATAGCTGGATTCATAAAGACCGGCGGCGGCGGCGTAGTGTATCGTGTTTACACTACGCCGCCGTAAGTTAGCGAGGCAAGTACATGATTCACAAAGTACTTGCCTGCTAAGTTACAGCGGCGTAGCGTAAATCGGGCGGGCGTAAGCGCGCCTAATTCAAATTCGGCTGAGGGGGCGTGTTTTATGTTAATGGAGGGTGACCTGAAGTGATTGACGTATTTTACGAACGGCGCATGCGCCGTCCGTGTACATATCCCAGTGTGCATTGCTCCAAAGTACGCCGCAAGGACGTATTGGTTTCGACGTGAACGTAAATGACGTCCAGCCCCATTCACGGACGACTTACGCAAACGACGTAAAATTTTCAAATTTCGACGCGGGAACGACGGCCATACTTAACATTGACTAGGCCAGCTATTTGTTCGACGAACTTTACGCCTGAAAACGCCTTACGTGAACGGCGTATCTTTACTGCGACGGGCGCACGTATGTTCGTGAATCGGCGTATCTATTCATTTGCATATTCTACGCCGAACTTAACGGAGGCGCCACCTAGCGGCCAGCGAAAATATTGCACCCTAAGATACGACGGCGCAGGCTGTCGTATCTTAGATAGGTTTAAGTGTATCTCAGTTTGAGAATACACTTACACTTAGGACGGCGCAGATTCCGAGATATGATGGCGTATCTACTGATACGCCGGCGTAACTCTTTGTGAATCCAGCCATAAATCTGGAGGAAGATCCCTATGAAACATGAACGTATTACATACCCCGCTTTACGGACACTCACTTTACGTACACTCGCGAGTACGGACATGCCCGCGAGTGTACGTTAAGTGTCTCACAAGTACAAATATTCCCGCGCTGTGCACCCGCATTCGACGGAACTGAAGTTCTGAGCACTTAGCCTGCCTAGTTCCAGTGTGCTCTTTCTGTATCCTGACTGCCTCCCCACCTCCGGTGACATCACATCCCCTCCGGCTTCCCTGTCAGCCACAGAATGCCATCCAGCCTCTCAATAGCAATGTCCTTTGTGCACAGCGCCATGTCCGGGGGATGGATTGGAGCGGCCCCCCTTGCATCAGATGAGCTTATTTACATGTGAGTGTTCCCCTGATGCCCCCAATAAAGCCCCCGGCACCCCCACTACAGCCTAGAAGTGAAAAAAGGCATTGCTTCACTTTAAGTACATTTTCGTTTTACATCCATGCTCTGGTCCCGTTGTGTACTTAAAAGTGGGGTATGCCTGTAGAGTGCTATAAACAACGCTCTATAAACAATTGATAAAATGTTTTATAACGCTACAATCTCATATCTATTATAAATAAATACATAAAAAAAATCGTTATATATTCCTCTGTGAATTAATGAATAAACCAATCTCTCTCTCTCTCTCAGTCTCTCTCTCAGTCTCTCTCTCTCTGTCTCTCTCTCTCTCTGTCTCTCTCTCTCTGTCTCTCTCTCTCTCTCTCTGTCTCTCTCTCTGTCTCTCTCTGTCTCTCTCTCTCTCTGTCTCTCTCTCTCTCTCTCTCTCTCAGTCTCTCTCTCTCTCTGTCTCTCTCTGTCTCTCTCTCTCTCTCTGTCTCTCTCTCTCTGTCTCTCTCTGTCTCTCTCTCTCTCTCTCTCAGTCTCTCTCTCTCTCTGTGTCTCTCTCTCTCTGTCTCTCTCTCTCAGTCTCTCTCTCAGTCTCTCTGTCTCTCTCTCTCAGTCTCTCTCTCAGTCTCTCTCTCTCAGTCTCTCTCTCTTTCTCTCTCTCTCAGTCTCTCTCTCTCTCTCAGTCTCTCTCAGTCTCTTCCTCCCTCTCAGTTTCTCTCTCTCTCTCTGTCTCTCTCTCTCTCTCTCTCTCTCTCTCTCAGTCTCTTCCTCCCTCTCAGTTTCTCTCTCTCTCTCTGTCTCTCTCTCTCTCTCTCTCTGTCTCTCTCAGTCTCTTCCTCCCTCTGTTCCTCTCTCTCTCTGTCTCTCTCTCTCTCTCTCTGTCTCTCTCTCTCTCTCTCTCAGTCTCTCTCTCTCAGTCTCTCTTTCTCTCTCAGTCTCTCTCTCAAAAAAAAAAAAATGTCCATAACGTTTTTTTTTATTATTTTTTTTTTTGCAATTAAAGTGCAGAATTCCGCGCCCCTTTCCTGCTCCGCCACCCCACTTAATACGAGAAATATTCGCACAGTGATTATAGAGATGTAACATTTTATGAATTATTTTTATGAAACCTTTATGAAATGTTTATGAAACATTTTATGAAACCTATCATCCCGTCCCCGTCAACTCTTCTCTACCTTCAACTCTCTCCTTCGTCCTCCATTGCCTCCACCCACTAACTCAATCAACGCCCAGGAGATTGCCAATCACTTCAAACAGAAGATTGATACAATTCGCAAGGAGATCTCGACTGTTCAAACATCCTCCACACCTCACACCTCATGCACACAGGTACAGTCACTACTTCCCTCATTCAACCCCACCACTACAGAGGAGGTCGCTAAATTACTAACCAATGTCCATCTTACCACCTGCGCTCTGGATCCTGTTCCCTCACAAATGCTACGTTCACCCTCTTGCTCTATTCTACACTCTCTTACCCACATCTTCAATCTCTCCCTCTCTTCTGGCATCTTCCCTAACTCTTTGAAACATGCACTAGTCAGCCCCATACTTAAAAAGCCCTCACTGGACCCATCCAATCCTGACAACCTACGCCCCATCTCCTTGCTCCCCTTTTTATCCAAACTCCTTGAACGTCTAGTCTACAACCGACTGAGCGTCCACCTTGCTCAAAATAACCTCCATGATCCCCTTCAGTCTGGATTTCGTCCTCAACATTCCACAGAAACTGCTCTCCTAAAACTAACAAACGATATACTAACGGCCAAAACTAAAGGACACTATTCTGTGCTCCTACTCCTGGACCTCTCTGCCGCCTTTGATACGGTTGACCACCCACTCCTCCTCAAAAAACTCCACACCTTTGGTCTCTGTGACTTTACTCTTCGCTGGTTCTCTACCTACTTATCCAACCGCACCTTCAGTGTTACTTACAACTCTACTTCCTCCTCTCCTCTACCATTCTCTGTTGGGGTCCCCCAAGGTTCTGTTCTTGGACCTCTCCTATTTTCAATTTACACCTCCTCCCTGGGTCAGCTGATAGCCTCCCATGGCTTCCAATACCACCTCTACGCTGATGACACTCAAATCTATTTCTCTGCCCCTCAACCCACTCCTTCATTTTCCTCACGTATCACTAATTTACTATCAGATATATCACTTTGGATGTCACGTCACTTCCTCAAACTCAACCTATCCAAAACCGAACTTATCATTTTTCCTCCCCCACGTGCCTCTTCCCCTGATCTCTCTGTCAAAATTGATGGCACAACTATCATCCCATCCCCACATGCCAAGGTCCTAGGTGTAGTCCTGGACTCTGAACTCTCCTTTAAGCCTCACGTCCAATCACTGTCCAAATCTTGCCGCCTCAACCTCCGCAACATCTCCAAAATACGCCCCTTTCTAACCAATGACGCCACAAAACTCTTAATTCACTCCCTGGTCATCTCTCGCCTTGATTACTGCAATTCCCTTCTCATTGGCTTACCTCTGCATACTCTAACCCCCCTTCATTCCATCATGAATGCTGCAGCCAGACTTATCCACCTTACCAACCGCTCTGTCT
Organism: Rana temporaria; assembly: GCF_905171775.1. NCBI lineage: Eukaryota > Metazoa > Chordata > Amphibia > Anura > Ranidae > Rana > Rana temporaria. Next base: position 299,467 of record NC_053493.1, on the reverse strand, counting down.
CTGCTACTCCCCTCTGTCAATCCCTCCACTGGCTTCCGCTCGCCCAACGAATTAAATTCAAAATACTAACTACGACCTACAAAGCCATCCACAATTCTGCCCCCTGCTACATCACTGACCTAGTCTCTAAATACCAACCTAATCGCTCTCTTCGTTCTTCTCAAGACCTCCTACTCTCTAGCTCTCTCATCACCTCTTCCCATGCTCGTCTACAGGACTTTTCCAGAGCCTCTCCAAGCCTATGGAACTCTTTACCCCAAACTATCCGTCTATCTCCTTCTCTTTCAGCTTTTCGAGGATCCCTGAAAACCCTCCTCTTCAGAGAAGCCTATCCTACCCACATCTAACAACTGTATTTTAACTTTGCCCACCTGATCACCCCCCACATCTACTACCCTCTGTTCCACTTCACCCTCCCTTCTAGATTGTAAGCTCTAACGAGCCGGGCCCTCTGATCCCTCCTGTATTGAATTGTATTGTGACTATAATGTCTTCCCTGATGTTGTAAAGCGCTGCGTAAACGGTTGGCGCTATATAAATCCTGTATAATAATAATAATAATGAATTGCATGATAAAGATACAAAGGATAATAAATGTCCGACATCTACTCTTCCAGGTGAGCGCCGACATCGAGATAGAGAAGAGAACGCGACCTCCCAGGAGCCGCGGTAATCCCCCCCTCCCCCGTGTTCTGTATTTATATTATGACATCATCTTCCATCCCATAATGATATCCACATCACAGACCCCCAATATCATTCTATCTACTCACCCCTGTGACTTCATACATTCATATAACTCTGACATATACCGCAGCGCTGTACAGAGATCACCGAGCCAATCACATCAGTCTCTGTACAGAGGAGCTTACACTCTAATGTCCCCTCCCCCCCACAGCACATCAGTCTCTGTACAGAGGAGCTTACACTCTAATGTCCCCTCCCCCCCACATCACATCAGTCTCTGTACAGAGGAGCTTACACTCTAATGTCCCCTCCCCCCCACAGTCACATCAGTCTCTGTACAGAGGAGCTTACACTCTAATGTCCCCTCCCCCACAGTCACATCAGTCTCTGTACCAGAGGAGCTTACACTCTAATGTCCCCTCCCCCCACATCACATCAGTCTCTGTACAGAGGAGCTTACACTCTAATGTCCCCTCCCCCCCACATCACATCAGTCTCTGTACAGAGGAGCTTACACTCTAATGTCCCCTCCCCCCCACATCACATCAGTCTCTGTACAGAGGAGCTTACACTCTAATGTCCCCTCCCCCCCACATCACATCAGTCTCTGTACAGAGGAGCTTACACTCTAATGTCCCCTCCCCCCCACAGCACATCAGTCTCTGTACAGAGGAGCTTACACTCTAATGTCCCCTCCCCCCCACATCACATCAGTCTCTGTACAGAGGAGCTTACACTCTAATGTCCCCTCCCCCCCACAGTCACATCAGTCTCTGTACAGAGGAGCTTACACTCTAATGTCCCCTCCCCCACAGTCACATCAGTCTCTGTACCAGAGGAGCTTACACTCTAATGTCCCCTCCCCCCACATCACATCAGTCTCTGTACAGAGGAGCTTACACTCTAATGTCCCCTCCCCCCCACATCACATCAGTCTCTGTACAGAGGAGCTTACACTCTAATGTCCCCTCCCCCCCACATCACATCAGTCTCTGTACAGAGGAGCTTACACTCTAATGTCCCCTCCCCCCACAGTCACATCAGTCTATGTACAGAGGAGCTTACACTCTAATGTCCCCTCCCCCCCACATCACATCAGTCTCTGTACAGAGGAGCTTACACTCTAATGTCCCCTCCCCCCACAGTCACATCAGTCTCTGTACAGAGGAGCTTACACTCTAATGTCCCCTCCCCCCACATCACATCAGTCTCTGTACAGAGGAGCTTACACTCTAATGTCCCCTCCCCCCACAGTCACATCAGTCTCTGTACAGAGGAGCTTACACTCTAATGTCCCCTCCCCCCACACATCACATCAGTCTCTGTACAGAGGAGCTTACACTCTAATGTCCCCTCCCCCCACAGTCACATCAGTCTCTGTACAGAGGAGCTTACACTCTAATGTCCCCTCCCCCCCCCACATCACATCAGTCTCTGTACAGAGGAGCTTACACTCTAATGTCCCCTCCCCCCCCCCACATCACATCAGTCTCTGTACAGAGGAGCTTACACTCTAATGTCCCCTCCCCCCCACAGTCACATCAGTCTCTGTACAGAGGAGCTTACACTCTAATGTCCCCTCCCCCACAGTCACATCACATCAGTCTCTGTACAGAGGAGCTTACACTCTAATGTCCCCTCCCCCACAGTCACATCAGTCTCTGTACCAGAGGAGCTTACACTCTAATGTCCCCTCCCCCCACATCACATCAGTCTCTGTACAGAGGAGCTTACACTCTAATGTCCCCCCCCCACATCACATCAGTCTCTGTACAGAGGAGCTTACACTCTAATGTCCCCTCCCCCACAGTCACATCACATCAGTCTCTGTACAGAGGAGCTTACACTCTAATGTCCCCTCCCCCACAGTCACATCAGTCTCTGTACCAGAGGAGCTTACACTCTAATGTCCCCTCCCCCCACATCACATCAGTCTCTGTACAGAGGAGCTTACACTCTAATGTCCCCTCCCCCCACATCACATCACATCAGTCTCTGTACAGAGGAGCTTACACTCTAATGTCCCCTCCCCCCCACAGTCACATCAGTCTCTGTACAGAGGAGCTTACACTCTAATGTCCCCTCCCCCCCACAGTCACATCAGTCTCTGTACAGAGGAGCTTACACTCTAATGTCCCCTCCCCCCACATCACATCAGTCTCTGTACAGAGGAGCTTACACTCTAATGTCCCCTCCCCCCCACAGTCACATCAGTCTCTGTACAGAGGAGCTTACACTCTAATGTCCCCTCCCCCACACATCACATCAGTCTCTGTACAGAGGAGCTTACACTCTAATGTCCCCTCCCCCCACAGTCACATCAGTCTCTGTACAGAGGAGCTTACACTCTAATGTCCCCTCCCCCCACAGTCACATCAGTCTCTGTACAGAGGAGCTTACACTCTAATGTCCCCTCCCCCCCACAGTCACATCAGTCTCTGTACAGAGGAGCTTACACTCTAATGTCCCCTCCCCCCACATCACATCAGTCTCTGTACAGAGGAGCTTACACTCTAATGTCCCCTCTCCCCCCACATCACATCAGTCTCTGTACAGAGGAGCTTACACTCTAATGTCCCCTCCCCCCCCCACACAGTCTCTGTACAGAGGAGCTTACACTCTAATGTCCCCTCCCCCCACACAGTCTCTGTACAGAGGAGCTTACACTCTAATGTCCCCTCCCCCCCACATCACATCAGTCTCTGTACAGAGGAGCTTACACTCTAATGTCCCCTCCCCCCCACATCACATCAGTCTCTGTACAGAGGAGCTTACACTCTAATGTCCCCTCCCCCCCCCACAGTCTCTGTACAGAGGAGCTTACACTCTAATGTCCCCTCCCCCCACACAGTCTCTGTACAGAGGAACTTACACTCTAATGTCCCCTCCCCCCACACATCACATCAGTCTCTGTACAGAGGAGCTTACACTCTAATGTCCCCTCCCCCCACAGTCACATCAGTCTCTGTACAGAGGAGCTTACACTCTAATGTCCCCTCCCCCCCACATCACATCAGTCTCTGTACAGAGGAGCTTACACTCTAATGTCCCCTCCCCCCCACATCACATCAGTCTCTGTACAGAGGAGCTTACACTCTAATGTCCCCTCCCCCCACAGTCACATCAGTCTCTATACAGAGGAGCTTACACTCTAATGTCCCCTCCCCCCACAGTCACATCAGTCTCTGTACAGAGGAGCTTACACTCTAATGTCCCCCCCCCCCACATCACATCAGTCTCTGTACAGAGGAGCTTACACTCTAATGTCCCCTCCCCCCCACATCACATCAGTCTCTGTACAGAGGAGCTTACACTCTAATGTCCCCCCCCCCCCCACATCACATCAGTTTCTGTACAGAGGAGCTTACACTCTAATGTCCCCTCCCCCCACAGTCACATCAGTCTCTGTACAGAGGAGCTTACACTCTAATGTCCCCTCCCCCCCCACATCACATCAGTCTCTGTACAGAGGAGCTTACACTCTAATGTCCCCTCCCCCCCCACATCACATCAGTCTCTGTACAGAGGAGCTTACACTCTAATGTCCCCTCCCCCCCACAGTCACATCAGTCTCTGTACAGAGGAGCTTACACTCTAATGTCCCCTCCCCCCACAGTCACATCAGTTTCTGTACAGAGGAGCTTACACTCTAATGTCCCCTCCCCCCACATCACATCAGTCTCTGTACAGAGGAGCTTACACTCTAATGTCCCCTCCCCCCACATCACATCAGTCTCTGTACAGAGGAGCTTACACTCTAATGTCCCCTCCCCCCACATCACATCAGTCTCTGTACAGAGGAGCTTACACTCTAATGTCCCCTCCCCCCACACAGTCACATCAGTCTCTGTACAGAGGAGCTTACACTCTAATGTCCCCTCCCCCCCACATCACATCAGTCTCTGTACAGAGGAGCTTACACTCTAATGTCCCCTCCCCCACACATCACATCAATCTCTGTACAGAGGAGCTTACACTCTAATGTCCCCTCCCCCCACATCACATCACATCAGTCTCTGTACAGAGGAGCTTACACTCTAATGTCCCCTCCCCCCACAGTCACATCTGTCTCTGTACAGAGGAGCTTACACTCTAATGTCCCCTCCCCCCACATCACATCACATCAGTCTCTGTACAGAGGAGCTTACACTCTAATGTCCCCTCCCCCCACAGTCACATCAGTCTCTGTACAGAGGAGCTTACACTCTAATGTCCCCTCCCCCACACATCACATCAGTCTCTGTACAGAGGAGCTTACACTCTAATGTCCCCTCCCCCCCCACATCACATCAGTCTCTGTACAGAGGAGCTTACACTCTAATGTCCCCTCCCCCCACAGTCACATCAGTCTCTGTACAGAGGAACTTACACTCTAATGTCCCCTCCCCCCACATCACATCAGTCTCTGTACAGAGGAGCTTACACTCTAATGTCCCCTCCCCCCCACAGTCACATCAGTCTCTGTACAGAGGAGCTTACACTCTAATGTCCCCTCCCCCCACATCACATCAGTCTCTGTACAGAGGAGCTTACACTCTAATGTCCCCTCCCCCCACATCACATCAGTCTCTGTACAGAGGAGCTTACACTCTAATGTCCCCTCCCCCCACATCACATCAGTCTCTGTACAGAGGAGCTTACACTCTAATGTCCCCTCCCCCCACATCACATCAGTCTCTGTACAGAGGAGCTTACACTCTAATGTCCCCTCCCCCCCACACATCACATCAGTCTCTGTACAGAGGAGCTTACACTCTAATGTCCCCTCCCCCCCACATCACATCAGTCTCTGTACAGAGGAGCTTACACTCTAATGTCCCCCCCCCCCCCACATCACATCAGTTTCTGTACAGAGGAGCTTACACTCTAATGTCCCCTCCCCCCCACAGTCACATCAGTCTCTGTACAGAGGAGCTTACACTCTAATGTCCCCTCCCCCCACAGTCACATCAGTCTCTGTACAGAGGAGCTTACACTCTAATGTCCCCTCCCCCCCCACATCACATCAGTCTCTGTACAGAGGAGCTTACACTCTAATGTCCCCTCCCCCCCACATCACATCAGTCTCTGTACAGAGGAGCTTACACTCTAATGTCCCCTCCCCCCACACAGTCTCTGTACAGAGGAGCTTACACTCTAATGTCCCCTCCCCCCCCACACATCACATCTGTCTCTGTACAGAGGAGCTTACACTCTAATGTCCCCTCCCCCCACAGTCACATCAGTCTCTGTACAGAGGAGCTTACACTTTAATGCCCCCCCCCTCCCCCACTATTATTATACATTGATAAGTGTCTTTGTGTTGCAGAGCTGCGGATGATCCCGTACATGATCACCATCGGGGACGCCATACATAATTTTGCGGACGGTCTGGCTATGGGAGCCGCATTTTCAACATCCTGGCAGGTGGGACTCGCCACCTCACTGGCCGTCTTATGTCATGAACTGCCGCATGAGCTGGGTGAGTCCTCATCTGCATAATTATGTCTGCCCCTCCCACTACAGGGTGACACAGACTAATGGGTCCCTCCCCCTCCCACTACAGGGTGACAGACTGGTGGGTCCCTCCCCCTCCCACCACTGGGTGACAGACTGGTGGGAATCGCCTCAGACTGCAGGGTGATATAGATGTAGGCATGCTCCTCCCACTGCAGGGTGACATAGATGGAGGTATGCTCCTCCCACTGCAGGGTGATATAGATGGAGGTATGCTCCTCCCACTGCAGGGTGATATAGATGGAGGTATGCTCCTCCCACTGCAGGGTGATATAGATGGAGGTATGCTCCTCCCACTGCAGGGTGATATAGATGGAGGTATGCTCCTCCCACTGCAGGGTGATATAGATGGAGGTATGCTCCTCCCACTGCAGGGTGATATAGATGGAGGTATGCTCCTCCCACTGCAGGGTGATATAGCTAGAGGTATGCTCCTCCCACTGCAGGATGATATATATTATGGTATGCTCCTCCCACTGCAGGGTGATATAGATGGTTGTATGCTCCTCCCGCAGGGTGATATAGATAGAGGTATGCTCCTCCCACTGCAGGGTGATATAGATGTAGGCATGCTCCTCCCACTGCAGGGTGATATAGATAGAGGTATGCTCCTCCCACTGCAGGGTGATATAGATGTAGGCATGCTCCTCCCACTGCAGGGTGATATAGATAAAGGTATGCTCCTCCCACTGCAGGGTGATATAGATGGAGGTATGCTCCTCCCACTGCAGGGTGATATAGATAGAGGCATGCTCCTCCCACTGCAGTGTCATAGATGGAGATATGCTCCTCCCAATGCAGGGTGACACAAATGGAGGTATGCTCCTCCCATCACAGGGTGAAATAGATGGAGATATGCTCCTCCCAATGCAGGGTGATATAGATGGAGTTATGCTCCTCCCAATGCAGGGTGACACAAATGGAGGTATGCTCCTCCCATCACAGGGTGACATAGATGGAGTTATGCTCCTCCCATCACAGGGTGGCATAGAATATGGTATGCTTCTCCCACTGCAGGGTGACATAGACGGAGATATGCTCCTCCCACTGCAGAGTAACACTGATTTAGGTATGCTCCTCCCACTGTAGGGTGACACAGCATGTTTGTACACTTTCTCGGCAGGTGATTTTGCGGCTCTGCTGCACGCCGGTCTGACGGTGCGCCGGGCGTTGCTCCTGAACTTTAGCAGCGCGCTGACGGCCTTCATCGGTTTGTACATCGCCCTGTCGGTGGCGGCGGATGAAGCCATCCAGCAATGGATCTTCACAGTGGCCACGGGGCTCTTCCTGTACGTGGCCCTGGCAGACATGGTGAGAAACGTTCCTTCCTCTCCTATGTCCCTCCCCCGCTGACTCCTTCTCCTCTCCTATGTCCCTCCCCCGCTGACTTCTTCTCCTCTCCTATGTCCCTCCCCCGCTGACTCCTTCTCCTCTCCTATGTCCCTCCCCCGCTGACTCCTTCTCCTCTCCTATGTCCCTCCCCCGCTGACTCCTTCTCCTCTCCTATGTTCCTCCCCCGCTGACTCCTTCTCCTCTCCTATGTCCCTCCCCCACTGACTCCTTCTCCTATCCTATGTCCCTCCCCCGCTGACTCCTTCTCCTCTCCTATGTCACTCCCCCGCTGACTCCTTCTCCTCTCCTATGTCCCTCCCCCGCTGACTCCTTCTCCTCTCCTATGTCCCTCCCCCGCTGACTCCTTCTCCTCTCCTATGTCCCTCCCCCGCTGACTCCTTCTCCTCTCCTATGTTCCTCCCCCGCTGACTCCTTCTCCTCTCCTATGTCCCTCCCCCACTGACTCCTTCTCCTATCCTATGTCCCTCCCCCGCTGACTCCTTCTCCTCTCCTATGTCACTCCCCCGCTGACTCCTTCTCCTCTCCTATGTCCCTCCCCCGCTGACTCCTTCTCCTCTCCTATGTCCCTCCCCCGCTGACTCCTTCTCCTCTCCTATGTCCCTCCCCCGCTGACTTCTTCTCTTCTCTTCCAGCTGCCCGCCATGATGAATGTGAAAGACCGCCGACCATGGGTGATCTTCCTCCTCCACAATCTGGGTCTCCTCGTGGGCTGGACCATCCTTCTGCTGCTGTCCATCTTTGAGGACAATATCACCCTCTGAGGATCCTCCTCCAGACATTGTATGGGATCCGCCCAGCTCAGTCCAGTATCATGGTGGACCTCAGCTGTACCTGAAGATACGTTCCTTCACAAGGGACTTTCTGGGCCCCATTCAGGTGATCAAAAATTAGCACTTTCTGGACCCGCCCCATGCGTGGGATCCTCATCCTTTGTCTTCCAATCCTCCCTCGTCCTCAGGATTTCACTGCTGTACTGTTTTGTGATGAATACAATAATTTAACCCCTTCAATACTGGGCACTCCCCCTTCCTTCCCAGGCCAATTTTCAGCTTTCAGCGCGGTCACACATTGAATGACAATTGCGCGGTCATGCAACACTGTACACATATGACATTTGTATCATTTTTTGAGACAGATTTCTTTTGGTGGGATTTAATCACCACTGGGGGGGTTTATTTTGTGCCAAATAAACAAAAAAAATTATTGAAAATTTTGAAAAAAAAAAAAAAAAAAACATATTTCCTCGTTTCTGTTATAAAATTTTGAAAATAAAATAATCTTTCTTCATAAATTTCGGCCAAAATATATCCTGCTCCATTTCTTTGGTGAAAATAACCCAAATCAGACTATATTATTTATTCTGTAGGAAAGTTATAGAGACCACAAATTTTGGGAAATGTGCTGATGGCCGATCTCATACCTTGAGACCCGAAAATACCAGGACAGTACAAATACCCCCCAAAATTACCCCTTTTTGAAAAGTAGACAGTCCAAGGTATTTAGTAAGAGGCATGGCAAGTTTTTTGATGTTGTAATTTTTTGTCAAAGTTTTTGGGGAAAATTAAGAAATTAAGTAAAGTTTTTTTTTCACAAGGTTGCAATTTTACGTTCTCTCTCACACACACACACACATATACAGTATATATCATAGGCATACTTACAATTACACCCCAAAACACATTTAGCTAGATTCAGAGAGACTTAGGCTGGCGTATCAGTAGATACGCCAGCCTAAGTCAGAATTTGCGTCAGCGCTAATTTAAACGTATTATTGTAACCAGATACGCTTAAATTAGGCTCAGATACGAGCGGCGTAAGTGTCTTACACCCTCGTATCCTAAAGTGTAATTTTGAGGCTGACCGCTAGGTGGCGCTTCCATTGCGGTCAGCGTAGAATATGTAAATCAGTAGATACACCTATTCACGAATGTACGCCCGGCTGACGCAGTACAGAAACGCCGTTTACGTAACGCATTAGCAGGCCTAAAGTTATTCCATCAAATAGATGGAATAGTAATGTTAAGTATGGCCACCGTTCCCGCGTCGAAATTCGAAAATTTTACGTCGTTTGCGTAAGACGTCCGTGAATAGGGATTTACGTCATTTACGTCCATGTCGAAATCAATAGGCCCGTGCGGCGTACGTTGCCGCAATGCACACTGGGAAATGTAGGCGGACGGCGCATGCGCCGTTCCAAAAAAACGTCAATCATGTCAGGTCAAGCCCTATTACCATAAAACACGCCCCCTCAGCTAAATTTTAATTAGGCGCCATGACGCCCGCCCGATTTACGCTACGCCGCCGTAACTTAGCAGGCAAGTACTTTGAGAATCATGTACTTGCCTCGCTAACTTACGGCGGCGTAGTGTAAACAAGCTACGCTACGCCGCCGCAAAGTTACGGCAAGCTATGTGAATCTAGCTAATTCTGTTCCTCCTCCTAAGTATGGTGATGCCACTTGTGTGAGACATTTTCACAGCCTAGATGCATAGAGGGGCCCAAAATCCAAAGAGCACCTTCAGGCTTTCCAGGAGTATACATTACGCATCTAAGTTCCTGATTACCTATCACATTTTTGGAGGCCCTGGAACACAGGGACAGTGGAAACACCCACAAAATTACCACATTTTAGAGAGTAAATACCCCATTGTATTTTTTAAGAGGCATGGGGAGGCCTTTATAGACTTAATTTGTTTGCCACAAGTTTTTGGAAAATATATAAAGTTGTCAATTTCATAAGAAATTATTCGCACACAGCATGGGCGTACTTACAATTACACTCCAAAACACATTCTACTCCCGAGTATGGGAATACCACATGTGTGAGACTTTTTCACAGCCTAGATGCATAGAGGGGCCCAAAATCCAAGGAGCACCTCCAGGCTTTCCAGAAGCATAAATTAAAGCTAATTTCTTGATTACCTCTCACACTTTTGGAGGCCCTGGAGCACCACATTTTGGTAAGTGAACAACCCAATGTAAGAGGCATGGAGAGGCTTTAATAGACTTAATTTGTTTGCCACATGTTTTTGGAAAATGCGGAATAAAAATGATAAATTATTTTTTTTTACACAAAGTTGTCAATTTATTAAGATATGTCTCACACACAGCATGAGCGTGCTTAATATTACACCACTAAATTCTGCTACCGAGTATGGAGATACCACACGTGTGAGACTTTTTCACAATCTAGATGCATAGAGGGGCACAAAATCCAAGGAACACCTTTGGGCTTTCAAGGAGCATAAATTGGACATCTAATTTCCTGATTAGCCATCACATTTGTGGATGTCCTGGAGCACCGGGACAGTGGAAAAATCCACAAAATGACCCCATTTTGGAAAGCAAACACCTCAAGGTATTCTCTGAAAGGCACGGTGGGTCTTTTGAAGTTTTTGGATAATGCAGAAAGAAAATTAAAAAATGATATGTAATTTTTTTACACAAAGTTGTCATATTAATAAGATATTTCTCACACACAGCATGGGCGAACTTACAATTACACATCTCCCAAAACACATTCTGCTCCTCCTCCCAAGTATTGGCATACCACATGTGTGACTTTTTCACAGCCTAGATGCATAGAGGGGCCCAAAATCCAAGGAGCGCCTTTCGGCTTTCCAGAAGCATAAAAATTACACATCTAACTTCCTGATTACCTATCACACTTTTGGAGGCCCTGGAGCACCAGGGCAGTGAAAACACCCACAAAATGACCACATTTTGGCGAGTGAACAACTCAATATAAAGGAGGGATGGAGAGGCTTTTATAGACTTAATTTGTTTGCCACATGTTTTTGGAAAAAGCAGAATAAAAATGATAAATTATTTTTTTACACAAAGTTGTAAATTTTAAGATACATCTCACACACAGCATGGGTGTGCTTAAAATTACACCCCGAAACACATTCTGCTACTCTTCCTGAGTATGGGGATACCACACATGTGACTTTTTTTTTACAAGAGGGGCCCAGATGCATAGTGGGGCCCAAAATCCAAGGAGCACATTTGGGAGCATCAATTGAGCACCTGGACAGTGGAAACAACCACAAAATGACCTTATTTTGGAAAGGAACCACCCCAAGATATTTTCTGAAAGGCATGGTGGGTCTTTTGAACAGGTCATTTTTTCGCTACAAGTTTTGGTAAATGCAGAAAGAACATGAATTGTTATATTTATTTTAAAACAAAAGTTGTCATATAAGATATTTCTCACACACATCATGGGCGTACTTACAATTGCACCCCAAAACACATTCTGCTCCTCCCAAGTATGGGGATACCACGTGTGAGACTTTTTAACAGCCCAGCCACATAGAGGGGCCCAAAATCCAAGGAGCACCTTTGGGCTTTTCATAATAATAAGAAAATATTTGTCAAATACATCAAGGGCACACTTAGAATTACACCCCAAAACACATTCTACTACTGTTCCCGAGTATGGGGATACCACACATGTGAAACTTTTTCACAACCTAGATGCATAGAGGGGCCCAAAATCCAGGGAGCGCCTTTGGGCTTTTAAGGAGCATAAAGTACGCATCTAATTTCCTGATTACCTATCAAATTTTTGGAGGCCCTCGAGCACCAGGACAGTGGAAAACACCAACAAAATGACCACATTTTGGAGAGTAACCACCCCAATGTATTTTCTAAGAGGGATGGAAAGGCCTTTTTAGACAATTTGTTAGCCACAAGTTTTTGGAAAATACACAAAGTTGGGGCTCAAAATCCAAGAAGCATGTTTGGGCTTTTAATAATAATAATAATAATAAAATATTTCTCAAATACATCAAGGGCACACTTAGAATTACACCCCAAAACACATTCTGCTACTCCTCCCAAATATGGGGATACCACACGTGTGAAACTTTTTCACAACCTAGATGCATAGGGGGGCCCAAAATCCATCTCTTTCTTTGAAGGGCCACCCTGCCGCAGTAGATCTGCTCGGGACGGTTGATATCACAATGCGCAACTACAATCATTACTACCATAAAAATCCATATAAAATATACTGTATGTGCGTGGAAATCAACAGGCAATAAATTCAAAATCAAATCTCACTTATCTTAAAAAATATGTAAAAAAAATTATGAAAGAAATAAAACAAAAAGATACAAAAAAACAAAAAGGATACAATTCATTTTTTTATTTATATATAAAAGGAGGGGGGTAGAGGAAAAAAAAAGGGGGGGGGGAGTATATACACCGGAGGAGGGCTGTATAGTTATTTTATCCAATATACAAAATAAATAAAAAAACAAACACTTAAACATTGTCTAATTTATTCGATATGACCTAGGAACATAGGGAAAAACAAACCCAAGGGAACAAACAAGCCTAAGGGGGGGGGCGGGGCTTCCCGGAATTACTGCTAAAACAATTCAAGTCAAATACTATATATTTAACCCTTTCGGGGGATAGGACCCAAGTACTGTATCCTGCAGGACTCCATTTGGCTTAGCACCACAATAACATTTCCTTCCCGTCAATGTTTTTGGTAGTTCCTCCAAAACCTCAGACCCTTCGGATCACTTCTACGACGAATTCCAAAAATGGAGCACAGGAGATCCCCTGGATGGTTTTGTTCAATGGACGGAGTCCATGGCGCGCGTGGGGGTGTCACTGCTCTTCCGCCTCCTGAAGTTTTTGGGTCAGGTCCGTTAGACACCCCTCAATGTCTTCTCTGCCGTGGTAAACCCGATCCAGTCCTCGGGGAACGTTTCGGCAGGAGGACAGGTCCAGGTGGGTGAGGGACCGGCAGCTGAGGAGGACATCTCTGTAGAGAGAAGGAGGGGGGGGGGGGTCAGTACTCCGCAGGGGTGGGGGGCAGAATATCACTACAAATATCTATATTGCGGAATGATCACCTGACAGCGTGGGGCGTGGCTCTCGTTCCCGAAAGGTTCAGGGATTGGAGGGTGTCATTTCTGAGGGCGTCGTTGGCTCCGCCGCTTCCTTTGCAGAGATTATGCAAGGCCTCCGCCAGATCCTCCTCTAGGTATCCATGACCCGTCAGGTCCAGTTCCTGCAGGCTGTGCCGCCATTTATGGGTCAGCAGATGGGACCCCGAAACGATCGATGAGGACACCATAGAGCTGCAGTACAAGCCCAGGAAGAGGCGCTCCACATCTGACAAAGACAAGCAAAGATCAGACCCAGAGAACCCAACTGAAGGCTCCATACAGTGTCAGAGGAGATCATAGTACACAGGTAGATAGGAGGTTTATGGGATTTTAAAAGGTGCATATTAACCACTTAAGAACCGGACCTTTAGGCAGCTAAAGGACCCGGACAGTTTTTGCGATTCGGCACTGCGTCGCTTTAACTGACAATTGCGAGTGCGACGTGGCTCCCAAACAAAATTGGCGTCCTTTTTTCCCCACAAATAGAGATTTATTTTGGTGGTATTTGATCACCTCTGCGGTTTTATTTTTTTGCGCTATAAACAAAAATAGAGCGACAATTTTGAAAAAAATGCAATATTTTCTACTTTTTTCTATAATAAATATCCCCCAAAAATATATAAAACATTCTTTTTTTTCCTCAGTTTAGGCCGATACGTATTCTTCTACCTATTTTTGGTAGAAAAAAAAAAAAGAAAATCGCAATAAGCGTTTATTAACCACCTCCATACCGGGCCTATTCTGCCACTTCTCTCCTACATGTACAAATCATCATTTTTTTGCTAGAAAATTACGCAGAACCCCCAAACATTACATTTTTTAGCAGACACCCTAGGGAATAAAAGGAAGGTCATTGCAACGTTTTATCTTGCACGGTATTTGCGCAATCATTTTTCAAACGCTTTTTTTTTTGGAAAAAAATTGTTTCATGAATTAAAAAAAAAATAACAAAACAGTAAAGTTAGCCCAATTTTCTTGTAAAATATGAAAGGTATCTATTTACTCGGTGTAACATAATCTAACACGTCACGCTTTAAAATTGCGCACACTCATGGAATGGTGCCAAACTTCGGTACTTAAAAATCTCGCTTTGAAAATGTTTACAGGTTACCAGTTTAGATTTACAGAGGAGGTCTAGGGCTAGAATTGTTGCTGGCGCTCTAACGCACGCGGCGATACCTCACATGTGTGGTTTAAACGGCATTTACATATGTCGGCGGGACTTGCGTGTCCGTTTTCTTCTGCGCGCGAGCTACCGGGGACAGGGGCGTTTTATTATTTTTTTTTGTACATATTTATTTTTTTACACTTTTTTTTTTTTTTTATTATCACTTTTATTCCTATTACAAGGAATGTAAACATCCCTTGTAATAGGAATGTGTGTGACCGGTACTCTTTATGCGGGGTCAATGAGACCATCCCCTCCCCCCACATCTCTCCTCCAGGCTGGAAAGCATGAGATCGGTGAAAAAAAAAAATTCACCGATCTCATGATTACTGTTGCTTAGTAGCCGCAATCGCGGCTTTGTTTACTTACGGGGACCCGGGCGTGACGTCATCACAGCGCGCCCGGGTCCTCCGACGGTCATAGAGATGACTGGTGACCATCTATGCTTCCTGCCAGCCCTGAACGATTCTTTCTCTGGGCCCCCGATGGCACAGGAGAGCCCGGAGAAGCACCGGATGGCGGGCATCATTGAGATATCCCCCCACAAAGTCCAGGACGTCTTATGACATCCACCCAGGATGGGAGATCCCCTCTGTGGACGTCATATGACTATGGGCCGGTATTGAAGTGGTTAAAATAAAAGGTTGATGAGCGCTATCTCAAGCACATCTAATGTGAATGAATAAGTGTATGGGTCCCTTTAAGTACGTTCACGATGAATAACAATGTGAGTGAATAACTATTGCTGTGATAGTGATATATAATCAACAATCACACAATATGAGTGCAAACAAAACAGCGCGACCGTGACTGCGTGACTGTGTCAGTGAAAATAAAAGAAAAAGAAATAGGGGCAGATCCACAAAAGAATTACGTCGGCGTATCTCTTGATACGCCGGCGTAATTTTAAATTTCCCGCGTCGTATCTTTGTTTTGTATCCACAAAACAAGATACGACGGCATCTCGGGTCGATCCGACAGGCGTACGTCTTAGTACGCCGTCAGATCTAAGCTGCAATTTTTCGGCGGCCGCTAGGTGGCGTTTCCGTCAAAATCCACGTCGAGTATGCAAATTAGCTAGTTACGGCAATCCACGAACGCCCGGCGCATTTTTTTACGTCGTTTGCGTTCGGCTTTTTCCGGCGTATAGTTAAAGCTGCTGTTATGAGGCGTACTCAATGTTAAGTATGGCCGTCCTTCCACGCGTAGAAATTTAAAATGTTTACGTCGTTTGCGAATAGGGATTTGCGTAGAATGACGTCACCGTCAGAAGCATTGGCTTGTTCTGGGATAATTTTGAGCATGCGCACTGGGATACCCCCACGGACGGCGCATGCGCAGTTTAAAAAAAACATTGTTTACGTCGAGTCACGACGTATTAACATAAAACACGCCCCCATCACAGAGATTTGAATGGCGCGCCATTACGCCGCCAAAAGATACACTACGCCGCGAATTCTTTGAGGATTCGAAAAAAAAAAAAAGTTACGGCGGCGTAGTGTATCTTAGATACGCTGCGCCCGGCGTATTATTGCGCGCAGGTACGTGGATCTGCCCCATAATATTGAAGAGAAAATGACAGCTGCTTATACAGTGAGGAAAATAAGTATTTGAACACCCTGCTATTTTGCAAGTTCTCCCACTTGGAAATCATGGAGGGTTCTGAAATTGTCAGCGTAGGTGCATGTCCACTGTGAGAGACATAATCCAGAAATCACAATGTATGATAACTATTTATTTGTATGATACAGCTGCAAATAAGTATTTGAACACCTGTCTATCAGCTAGAATTCTGACCCTCAAAGACCTGTTAGTCTGCCTTTAAAATGTCCACCTCCACTCCATTTATTCTCCTAAATTAGATGCACCTGTTTGAGGTCATTAGCTGCATAAAGACACCTGTCCACCCCATACAATCAGTAAGAATCCAACTACTAACATGGCCAAGACCAAAGAGCTGTCCAAAGACACTAGAGACAAAATTGTACACCTCCACAAGGCTGGAAAGGGCTACGGGGAAATTGGTGAAAAAAGGTCCACTGTTGGAGCAATCATTAGAAAATGGAAGAAGCTAAACATGACTGTCAATCTCCCTCGGACTGGGGCTCCATGCAAAATCTCACCTCGTGGGGTCTCAATGATCCTAAGAAAGGTGAGAAATCAGCCCAGGACTACACGGGAGGAGCTGGTCAATGACCTGAAAAGAGCTGGGACCACCGTTTCCAAGGTTACTGTTGGTAATACACTAAGAAGTCATGGTTTGAAATCATGCATGGCACGGAAGGTTCCCCTGCTTAAACCAGCACATGTCAAGGCCCGTCTTAAGTTTGCCAATGACCATTTGGATGATCCAGAGGAGTCATGGGAGAAAGTCATGTGGTCAGATGAGACCAAAATAGAACTTTTTGGTCATAATTCCACTAACCGTGTTTGGAGGAAGAATGATGATGAGTACCATCCCAAGAACACTATCCCTACTGTGAAGCATGGGGGTGGTAGCATCATGCTTTGGGGGTGTTTTTCTGCACATGGGACAGGGCGACTGCACTGTATTAAGGAGAGAATGACCGGGGCCATGTATTGCGAGATTTTGGGCAACAACCTCCTTCCCTCAGTTAGAGCTTTGAAGATGGGTCGAGGCTGGGTCTTCCAACATGACAATGACCCAAAGCACACAGCCAGGATAACCAAGGAGTGGCTCTGTAAGAAGCATATCAAGGTCTCCAGACCTAAACCCAATAGAGAATCTTTGGAGGGAGCTCAAACTCCGTGTTTCTCAGCGACAGCCCAGAAACCTGACTGATGTAGAGAAGATCTGTGTGGAGGAGTGCGCCAAAATCCCTCCTCCAGTGTGTGCAAAGCTGGTGACAAACTACAAGAAACGTTTGACCTCTGTAATTGCAAACAAAGGCGACTGTACCAAATATTAACATTGATTTTCTCAGGTGTTCAAATACTTATTTGCAGCTGTATCATACAAATAAATAGTTATCATACATTGTGATTTCTGATTATGTCTCTCACAGTGGACATGCACCTACAATGACAATTTCACACCCCTCCATGATTTCCAAGTGGGAGAACTTGCAAAATAGCAGGGGGTTCAAATACTTATTTTCATCACTGTATATGAGCAAAATACATAATATAAAGCTGGTGGCTGATGCATAAAGTGATTTATACATTAGCTACCAGCTTTATTTTATGTATCAATATTTGTTATTTTATTTTCACTGACACGGTCACGCTGTTTTGTTTGCACGCATATTGTATGATTGTTGTGATTGTTGATTATATATCACTATCACAGCAATAGTTATTCACTCACATTGTTCTTCATTGTGGACATACTTAAAGGGACCCATACACTTATTCATTCATTCACATTAGATGTGCCTGAGATAGCGCTCATCAACCTTTTATTTTATTTCCACATTAATAGCGATTTGTACACTTTTAGATTTGAGCAGCAGTCTCATTATATTTGCACTTTTGCATTATTTCCTATTTTATATAGTTTTCCCTATATTCACTTGGCTAGCGCAGAAGATTTTCCCACTTTATAATAAGCGTTTATTGATTGGTTTGCGCAAAAGTTATAGCGTCTACAAAATAGGGGATAGTTTTATGGCATTTTTATTACTAACTTTTTTTTTTTTTACTACTAATGGCGGCGATCTGCGATTTTTTTTTTCGTGACTGCGACATTACGGCGGACACATCGGACACTTTTGACACATTTTTGGCACCATTGTCATTTTCACAGCGAAAAGTGCTATAAAAATGCACTGATTACTGTGAAAATGACAGTGACAGTGAAGGGGTTAACCACTAGGGGGCGCTAAAGGGGTTAAGTGTGTCCTATTCTGTGATTCTTACTGTAGGGGGGCGGGGCTGGACGTGTGACGTCACTGATCGTCGTTCCCTATGACAGGGAGCAGACGATCAATGACAAGCCACAGAGAAGAATGGAGGTTTGTTTACACTCACCTCTCCCCGTTCTTCAGCTCCTGTGACCCGATCGCTGGATACCGACGGCGATTGGGTCCACGGGTCCCGGAGCTTCGGACCGGGTCGCTAATGTGTCACTGCCGGCGCGCTCGCAACCCACGGCTGGGTTCTTAAAGGGGACGTACCTGTACGCCCTTGTGCCCAGCCGTGCCATTCTGTCGACGTATATCGTCGTGCGGCGGTCCTTAAGTGGTTAAATAAACTGGAAGGGACGTGGTTCTCTTTAACAAACCTCAAGGAGCCAGCAAATTGAGGTGCCACAGACAGACCTACAAGTCCAGGGACAAGCAGACTGTGCCAGCAGTGTGACCACGGGGCCCTGGGGGAGGAGGCCCAATTCTTACCCCCAAAAAATCCCCTTTGCCTCCTATGCAGTTCTCAGGAGGACCCTCACACCAGGAATAGGGGGGGGGGTGTGCTCAGATACTGACCAGTACATGGGAGCGCCGACAATCCCTGCGGCGAGATCTTGTAACATCCCCGCAGGTCTAGAACTCGCAGCTTCCTGGAATTTTTCAGCAACCTCTGGAAGGCGGCATCGTTGACGGAGGAGTAGAAGAAGCTGGCGATGAGTTCCTGCAGCTCAGGAAAACCGGGGGTACTAGTGGCGATTTTAGGTTGGGGTTTGGCCTGCCACGGGATGTTTACCAGTCTCAGTACCTGCAATGGAGAACAGAGGAACCTGAGAAGTAAGCTCATCATATGACCATCCCAACAGCATGAACTATAAAGAGGACCTGTCACCTACACAAGACATCTGAACACATTGCATATAACAGAGTTGATCTCTCACTGTAATGGCGTCCTTGGACCCTGATCAGCTGAAAAAGTGGATGATCCCTCATTTCAGCAAAAAGCATTTGGTCGCATGACAGAGCTTTGGAATCCCAGAGCCGCAGCTTCTCTTCTACAGAGCTCTATTTCAGAAGATCTTTTCATAGATTTGAATTTCAAGTTAAAAAACACTTTGCTGCCACGCAGGCTTTTACTTCAGAAACGGCTCCGAATGAAAAGGATTCTCCTCTTCCTTCCTCCCAGATCTTGGTGTTCTGGAGCCCTCTTCCTTCCACCCAGATCTTGGTGTTCTGGAGCCCTCTTCCTTCCACCCAGATCTTGGTGTTCTGGAGCCCTCTTCCTCCCTCCCAGATCTAGGTGTTCTGGAGCCCTCTTCCTTCCACCCAGATCTTGGTGTTCTGGAGCCCTCTTCCTTCCACCCAGATCTTGGTGTTCTGGAGCCCTCTTCCTACCTCCCAGATCTTGGTGTTCTGGAGCCCTCTTCCTCCCTCCCAGATCTTGGTGTTCTGGAGCCCTCTTCCTTCCTCCCAGATCTTGGTGTTCTGGAGCCCTCTTCCTCCCTCCCAGATCTTGGTGTTCTGGAGCCCTCTTCCTTCCTCCCAGATCTTGGTGTTCTGGAGCCCTCTTCCTTCCTCCCAGATCTTGGTGTTCTGGAGCCCTCTTCCTCCCACCCAGATCTTGGTGTTCTCGAGCCCTCTTCCTTCCAAAACCCAAATCTTGGTGTTCTCGAGCCCTCTTCCTTCCACCCAGATCTTGGTGTTCTGGAGCCCTCTTCCTTTCACCCAGATCTTGGTGTTCTGGAGCCCTCTTCCTTCCTCCCAGATCTTGGTGTTCTGGAGCCCTCTTCCTTCCTCCCAGATCTTGGTGTTCTGGAACCCTCTTCCTTCTACCCAGATCTTGGTGTTCTGGAACCCTCTTCCTTCCACCCAGATCTTGGTGTTCTGGAACCCTCTTCCTTCCACCCAGATCTTGGTGTTCTGGAGCCCTCTTCCTTCCACCCAGATCTTGGTGTTCTGGAGCCCTCTTCCTTCCTCCCAGATCTTGGTGTTCTGGAGCCCTCTTCCTCCCACCCAGATCTTGGTGTTCTGGAGCCCTCTTCCTTCCACCCAGATTTTGGTGTTCTGGAGCGCTCTTCCTCCCACCCAGATCTTGGTGTTCTGGTGCATTCTTTCTCCCTCCCAGATCTTGGTGTTCTGGAGCCCTCTTCCTTCCTCCCAGATCTTGGTGTTCTGGAGCCCTCTTCCTTCCACCCAGATCTTGGTGTTCTGGAGCCCTCTTCCTTCCACCCAGATCTTGGTGTTCTGGAGCCCTCTTTCTCCCTCCCAGATCTTGGTGTTCTGGAGCCCTCTTCCTTCCACCCAGATCTTGGTGTTCTGGAGCCCTCTTCCTTCCACCCAGATCTTGGTGTTCTGGAGCCCTCTTCCTTCCTCCCAGATCTTGGTGTTCTGGAGCCCTCTTCCTTCCACCCAGATCTTGGTGTTCTGGAGCCCTCTTCCTTCCACCCAGATCTTGGTGTTCTGGAGCCCTCTTCCTTCCTCCCAGATCTTGGTGTTCTGGAGCCCTCTTCCTTCCTCCCAGATCTTGGTGTTCTGGAGCCCTCTTCCTTCCACCCAGATCTTGGTGTTCTGGAGCCCTCTTCCTCCCTCCCAGATCTTGGTGTTCTGGAGCCCTCTTCCTCCCTCCCAGATCTTGGTGTTCTGGAGCCCTCTTCCTTCCACCCAGATCTTGGTGTTCTGGAGCCCTCTTCCTTCCACCCAGATCTTGGTGTTCTGGAGCCCTCTTCCTTCCTCCCAGATCTTGGTGCTCTGGAGCCCTCTTCCTCCCACCCAGATCTTGGTGTTCTCGAGCCCTCTTCCTTCCAAAACCCAAATCTTGGTGTTCTCGAGCCCTCTTCCTTCCACCCAGATCTTGGTGTTCTGGAGCCCTCTTCCTTTCACCCAGATCTTGGTGTTCTGGAGCCCTCTTCCTTCCACCCAGATCTTGGTGTTCTGGAGCCCTCTTCCTTCCACCCAGATCTTGGTGTTCTGGAGCCCTCTTCCTTCCATCCAGATCTTGGTGTTCTGGAGCCCTCTTCCTTCCACCCAGATCTTGGTGTTCTGGAGTCCTCTTCCTTCCACCCAGATCTTGGTGTTCTGGAGCCCTCTTCCTTCCTCCCAGATCTTGGTGTTCTGGAGCCCTCTTCCTTCCTCCCAGATCTTGGTGTTCTGGAGCCCTCTTCCTTCCACCCAGATCTTGGTGTTCTGGAGTCCTCTTCCTTCCACCCAGATCTTGGTGTTCTGGAGCCCTCTTCCTTCCTCCCAGGTCTTGGTGTTCTGGAGCCCTCTTCCTCCCACCCAGATCTTGGTGTTCTGGAGCCCTCTTTCTCCCTCCCAGATCTTGGTGTTCTGGCGGCCTCTTCCTTCCACCTAGATCTTGGTGTTCTGGAGCCCTCTTCCTTCCACCCAGATCTTGGTGTTCTGGAGCCCTCTTCCTTCCACCCAGATCTTGGTGTTCTGGAGCCCTATTCCTTCCACCCAGATCTTGGTGTTCTGGAGCCCTCTTCCTTCCACCCAGATCTCCTTCCAGACTGCCCACCTTATTATTCAGCGCACACTTTCTGTTCGCCTTCATGAACCAGTTAAACAAGTTCATTAGCATTTTAGCATTTATATACAGGATGCCCAGATTCTGAATTCGAGATGGTAGATAAAAATGTATCATTTCATTTATTAGTTTGCTACTCTTTTTATGCTTTACAATATTGCAGTTTATCCAGCTGCCAACACGCCAAAGAAAATGCCTGGAATCAGCCAATCGAGGATGGAATTCTCCGTTGGTTGCACCTGCTGAAATTTCTGGTCCAACAACTATATTTCAGCAGAGCTCAGGTATACGGCGTATCTAGGATGGTACAATGTGTGGTCACTGATAGCAAAATACTTCCCATTTATTAGGGACTGTGTAGGCAATGACACTCTAAGTATAGTGATTGTTAAGTTCTGTTGACTCCCCGGGAAAGATACAAGCTCCATTTATATACAAGTTTCTTCTAGAAAAGTGGATATCCCATCTGGTGGAAGTAATGGGCCATTGTGAGGTTCCTCCGATTTTACAGGAATACAAAAACATACAACTCTGACAATCATCGACTATCCTCCACCGCATATAATGAGGACCTGTATTCTACTCACTCACCTCCAGCTTGGGGCAGGAAATCTGAAACTCTTCAATGGGGAGCTGAAAGTCCATCACCTTTGAATCCAAGGGAAGATTCACCTCCAAAAGCCTCAGTTCTGGGCACCAGCCATCCTGTTATTACAATATAGACACTATAAGAGGCATGTAGGAGCGAAGGACAAAGAAAAGGAAGAGGATAGACCTGGGTAGGGATATATAATGGAGAGGAGATGAGGGAAGGAGGAGGATAGACCTGGGGAGGGATATATAATGGAGAGGAGATAAGGGAAGGAGGAGGATAGACCTGGGGAGGGATATATAATGGAGAGGAGATAAGGGAAGGAGGAGGATAGACCTGGGGAGGGATATATAATGGAGAGGAGATAAGGGAAGGAGGAGGATAGACCTGGGGAGGGATATATAATGGAGAGGAGATAAGGGAAGGAGGAGGATAGACCTGGGGAGGGATATATAATGGAGAGGAGATAAGGGAAGGAGGAGGATAGACCTGGGGAGGGATATATAATGGAGAGGAGATAAGGGAAGGAGGAGAATAGACCTGGGGAGGGATATATAATGGAGAGGAGATGAGGGAAGGAGGAGGATAGACCTGGGGAGGGATATATAATGGAGAGGAGATAAGGGAAGGAGGAGGATAGACCTGGGGAGGGATATATAATGGAGAGGAGATAAGGGAAGGAGGATAGACCTGGGGAGGGATATATAATGGAGAGGAGATGAGGGAAGGAGGAGGATAGACCTGGGGAGGGATATATAATGGAGAGGAGATAAGGGAAGGAGGAGGATAGACCTGGGGAGGGATATATAATGGAGAGGAGATAAGGGAAGGAGGATAGACCTGGGGAGGGATATATAATGGAGAGGAGATGAGGGAAGGAGGAGGATAGACCTGGGGAGGGATATATAATGGAGAGGAGATAAGGGAAGGAGGATAGACCTGGGGAGGGATATATAATGGAGAGGAGATAAGGGAAGGAGGAGGATAGACCTGGGGAGGGATATATAATGGAGAGGAGATAAGGGAAGGAGGAGGATAGACCTGGGGAGGGATATATAATGGAGAGGAGATAAGGGAAGGAGGAGGATAGACCTGGGGAGGGATATATAATGGGAAGGGAAGGGAAGGAGGAGGATAGACCTGGGGAGGGATATATAATGGAGAGGAGATAAGGGAAGGAGGAGGATAGACCTGGGGAGGGATATATAATGGAGAGGAGATGAGGGAAGGAGGAGGATAGACCTGGGGAGGGATATATAATGGAGAGGAGATAAGGGAAGGAGGAGGATAGACCTGGGGAGGGATATATAATGGAGAGGAGATAAGGGAAGGAGGAGGATAGACCTGGAGAGGGATATATAATGGAGAGGAGATGAGGGAAGGAGGAGGATAGAACTGGGGAGGGATATATAATGGAGAGGAGATAAGGGAAGGAGGAGGATAGACCTGGGGAGGGATATATAATGGAGAGGAGATAAGGGAAGGAGGAGGATAG
Organism: Rana temporaria; assembly: GCF_905171775.1. NCBI lineage: Eukaryota > Metazoa > Chordata > Amphibia > Anura > Ranidae > Rana > Rana temporaria. Next base: position 275,378 of record NC_053493.1, on the reverse strand, counting down.
ACCTGGGGAGGGATATATAATGGGGAGGAGATAAGGGAAGGAGGAGGATAGACCTGGGGAGGGATATATAATGGAGAGGAGATAAGGGAACGAGGAGGATAGACCTGGGGAGGGATATATAATGGGGAGGAGATAAGGGAAGGAGGAGGATAGACCTGGGGAGGGATATATAATGGAGAGGAGATGAGGGAAGGGAAGGAGAAGGATAGATAAGGGAGGGATATATAATGGAGAGGAGATAAGGGAAGGAGGAGGATAGACCTGGGGAGGGATATATAATGGAGAGGAGATAAGGGAAGGAGGGGGATAGACCTGGGGAGGGATATATAATGGAGAGGAGATGAGGGAAGGAGGAGGATAGACCTGGGGAGGGATATATAATGGAGAGGAGATAAGGGAAGGAGAAGGATAGATAAGGGAGGACACACCGAAATTCCGGCCATAATGGACTTCATATGAAGGCTGTAGGACAGCGACAGACGCCTGAGCCGGGCTCCGTACTTCTCCAGGAATCTTTGCACGGCATCGAATTGAACCTATGGAGACAACACACCTGTCGTTACAAGATAAGAAGGTGAGGGAAGTATCAGCTGACAATGATCACAGTTAAGCTGTTCCCGTAGCTTAAGACTTCGAATGGAAAAACATAAAACAGTGGGACATTCCCCCATACCGTTGCGTTGCGGATTCTGCAGGGTGTAGAGTGATGCACATCGTACCTTGGAGTTCTGAAGGTTGAGATTCTGTAACTGCGGACAGCAACGTCCTATAGTCAGCAGGTCTTCCACGGTCACCTGATTACAATGCGACAGCGTAAGAGACGACAGCAGGGGGCAGGACTGCGACAAATTCTTAAAATAAAACAGAAAAGACAGTGAGAAGCACAATACGAGGCAAAGTTGTCAGGACAGACATTTTGGGGGGGAGGGCAGGGAAAGAGACAATATTCCCTTTGAGAGTCAGTGACAGGGTGGAGGCCCGGTGGCATTTGGAGACATTTTGAAAACCATCTTGGCATCTAGGGACAGACATGGACCCTTATATCATCTGGGATCAAGTGGAGGTGGAGGTGCCCCAGGGGCCTCAAGGTACAGGTGGGGAGAGCCGCACTCTGAACAAGTTATAGCCTTTATTTAGTGCTGTCCTTTATTAAAAAAAAAAAAAAAAAAAAAAAAAAAAGGACAGCACTAAATAAAGACTATAACTTGTTCAGAGTGCGGCTGTCCAGAGACAATCTTTGTTCCTGCTTTGCTAAGTGCATTGCCTGCACCTGTTGTCTGCAACGGAGGATATTCATCTGGGTTCCCACCTGGAGCGGCTCCTCCCTTTTCCCTTACAGGTGGGGAGACCCCTGGCTTTTGAGAACAGGAAGACACCCCTGATGGCTTGTGTGGGACACACAGGTCACTATGGCATCCAGGCACAAGTCCCCATGGCATGCAGGGAGATGTAGGAGGAACCATGGCACCCAGGAGAAGCTGGAAGGCACCTGTGGCATGTGGGGACAGGCAGGAAGTCACTATGGCATCCAGGGACAGGAGCAAGGACCCAGTGGCATTGGGGGCGGGGAGAGATAGGAGGGACCCGTGGCTCCCAGGTGTAGGAGGGAGGCACTCTTGGCATGTGGAGACATGCAGGAAGTCCCTATGGCATGCAGGGACAAGTGTGAAGGTCCTGTGGAATCCGGGGAGAGTCACCCACGGCACCAAGGGGTATGTGGAAGGCACTCCTCCACCCACCCCTGGGCATAGGGGGTAAACGATTGCACTTACCTGTAGTACAAGAGACACAAAACTCTTCCATTGATGGAGGGAAAAGTCAGAGACCTGAGGAAGCCTAGAAGAAAAACTTGATTACAGACGGCAGCAATGAAGGGGAGGACATGGTTGTCAACATTCCAAACAAATTCTACAACTGGTCGGTGCCAACCCTGGACACAGCTATAGGGATGACCACTATATATGCAACAACAACAAAAGTTTGCAGACAGCAAATTAATAACAGCCATATTGGCCAGATGAGTTTCAGCAGTTTTTTTAAAATAAGATTTTTGTACTTTCCATGAAATCTTTTTCTTGGAGTGCACTGACGGCCAAAGGACTCCTTCCGTCATTGGGTTATTCTGCCGCTTAGAGGTTTGGATTAGGGTTGTCCCGATACCACTTTTTTAGGACTGAGTACAAGTACTGATACTTTTTTTCCAAGTACTCGCCGATACCGAATACCGATACTTTTTTTTAAATGTGTCCCCAAATGCAGCCATGTCCCCCCCATATGCAGCCATGTCCCCCCCCATATCCAGCCATGTCCCCCCACATATGCAGCCATGTCCCCCACATATGCAGCCATGTCCCCCCCATATGCAGCCATGTCCCCCCACATATGCAGCCATGTCCCCCCCATATGCAGCCATGTCCCCCCACATATGCAGCCATGTCCCCCCCATATCCAGCCATGTCCCCCCACATATGCAGCCATGTCCCCCCACATATGCAGCCATGTCCCCCCCATATGCAGCCATGTCCCCCACATATGTGCAGCCATGTCCCCACACATATGCAGCCATGTCCCCACACATATGCAGCCATGTCCCCCCACATATGCAGCCATGTCCCCCCCATATGCAGCCATGTCCCCCCACACATATGCAGCCATGTCCCCCCACACATGCAGCCATGTCCCCACACAGATGCCGCTATGTCCCCACACAGATGCCGCCATGTCCCCACACAGATGCCGCCATGTCCCCCTTAGAAGCAGCCATGTCCCCTTTAGAAGCAGCCATGTCCCCCTTAGAAGCAGCCATGTCCCCCTTAGAAGCAGCCATGTCCCCCCTTAGAAGCAGCCATGTCCCCCTTAGAAGCAGCCATGTCCCCCCTTAGAAGCAGCCATGTCCCCCCTTAGAAGCAGCCATGTCCTTAGAAGCAGCCATGTCCCCCCTTAGAAGCAGCCATGTCCCCCCTTAGAAGCAGCCATGTCCCCCCTTAGAAGCAGCCATGTCCCCCCTTAGAAGCAGCCATTTCCCCTCTTAGAAGCAGCCATGTCCCCCATTAGAAGCAGCCATGTCCCCCCTTAGAAGCAGCCATGTCCCCCCTTATAAGCTGCCTTCTCCCCCCCCCCCCCCCACCTGCATGCTGCCGCGCCGCATGGTTAAACAGCGTGCGGGGAACATTACAGCTTTCATTTGAATAGCTGTAATGATTCGCGCCGCGTATAGACACTCCCCCTCGCTCCGGATTGGACAGATCACCCGAGCAAGGGGGAGTGTCTATACGCGGCGCGGCGGGAAACACTACAGCTATTCAAAGGAAAGCTGTAATGTTCCCCGCTCGTATTAACCAAGCGGCGGGATGCGATGTGGCGGCGGGGGGGAGGACGGGGGCTGAGTATTCTATTTAGGCATCGGCGGTATTTGCGGGAGTACAAGTACTCCCGCAAATACTCGGTATCGGGACAACCCTAGTTTGGATACTGGCAAAGAACGTAAGCCAGTCTCCAGTTTAAACGTTCCTCTACCCAGCAAGTTTTATAAGCAAGCAGAACAAGGGCAACCTGTGCCCCTTACAGAGGGGTGCAACCTGTGCCCCTTACAGAGGGGTGCAACCTGTGCCCCTTACAGAGGGGTGCAACCTGTGCCCCGTACAGAGGGGTGCAACCTGTGCCCCGTACAGAGGGGTGCAACCTGTGCCCCTTACAAAGGGGTGCAACCTGTGCCCCTTACAGAGGGGTGCAACCTGTGCCCCTTACAGAGGGGTGCAACCTGTGCCCCTTACAGAGGGGTGCAACCTGTGCCCCGTACAGAGGGGTGCAACCTGTGCCCCTTACAGAGGGGTGCAACCTATGCCCCTTACAGAGGGGTGCAACCTATGCCCCTTACAGAGGGGTGCAACCTGTGCCCCTTACAGAGGGGTGCAACCTGTGCCCCTTACAAAGGGGTGCAACCTGTGCCCCTTACAGAGGGGTGCAACCTGTGCCCCTTACAGAGGGGTGCAACCTGTGCCCCTTACAGAGGGGGTGCAACCTGTGCCCCTTACAGAGGGGTGCAACCTGTGCCCCTTACAGAAGGGTGCAACCTGTGCCCCTTACAGAGGGGTGCAACCTGTGCCCCTTACAGAGGGGTGCAACCTGTTCCCCTTACAGAAGGGTGCAACCTGTGCCCCTTACAGAAGGGTGCAACCTGTGCCCCTTACAGAGGGGTGCAACCTGTGCCCCTTACAGAGGGGTGCAACCTGTGCCCCTTACAGAAGGGTGCAACCTGTGCCCCTTACAGAAGGGTGCAACCTGTGCCCCTTACAGAGGGGTGCAACCTGTTCCCCTTACAGAAGGGTGCAACCTGTTCCCCTTACAGAAGGGTGCAACCTGTGCCCCTTACAGAGGGGTGCAACCTGTGCCCCTTACAGAAGGGTGCAACCTGTGCCCCTTACAGAAGGGTGCAACCTGTGCCCCTTACAGAAGGGTGCAACCTGTGCCCCTTACAGAGGGGTGCAACCTGTGCCCGCCCCTCAATGGAGCCAAGAAAGATTTTACAGTAGGTACAGAATTCTTATTTTATTTGTCTATTGAGGGACACTGGAATTTTTTAAATATTGGGACATCTAAAAAACAGTTCAACTGGGAGGGCCACTAAAATATCCTAAAACTAACAAATCACAGCCACGTGGGAAGAAGGCCCGAGCTAAACGGGGAACCATCACTAACAAGGGATTCCAAGAGGGTCTACAGTTGTGCTCATAAGTTTACATACCCTGGCAGAATTTATGATTTCTTGGACATTTTTCAGGAGAATGATAAACACAAAGGGCCAGATTATCAGAGGAGATAGGCCGTCGTATCTCTGAGTGCGGCCGGTCGTATCTATGCGCCTGATTCTTAGAATCAGTTACGCATAGATATCTATTAGATCCGACAGGCGTAAGTCTCTTACGCCGTCGGATCGTAACTGCATATTTACGCTGGCCGCTAGGGGCGTGTACGCTGATTTACGCGTCGAAATAGGTTTTCTGTTTATTGTGCCCAGCAATAAAGGGCTAGATTCAGGTAGCCCTGCGTAATGTTGTGTGGGCGTAACGTATCTCCGATACGTTACGCCGATGTAAATTAGGGCGCAAGTTCCGTATTCAGAAAGAACTTGCGCCCTAAGTTACGGCGGAGTAACGTATGTGCTCTGGCGTAAGCCCGCCTAATTCAAATTTGGATGATGTGGGCGTGTTTTACCTAAATTTAGTGTGACCCCACGTATTTGACGTTTTTTACAAACAGCGAAAAATTCGACGCGGTAACGACGTTCATACTTAACATTGCGTACGCCTCATATAGCAGGAGTAGCCTTACGCCGGAAAAAGCCTAACGTAAACAAATGGGCCGGTCGTACGTACGTTTGTGAATCGGCGTATCTACCTAATTAGCATATTCCTTGCGTAAATCGACGGAAGCGCCACCTAGCGGCCAGCGTAAAATTGCAACTAAGACACGACGGCGTAAGAGACTTATGCCGGTCGGATCTTAGTCAAATCTATGCGTAACTGATTCTAAGAATCAGGCGCATAGATACGACGCCGCACACTCAGAGATACGCCGTCGTATCTCGTACGTGAATCTAGCCCATAGTGTCAGCAGCCTTTTTTTAGTTCTTTTTAGTTTATTTTACTTTAAGTGCAACAAATTTGTTATTTTTAAACGGCGCTGGTTGGATTTTCAGGTGGCGCGAAGGACACATTATAGGCTAGTCCTGCATGTCTAGTCCAGTAGAGTCCGGCTACAACCTGTAGGATATGTACAATGTATGTGCAATATATATATATATATATTCCTGAATGTACATTGTATAATCCAGTAGCTGTCCATTTACGCAATTACATGTCCATTTACGCATCTTTCAGGCGGCGTAGCGTATCGTATTTAGGCTACGCCGCCGTAAGTCAGAGAGGCAAGTGCAGTATTCACAAAGCACTTGCCTCCTAAGTTACGGCGGCGTAGCGTAAATGGGGCCGGCGTAAGCACGCCTAATTCAAATGAGGATGAGGGGGGCGTGTTTTATGTTAATGATTGGTGACCCGACGTGATTGACGCATGCGCCGTCCGTGGACATATCCCAGTGTGCATTGCTCCAAAGTACGCCGCAAGGACGTATTGGTTTCGACGTGAACGTAAATTACGTCCAGCCCCATTCACGGACGACTTACGTAAAAATTTCAAATTTCGACGCGGGAACGACGGCCATACTGAACATTGACTAGGCCAGCTATTTGTTCGACTAACTTTACGCCGGAAAAAGCCGTACATAAACGAAGTAAAAAAAAAAAATGCACCGGGCGCACGTACGTTTCGGAATCGGCGTATCTAGTCATTTGCATATTCTACGCCGAACTCAACAGAAGCGCCACCTAGCGGCCAGCGTAAATATTGCACCCTAAGATACGCCGGCGTAGGAGACTTACGCCGCTCGTATCTTAGCCTAATTTAAGCGTATCTGGTTTCCAGAATACGCTTAAATTTAGGACGGCGCAGATTCAGAGTTACGTCGGCGTATCTACTGATACGCCGGCGTAAAGTTATCTGAATCCAGCTATATGTCTTTTTCTTTACATTCTCTTTTTGGAATTGTGACGGAAGTCACTTTGGGTGGGGGGTTTGTGGAACTCAGCTTAACTTGGAGAGCTCTGGAAACTCCTTGTCCAGCTTCCCCGACCCCTCTTATGTGTAAATCACCCTGGCCCGGATTCAGAGAGCAATTGCGCCTGCGTAACCATAGTTACGCAGCGCAATTGCTTACTTGCCCCGGCGTTACGAATGCTCCTGATTCAGGAACATCGTAACGCCGACTGCAGCCTAAAATCTGCGTGGCATAAGGCTCTTATGCCCGCATATCTTAGGCTGCATTCTTGCGATGACCGCTAGGGGGCGCTCCCATTGTGCTCAGTGTATAGTATACAAATTGCATACTAACACCGATTCACAATGTTGCGCGAGCCCTGCGTACGCAAGTTACGTCGTTTCCGTACGGCGTGTTTAGCGTAAGGCTGCCCCTGCTAATAGTAGGGGCAGCCAATGCTAAGGATCCCCGTCGTTCCCGCGTCGCGAGATTTGAAATCTACGTCGTTTGCGTAAGTGATTCGTGAATGGCGCTGGACGCCATTCACGTTCACTTTGAAGCAAATGACGTCCTTGCGACGTCATTTGCCGCAATGCACGTCGGGAAAGTTTCCCGACGGAGCATGCGCTCTACGCTCGGCGCGGGAGCGCGCCTAATTAAAATGATTCCCGCCCCCTACGGGATCATTTAAATTGCGTGCTCTAGCGCCGGGCAATTTTGCCGGCGGGCCCGCGCAATTCACGGAGCTTCTGCTCCGTGAATCAAGGGCAGCAGAGCAAATTTGCGGGGGCGCAGGGCAAAATCGTTGCCCTGCGCCTCCGCAAAAAAAGCGCAAATCTCTTTGAACCCGGGCCCCTGTGTCTGAGTTGGATATCCGTTGTAACATGTGCTTGAATAAAGCGAATCTGCTGGTTTTTACCCGACACTGAAGTACGGAGTACGTGGATGGCGCTGGTTCTGGACAGAGGAACCACTGACGGCGGACCTAGTTCTGTTGAAGACAAGGGTTCCTCACAGGAATATTAACAAATTTTGGGGTCTTCGTGTTTTTGGGATTTCTGCAGATCCCTCACTTCCTGCTGCCCAATTCTACAACCCGTCTAACATGCGTCTAAGGAAGACCTGAACTGACCGTTGCTGGATGAGCGCCTCAATTGTCTTCATCACCCGTTTCTGGGTTCTCGGTGGATCCGTGATGCCTGGAAGGACACAGCAGCGACTCACCGTCACACGACGCCAGAGGTCCCGACTGGACGCTACCTGTCGCCATAGCCGACAAACCTGGGAGAGCCTGCAGATGAAAAGGGGACACGGGGAGATAAGAGATGAGGAGGATGACCCCCTGGGATACACCCCCGTTGTCTTGTGTCCTCACCTGCACAGAATGGGCACCGCGCCCTCACTGTCCGCCAACAACCTGAAGACCCGATGTAAGATCTCCACCGGGATGATAGAGCTCCAGCAAAAGTCGGTAGTGACATCTTCCGTGTCCATCGATGCCTCCTCACTGCCTCCGCTCTGCTCACAGACCGATTCATCTAGATCGTTGTTGGAGTTCAGGAGCAACATGTCCGCGTCTGTGTGGTGGATGGAATAGGAAGGGTCCGCATTTTTGGATTGCTCCCTGGAGCTGGAGCGTTTTGGGGAGCGACCGCGCTATGCAGAGTACTTTTCGCGGCAAGACATCTAAAAGACATAATAATAATAATTAGGGGTGTCCCGATACCACTTTTTTAGGACCAAATACAAGTACCGATACTTTTTTTTAAATGTGTCCCCAAATGCAGCCATGTCCCCCCACAAATGCAGCCATGTCCCCCCACAAATGCAGCCATGTCCCCCCACATAAATGCAGCCATATCCCCCACATATTGCAGCCATGTCCCCGCACATATGCAGCCATGTACCCCCACATATTGCAGCCATGTCCCCCCACATATATCCAGCCATGTCCCCCCACATATGCAGCCATATCCCCCACATATATGCAGCCATGTCCCCCACATATATGCAGCCATGTCCCCCCACATATGCAGCCATATCCCCCACATATATGCAGCCATGTCCCCCCACATATGCAGCCATATCCCCCACATATATGCAGCCATGTCCCCCCACATATGCAGCCATATCCCCCACATATATGCAGCCATGTCCCCCACATATATGCAGCCATGTCCCCCCACATATATGCAGCCATGTCCCCCCACATATATGCAGCCATGTCCCCCCACATATTGCAGCCATGTCCCCCCACATATATGCAGCCATGTCCCCCCACATATATGCAGCCATGTCCCCCACATATATGCAGCAATGTCCCCCCACAGATGCAGCCATGTCCCCCACAGATGCAGCCATGTCCCCCACATATATGCAGCCATGTCTCCCCACATATGCAGCCATGTCCCCCATATATCCAGCCATGTCCCCAAACATATGCAGCCATGTCCCCCATATATCCAGCCATGTCCCCAAACATATGCAGCCATGTCCCCCATACCTAATGATGATGCCGCGTTAATCACCGTGCGGCGAACATTACAGGCAGCTTTCGTTTGAATAGCTGTTTTCCCTGCCACGCCGTGTATAGACACTCCCCCTTGCTCGGGATTGGACAGATCCGTCCAAGGGGGAGTGTCTATACACGGCGCGGCGGGCAAAACAGCTATTCAAACTAAAGGTGCCTGGAATGTTCGCCGCACGGTGATTAACGCGGCAGGTTTGCGATTTACGGCGGGGCGCAAGTATTCTATTTAGGCATCGGGGGTATTTGCGGGAGTACAAGTACTCCCGCAAATACTCGGTATCGGTCCCGATACCAATACTGGTATCGGGACAACCCTAATAATAATTATTATAATAATAATACTTCCGGCAAAAGGGTGACATCTGAAAAGAGAAAATACTAATATATTGATGGAAGAATTGTACAATTCCTTTCCAGGAGTCCACTAAGGGCACAGAAAGTCACTCTGTCGGGTTATACTTCTGTCTACAGGAGGATTGGATACTGCTCAACAATATACCGTATATACTCGAGTATAAGCCGAGATTTTCAGCACATTTTTTTTGTGCTGAAAATGCCCCCCTCGGCTTATACCGAGTCACCTTTTTGCGCCTGATCTCTTGAACTTTGGGGACCCGGTACCGGCCAGCCATAGGTCCCCTGGACCCCACACATGTAGCCCCCTCTTCCTCTACAAGTGTGGAAAGTTTGTTGTCCGGGGGACCTACGGCCGGGCAGGGTTTGACAAATTTGCTTGGAATCTCAGAGCCAGCTAAAAAAGTTAGGAGCCAGAAAACGCGCCCCGTCCCGACGAGCTCGCACGCAGAAGCGAACGCATACGTGAGCAGCGCCCGCATATGTAAACGGTGTTCAAACCACACATGTGAGGTATCGCCGCGATCGGTAGAGCGAGAGCAATAATTCTAGCCCTAGACCTCCTCTGTAACTCAAAACATGCAACCTGTAGAATTTTTTAAACGTCGCCTATGAAGATTTTAAAGGGTAAAAGTTTGTCGGCATTCCACGAGCGGACGCAATTTTGAAGCGTGACATGTTGGGTATCAATTTACTCTGCGTAACATTATCTTTCATAATATTAAAAAAAAAAGTGGATAACTTTACTGTTGTCTTATTTTTTAATTAAAAAAAGTGTAATTTTTTCCCAAAAAAGTGCGCTTGTAAGACCGCTGCGCAAATATGGCGTGACAGAAAGTATTGCAACGATCGCCATTTTATTCCCTAGGGTGTTAGGATAAAAAATATATATATAATGTTTGGGGGGTTCTAAAAAGAGGGAAGAAGATGGCAGTGAAAATAGTGAAAAATGACATTAGAATTGCCGTTTAACTTGTAATGCCAACGGCCACCACCAGATGGCGCCAGCTTCCAAGCCAAGTCGCCAGGACACTATTTCTAGTTGCCATGGCGACCTGGCGACCGGGATTTGTCGAGCCCTGAGTTAAGGACACCTTAAGGGGGCATCAGATGAGATCTAAACATCAGCCTAGTAAAGTTTGGAGACGGCCTATGTGGGCTCCTATGAGAGTCATTAAAAAATCGAGTTTCTAGGAGGTCCAATCACATCCCTTCCTCTGACAACAGCGATGAAAGCAGTCCTGGAAGAATGGCGGATGGCTCGGGTAGAAAGACCCCCCGGGCACTCATCACAATATACTCCATCAAGGGCATTAAATACCTGGATCAGATCTGCCCGGGAGGGGGGGGGGCAATAGGCTCGGTTTTGTATTCAATTCTATTAGTCTCAAAAACCTCAATAAAGAGAATAATAATAATAAAAACAGTCCAGGCATTAACCTTGCAAGAGGCACTTTCCAAACCTCGGAGACCCTCAGGAATGAGGGCCCGGAGGGCCGCATGTCACGTCTCCCCCCCAGTGTAACATGCAGGGGATCCAGAACTGTTAGGGGGGTGTCTGTGTAACAAACTGTGGGGTGCTGTGTAATGTAAAGGGGCCCAGAGGTGCGGTGCTGTGTAATGTGAAGGGGCCCAGAGGTGCGGGGTGCTGTGTAATGTGAAGGGGCCCAGAGGTGCGGGGTGCTGTGTAATGTAAAGGGGCCCAGAGGTGCAGGGTGCTGTGTAATGTAAAGGGGCCCAGAGGTGCAGGGTGCTGTGCAATGTAAAGGGGTCCAGAGGTGCAGGGTGCTGTGTAATGTAAAGGGGTCCAGAGGTGCAGGGTGCTGTGTAATGTAAAGGGGTCCAGAGGTGCAGGGGACTGTGTAATGTAAAGGGTCCAGAGGTGCAGGGTGCTGTGTAATGTAAAGGGGTCCAGAGGTGCAGGGTGCTGTGTAATGTAAAGGGTCCAGAGGTGCAGGGTGCTGTGTAATGTAAAGGGGCCCAGAGGTGCAGGGTGCTGTGTAATGTAAAGGGGTCCAGAGGTGCAGGGTGCTGTGTAATGTAAAGGGGCCCAGAGGTGCAGGGTGCTGTTTAATGTAAAAGGGTCCTGAGATGCAGGGTGCTGTGTAATGTAAAGGGGTCCAGAGGTGCAGGGTGCTGTGTAATGTAAAGGGGCCCAGAGGTGCTGTGTAATGTAAAGGGGCCCAGAGGTGCAGGGTGCTGTGTAATGTAATGGGGCCCAGAGGTGCAGGGTGCTGTGTAATGTAAAGGGGCCCAGAGGTGCAGGGTGCTGTGTAATGTAAAGGGGCCCAGAGGTGCAGGGTGCTGTGTAATGTAAAAGGGTCCAGAGGTGCAGGGTGCTGTGTAATGTAAAGGGGTCCAGAGGTGCAGGGTGCTGTGTAATGTAAAGGGGTCCAGAGGTGCAGGGTGCTGTGTAATGTAAAGGGGTCCAGAGGTGCAGGGTGCTGTGTAATGTAAAGGGGCCCAGAGGTGCAGGGTGCTGTGTAATGTAAAGGGTCCAGAGGTGCTGTGTAATGTAAAGGGTCCAGAGGTGCAGGGTGCTGTGTAATGTAAAGGGGTCCTGAGATGCAGGGTGCTGTGTAATGTAAAGGGTCCAGAGGTGCAGGGTGCTGTGTAATGTAAAGGGGTCCAGAGGTGCAGGGTGCTGTGTAATGTAAAGGGGTCCAGAGGTGCAGGGTGCTGTGTAATGTAAAGGGGTCCAGAGGTGCAGGGTGCTGTGTAATGTAAAGGGGTCCAGAGGTGCAGGGTGCTGTGTAATGTAAAGGAGTCCAGAGGTGCAGGGTGTTGTGTAATGTAAAGGGGCCCAGAGGTGCAGGGTGCTGTGTAATGTAAAGGGGTCCAGAGGTGCAGGGTGCTGTGTAATGTAAAGGGGTCCAGAGGTGCAGGGTGCTGTGCAATGTAAAGGGGTCCAGAGGTGCAGGGTGCTGTGTAATGTAAAGGAGTCCAGAGGTGCAGGGTGCTGTGTAATGTAAAGGGGTCCAGAGGTGCAGGGTGCTGTGTAATGTAAAGGGGTCCAGAGGTGCAGGGTGCTGTGTAATGTAAAGGGGTCCAGAGGTGCAGGGTGCTGTGTAATGTAAAGGGGTCCAGAGGTGCAGGGTGCTGTGTAATGTAAAGGGGCCCAGAGGTGCAGGGTGCTGTGTAATGTAAAGGGGCCCAGAGGTGCAGGGTGCTGTGTAATGTAAAGGGGTCCAGAGGTGCAGGGTGCTGTGTAATGTAAAGGAGTCCAGAGGTGCAGGGTGTTGTGTAATGTAAAGGGGCCCAGAGGTGCAGGGTGCTGTGTAATGTAAAGGGGTCCAGAGGTGCAGGGTGCTGTGTAATGTAAAGGAGTCCAGAGGTGCAGGGTGCTGTGCAATGTAAAGGGGTCCAGAGGTGCAGGGTGCTGTGTAATGTAAAGGGGTCCAGAGGTGCAGGGTGCTGTGCAATGTAAAGGGGTCCAGAGGTGCAGGGTGCTGTGTAATGTAAAGGGGTCCAGAGGTGCAGGGTGCTGTGTCATGTAAAGGGGTCCAGAGGTGCAGGGTGCTGTGTAATGTAAAGGGGTCCAGAGGTGCAGGGTGCTGTGTAATGTAAAGGGGTCCAGAGGTGCAGGGTGCTGTGTAATGTAAAGGGGTCCAGAGGTGCAGGGTGCTGTGTAATGTAAAGGGGTCCAGAGGTGCAGGGTGCTGTGTAATGTAAAGGGGCCCAGAGGAGCAGGATGCTGTGTAATGTAAAGGGGTCCAGAGGTGCAGGGTGCTGTGTAATGTAAAGGGGCCCAGAGGTGCAGGGGTGCTGTGTAATGTAAAGGGGCCCAGAGGAGCAGGATGCTGTGTAATGTAAAGGGGCCCAGAGGTGCAGAGTGCTGTGTAATGTAAAGGGGCCCAGAGATGCAGGGTGCTGTGTAATGTAAAGGGGCCCAGAGGTGCAGGGTGCTGTGTAATGTAAAGGGGTCCAGAGGTGCAGGGTGCTGTGTAATGTAAAGGGGCCCAGAGGTGCAGGGTGCTGTGTAATGTAAAGGGGCCCAGAGGTGCAGGGTGCTGTGTAATGTAAAGGGGCCCAGAGGTGCAGGGTGCTGTGTAATGTAAAGGGGCCCAGAGGTGCAGGGTGCTGTGTAATGTAAAGGGGCCCAGAGGTGCAGGGTGCTGTGTAATGTAAAGGGGCCCAGAGGTGCGGGACGCCGCTATTACTAGTAAAAGAAAATATATATAATAATAAAAACGCTCTATTTTTGTTTATAGCGCAAAAAATATAAAAACCGCAGAGGAGATCAAATCCCACCAAAAGAAAGCTCTAATTGGGGGGGAAAGTTTCATTTGAGTACAGTGTTGCACGACCGCACAATTGTCACTCAAAGTGCAATAGCGCTGAGAGATGAGAATTGTGCTGGACGGGGGAGGGGAATGTCACCGGCACTCTGATCTCCAATACGAGTCCAAAGATTTATCCACCAATCACATGACAGGGAGATTCCTCTTCTGCGTTATCATTGGAAGGGAATGGAAACCCCGGAGGTTGGGGTGTCACCAGAACAGGAAGAGAGGAAATATCTGCAATGGGGACACCAAACCAGAGAGTCATGTAGGATCCCTTCATCAGACATGTGACTCCAAACCTCACACCCTGCTTGTATCCATCCGGTGTGCGGGAAAGTATCTCCTTTGTATCCATCCGGTGTGCGGGAAAGTATCTCCATTGTATCCATCCGGTGTGCGGGAAAGTATCTCCTTTGTACCGATCCGCGGTGTGCGGGAAAGTATCTCCTTTGTATCGATCCGCGGTGTGCGGGAAAGTATCTCCTTTGTACCGATCCGCGGGAAAGTATCTTCTTTGTATCGATCCGCGGTGTGCGGGAAAGTATCTCCTTTGTACCGATCCGCGGTGTGCGGGAAAGTATCTTCTTTGTATCGATCCGCGGTGTGCGGGAAAGTATCTCCTTTGTATCCATCCGGTGTGCGGGAAAGTATCTCCTTTGTACCGATCCGCGGGAAAGTATCTTCTTTGTATCGATCCGCGGTGTGCGGGAAAGTATCTCCTTTGTACCGATCCGCGGGAAAGTATCTTCTTTGTATCCATCCGGTGTGCGGGAAAGTATCTCCTTTGTACCGATCCGCGGTGTGCGGGAAAGTATCTCCTTTGTACCGATCCGCGGTGTGCGGGAAAGTATCTTCTTTGTATCGATCCGCGGTGTGCGGGAAAGTATCTCCTTTGTACCGATCCGCGGGAAAGTATCTTCTTTGTATCGATCCGCGGTGTGCGGGAAAGTATCTCTACCGATCCGCGGTGTGCGGGAAAGTATCTCTTTTGTATCGATCCGCGGGAAAGTATCTCCTTTGTATCCATCTGGTGTGCGGGAAAGTATCTCCTTTGTATCGATCCGCGGTGTGCGGGAAAGTATCTCCTTTGTACCGATCCGCAGTGTGCGGGAAAGTATCTCCTTTGTATCGATCCGCGGTGTGCGGGAAAGTATCTCCTTTGTATCCATCCGGTGTGCGGGAAAGTATCTCCATTGTATCCATCCGGTGTGCGGGAAAGTATCTCCTTTGTACCGATCCGCGGTGTGCGGGAAAGTATCTCCTTTGTATCGATCCGCGGTGTGCGGGAAAGTATCTCCTTTGTACCGATCCGCGGGAAAGTATCTTCTTTGTATCGATCCGCGGTGTGCGGGAAAGTATCTCCTTTGTACCGATCCGCGGTGTGCGGGAAAGTATCTTCTTTGTATCGATCCGCGGTGTGCGGGAAAGTATCTCCTTTGTATCCATCCGGTGTGCGGGAAAGTATCTCCTTTGTACCGATCCGCGGGAAAGTATCTTCTTTGTATCGATCCGCGGTGTGCGGGAAAGTATCTCCTTTGTACCGATCCGCGGGAAAGTATCTTCTTTGTATCCATCCGGTGTGCGGGAAAGTATCTCCTTTGTACCGATCCGCGGTGTGCGGGAAAGTATCTCCTTTGTACCGATCCGCGGTGTGCGGGAAAGTATCTTCTTTGTATCGATCCGCGGTGTGCGGGAAAGTATCTCCTTTGTACCGATCCGCGGGAAAGTATCTTCTTTGTATCGATCCGCGGTGTGCGGGAAAGTATCTCTACCGATCCGCGGTGTGCGGGAAAGTATCTCTTTTGTATCGATCCGCGGGAAAGTATCTCCTTTGTATCCATCTGGTGTGCGGGAAAGTATCTCCTTTGTATCGATCCGCGGTGTGCGGGAAAGTATCTCCTTTGTATCGATCCGCGGTGTGCGGGAAAATATCTCCTTTGTATCGATCTGCGGTGTGCGGGAAAGTATCTTCTTTGTATCGATCCGCAGTGTGCGGGAAAGTATCTCCTTTGTATCGATCTGCGGTGTGCGGGAAAGTATCTTCTTTGTATCGATCCGCGGTGTGCGGGAAAGTATCTTCTTTGTATCGATCCGCGGTGTGCGGGAAAGTATCTTCTTTGTATCGATCCGCGGTGTGCGGGAAAGTATCTCCTTTGTATCGATCTGCGGTGTGCGGGAAAGTATCTTCTTTGTATCGATCCGCGGTGTGCGGGAAAGTATCTCCTTTGTAACGATCCGCGGGAAAGTATCTTCTTTGTATCGATCCGCGGTGTGCGGGAAAGTATCTCCTTTGTATCGATCCGCGGTGTGCGGGAAAGTATCTCCTTTGTATCGATCCGCGGTGTGCGGGAAAGTATCTCCTTTGTAACGATCCGCGGGAAAGTATCATCTTTGTATTGATCTGCGGTGTGCGGGAAAGTATCTTCTTTGTATCGATCCGCGGTGTGCGGGAAAGTATCTTCTTTGTATCGATCTGCGGTGTGCGGGAAAGTATCTCCTTTGTATCGATCCGCAGTGTGCGGGAAAGTATCTCCTTTGTATCGATCCGCAGTGTGCGGGAAAGTATCTCCTTTGTATCGATCCGCGGTGTGCGGGAAAGTATCTCCTTTGTATCGATCCGCGGTGTGCGGGAAAGTATCTCCTTTGTATCGATCCGCAGTGTGCGGGAAAGTATCTCCTTTGTATCGATCCGCAGTGTGCAGGAAAGTATCTCCTTTGTATCGATCCGCGGTGTGCGGGAAAGTATCTCCTTTGTATCCATCCGCGGTGTGCGGGAAAATATCTTCTTTGTATCGATCCGCAGTGTGCGGGAAAGTATCTCCTTTGTATCGATCCGCAGTGTGCGGGAAAGTATCTCCTTTGTATCGATCCGCGGTGTGCGGGAAAGTATCTCCTTTGTACCGATCCGCGGGAAAGTATCTTCTTTGTATCCATCCGGTGTGCGGGAAAGTATCTCCTTTGTACCGATCCGCGGGAAAGTATCTTCTTTGTATCCATCCGGTGTGCGGGAAAGTATCTCCTTTGTATCTGTGACGGTATCGGTATGATATCCCCGTCAACGTTCCCTTCTTCCCATAACGACAATCACCCCAATATTCCACGAGGAGGGATATCCCTGGAATCGCCCAGAAAGCCACACATGAGACAAGCTTACTGCTGGAACAAGACACTTTATTGACACAAAAACTCAGCTTATATGTGGTTACAGCCTGTTAGGAACGCCCCCCTCACACAGTGGGGTTTCCCATACAGATTATAGGAGACAAGTCGGAGCCGACCATGCAGACATGTTTCTTTAGATAACGACATCAGCGGAGTTAATTACTAGGTGTAACAGCCTGACCACAATGAAGCAATCAGAATAATTAACATGAGCCCCTTATCTAATCATTGTAAACAGTAAGGCCGGTCTCCTTCCCACACACAATAAATCAATTACCATTTGACTAGGGAGCTGGCTGAGGAAGGGTCATTAACATGTCAATAGCTTGTGACACATGAACCAAGCAGGGAGATTTACACTGACATCCTTCACAATGGCCCCCCTTTTTCTCCCTGCTCCGGCAAACCCGGTTGGACCTTCCCTGGTCCAGTAGGGTTGACGGGTTCAGAGCTTTTAGTCCGAGGTTAACTCCGTTTGGCGTGACTGACCTCCATTGGTAACTGCTTCCGACTCAGGTATGCTACCGGGTCGTCAGATCACACGCCGGTCAGTCCCCAAGTCTTTGTGCGATCTGCAAAGTCACCAGAAGTCAGTGTGAAGTCAGCGAATGGGTCTGTGCGCCGCCGTCTAGGTGTCCCGCTATGGGAGGGGGCAGGTTATGGCTCTGAAGTGACAATCACAGGAGATTCATAAAAAGAAAAAGTTATATTTGTTGAAATGCTGTAGCACTGGTGCTCAGAGTCCGGGGGGGGGGGGGGGGAGAGGGGACTCAGAGCCCCATAAGGTCAGCCACCCCCTGCTCCCTCCGCAGCCGCCGGTTCTCCTCTTTGAGCTTCTCCAGCTCCATCTCCAGTTCATGGAGCCTGGGGGGGTCAGCCCGCTGTGACCTCAGGTGGTTGTTCTCCTCCTCCATGCGGCTTATGCACTCCTCCAGCTCTATGTACTCACGGATCAGATCCTGCTTGCTCATGTCCTGCAGGCTCTCCACGTGGTCCTTCATCATCAGGAACTGGGTGGTGGTGTAAGGGGCCACCGGTGGGCCCTTGGCGAACATCTCGGCCCGCATCTGGGGCGCCCGCTGCGATTCCATCTCCTCCAGTCGCTTCTTCTCCTCCCAGGTCCGCTGGTTATATGACTTCCAGGACCTCTTCTTCTTGGAGGGTAGCTGGCGGTGCCTCTTTCTGCCCAGCTCCCTCCAGGGCCCCTCCGGCTCATGGCGGTCGCCCATGACCAGCTGACAATGGTGTTCCCTGTTGTCCGTAATAACAGATTGTACCATGAGGGCTTCGTAAGGGGTGCCCAATGGTTCTTCCGGACCCAGCTCCTGGAGATCCCAAGCCGAGTCTACACAATGGGCTGCTGCTGGTGGGCGGTACCCAGGTTGAGACCAATTTGACCTGGTGTTGTCGTTCATGGGGCAATTCTGCTTGAAGTGACCCAACTGTTTGCACCGGAAGCAGCGCTGTTCGTTGTCCTCCTGGCGTGGGTAGCGAGGGCTAGATGTCATCGGTCTGTTAGGCGGTTGGTATCTAGCGGCTGGTGGGTGTGAGGGCGCCGTTGGTTGTGGATGTTGTACCCGTGGTGTGACCTGGTTTGTCTTGCGAGTATCCGCATATTCATCCGCCAACTTCGCGGCCTCTGGTAGAGTCATGGGCCTGCGATCTCTCACCCAATCTTTGACATCCGTCTGGATGTGATTGTAAAATTGCTCCAGGAGCATTAGTTGCAAAATGTCCTCTGCGGTGGTGGCCTGGCTGCTGTTAACCCAGTTAGAGGCCGACAGGGACAGCTGGCATGCCCATTCTGCGTAAGAGTCTTTCGTGGTTTTGCGTGAGTCCCTGAACTTCTGTCGGTGGGACTCTGGGGTTACTGCATAACGAGCCAGGAGCGCTTCTTTAACCCGGGCGTAGCTATGGATATCCTGATCTGGCACGGTCCGGAAAGCATCAGAAGCTTTGCCTGACAGTTTGCCTGACAATATTGCAACCCACTCTCCTCTAGCTATTCGGTGCAGGTTACATTGTCGCTCAAAATCCGCCAGGAAGTTATCAATCTCACAGTCCTTTTCATCAAAAGCTTTAAAAGCGCTAAACGGAATCTTCCTTGCGTCTGCTGTGCTGTACTCACTGTTTGGAGAATGTGCGGCTGCTTGTTGGACTGCTGCCAGTTTTAACTGTAGCTCTGCGTCCCTTATTTGTTTATCCTTCTGTAGTTCTGCGTCCCTTATTTGTTTATCCTTCTGTAGTTCTGCGTCCCTTATTTGTTTATCCTTCTGTAGCTCCGCGTCTCTTATTTCTTTAGCCTCCGTCGCTAACATGTCCATCACTTTCAGTACCACATCTGGCGTTGGGTTCGGGCCGAACCACGCTAGCTTCTCTCTCATTAGCTTGTTGGCTGGCGATTCCTCCTCCTGAATCACTGGTGTCTCCATCTCTTGTACTGCTGGCGTTGCTGCAATCCCGTCCTCCTGGTCTAGCTCCATTGATTCTGCTATGATGACCCGCTTGGTTTTGTTGCTAGCAATCCTTCCACGAACTTCCAGTAGTTCTTCCAGTGTCTGCTTGGAATCCGGGTGTGAAGGGGAATAGAAGGGAAGATCCCGCTGCTGCCAACCAATTGTGACGGTATCGGTATGATATCCCCGTCAACGTTCCCTTCTTCCCATAACGACAATCACCCCAATATTCCACGAGGAGGGATATCCCTGGAATCGCCCAGAAAGCCACACATGAGACAAGCTTACTGCTGGAACAAGACACTTTATTGACACAAAAACTCAGCTTATATGTGGTTACAGCCTGTTAGGAACGCCCCCTCACACAGTGGGGTTTCCCATACAGATTATAGGAGACAAGTCGGAGCCGACCATGCAGACATGTTTCTTTAGATAACGACATCAGCGGAGTTAATTACTAGGTGTAACAGCCTGACCACAATGAAGCAATCAGAATAATTAACATGAGCCCCTTATCTAATCATTGTAAACAGTAAGGCCGGTC
Source organism: Rana temporaria (assembly GCF_905171775.1). Taxonomy (NCBI): domain Eukaryota; kingdom Metazoa; phylum Chordata; class Amphibia; order Anura; family Ranidae; genus Rana; species Rana temporaria. The sequence goes on along the minus strand of NC_053493.1, from coordinate 255,454 downwards.
TCCTTCCCACACACAATAAATCAATTACCATTTGACTAGGGAGCTGGCTGAGGAAGGGTCATTAACATATCAATAGCTTGTGACACATGAACCAAGCAGGGAGATTTACACTGACATCCTTCACAGTATCGATCCGCAGTGTGCGGGAAAGTATCTTCTTTGTATCGATCCGCGGTGTGCGGGAAAGTATCTCCTTTGTAACGATCCGCGGGAAAGTATCTTCTTTGTATCGATCCGCGGTGTGCGGGAAAGTATCTCCTTTGTATCGATCCGCGGTGTGCGGGAAAGTATCTCCTTTGTATCGATCCGCGGTGTGCGGGAAAGTATCTCCTTTGTAACGATCCGCGGGAAAGTATCATCTTTGTATTGATCTGCGGTGTGCGGGAAAGTATCTTCTTTGTATCGATCCGCGGTGTGCGGGAAAGTATCTTCTTTGTATCGATCCGCGGTGTGCGGGAAAGTATCTCCTTTGTAACGATCCGCGGGAAAGTATCTTCTTTGTATCGATCCGCGGTGTGCGGGAAAGTATCTCCTTTGTATCGATCCGCGGTGTGCGGGAAAGTATCTCCTTTGTATCGATCCGCGGTGTGCGGGAAAGTATCTCCTTTGTAACGATCCGCGGGAAAGTATCATCTTTGTATTGATCTGCGGTGTGCGGGAAAGTATCTTCTTTGTATCGATCCGCGGTGTGCGGGAAAGTATCTTCTTTGTATCGATCTGCGGTGTGCGGGAAAGTATCTCCTTTGTATCGATCCGCAGTGTGCGGGAAAGTATCTCCTTTGTATCGATCCGCAGTGTGCGGGAAAGTATCTCCTTTGTATCGATCCGCGGTGTGCGGGAAAGTATCTCCTTTGTATCGATCCGCGGTGTGCGGGAAAGTATCTCCTTTGTATCGATCCGCAGTGTGCGGGAAAGTATCTCCTTTGTATCGATCCGCAGTGTGCAGGAAAGTATCTCCTTTGTATCGATCCGTGGTGTGCGGGAAAGTATCTCCTTTGTATCCATCCGCGGTGTGCGGGAAAATATCTTCTTTGTATCGATCCGCAGTGTGCGGGAAAGTATCTCCTTTGTATCGATCCGCAGTGTGCGGGAAAGTATCTCCTTTGTATCGATCCGCGGTGTGCGGGAAAGTATCTCCTTTGTATCCATCCGCGGTGTGCGGGAAAGTATCTCCTTTGTATCGATCCGCAGTGTGCGGGAAAGTATCTCCTTTGTATCGATCCGCAGTCTGCGGGAAAGTATCTCCTTTGTATCGATCCGCGGTGTGCGGGAAAGTATCTCCTTTGTATCGATCCGCAGTGTGCGGGAAAGTATCTCCTTTGTATCGATCCGCAGTGTGCGGGAAAGTATCTCCTTTGTATCCATCCGCGGTGTGCAGGAAAGTATCTCCTTTGTATCGATCCGCAGTGTGCGGGAAAGTATCTCCTTTGTATCGATCCGCGGTGTGCGGGAAAGTATCTCCTTTGTATCGATCCGCGGTGTGCGGGAAAGTATCTCCTTTGTATCGATCTCTCCAATGGGGGACAAACACAGGATCTGGTGACTTCCTGTTGTGTCTCTGGGACCGGAAGTGAAGGAAATCTCCTCTATGGGGACACCTGACATGACCTATGACCTTCCCTGACTCCAAGGGGGAAGGGTGAGCGGGGGCGGGGCTGTGCCCTCTTATTATCATAGACTCCGCCCCCTCCCGATGAAAGAGACGTGTGAGGGAAGAATTACCATCCGGTCCCCTCCCCCTCTATACAATGACTCCTCCCCCCTCCCGCTTTATCGTACGATACCCTCCCCTCCCCCCCCGTACGGTGCACACCGACCTCTCTCCGCCTCCCGGATTCTTGCTTCTGCTCGGAGGGCGGGGCTGACATCTCTTTTTATCCCTCCCACTGTCAGGAGGCAGAAGAGAAGAGATGTGACGCCATCTTGGTACACCCGGCTGTGAACTCCGCCCCCCAACCCCGGATGTGCTTTGTGGCGGCGACCAATCCGGACGTGGTGTGCGGTCATGTGACCTCCGAAATCCAGCCAATCGCCTCACCGCTGCCGGACCCCGCCCACTGACCTGCGCCCACCGACTGGAGTGAGGGGAGGAGCCTCGACTCAGGTGAGATCTGACCACCTACCTACCCATCCCCCCACCTACCTACCCATCCCCCCCATCTACCTCTCCATTCCGTTACCGAATTACCCTCCATGTAGGGCCGCCCCTCCCCCTCTAATACTGAACACATCGGAGTGTTCATCCAATCACATCATAGGGGCGTACACCCCAATCCTCCCTCACCCCACCCCTCAGATGTACTGTACTGGGATTGGATGGGAGGAAGCTCTGTGCTGGGAGGAGCTCTGTGCTGGGAGGGGCTCTGTGATGGGTGGAGCTCTGTGATGGGAGGGGCTCTGTGCTGGGAGGAGCTCTGTGATGGGAGGGGCTCTGTGATGGGTGGAGCTCTGTGATGGGAGGGGCTCTGTGCTGGGAGGAGCTCTGTGATGGGAGGGGCTCTGTGCTGGTATGGAATCTGTGAATGTAGGAGCTCTGTGATGGGAGGGGCTCTGTGATGGGAGGGGCTCTGTGCTGGGAGGGGCTCTGTGATGGGAGGAGCTCTGTGCTGGGAGGGGCTCTGTGATGGGAGGAGCTCTGTGCTGGGAGGGGCTCTGTGATGGGAGGAGCTCTGTGATGGGAGTAATAAATGAACACCCAGTCATAAATGCTTCAGTCATAAATGAACACAGAAAGTGATTGTCATCGTATTGAAAAGGAAGGAGCTGGTAGATGACATATTTGTTAGCCTTTCCCCGGCTCTCAGTCCTGACACATCCCCCGCAGCAGCCGGGGGAGGGGGGAGAGGAGGGAGGCCAGCGAGGGACATCGCCCCAGAACCCGACAATAATCTGTGTTCAGTATTATAGAGATGAGGGGGAACTCATCCATCATTTTACTTTTCCCTATCCCCCCTCCCCCCACATCTGACTCCTCCCCCACGCCTGACTCCTCCCACATGACCCCTCCCCCCACACCTGACTCCTCTCCCACCACCTGACTCCTCCCACCACACCTGACTCCCCCCCACATGACTCCTCCCACCTTACCCCTCCCCCACACGTGACTCCTCCCTCACACATGACTCCTCCCCCCACCACCTGACCCCTCCCCCAATTCTCATACTTACCTTTGCAGGTGTTATAAGTCACTTCTCTTCCCTGTTCCTCCTTTCTCTCTTCTTACCCCGCCTTCATTTATTTATTTTTCAGAGCCGACCGATTCCACAAGATGGCGCACTAATGGCGAGCGTAACCCTGTACAACCCCCGCCCCACTCTACTTCCATAATCCTCCATCCCCCCCCCCCATTCCCCATAATCCTCCATACCCCATTCCCCATAATCCTCCATACCCCCCCATTCCCCATAATCCTCCATACCCCACCCCCCATTCCCCTCCACCCCATTCCCCATAATCCTCCATACCCCCCCATTCCCCATAATCCTCCATACCCCCCCATTCCCCTCCACCCCATTCCCCATAATCCTCCATACCCCACCCCCCCTTCCCCTCCACCCCATTCCCCATAATCCTCCATACCCCCCCATTCCCCATAATCCTCCATACCCCCCCATTCCCCTCCACCCCATAATCCTTCATACCCCACCCCCACCCCCCATTCCCCATAATCCTCCATACCCCCCCATCCCCATAATCCTCCATACCCCACCCCCCATTCCCCTCCACCCCATTCCCCATAATCCTTCATACCCCACCCCCACCCCCCATTCCCCTCCACCCCATTCCCCATAATCCTCCATACCCCCCCATTCCCCATAATCCTCCATACCCCACCCCCCATTCCCCTCCACCCCATTCCCCATAATCCTCCATACCCCCCCATTCCCCATAATCCTCCATACCCCCCCATTCCCCATAATCCTCCATACCCCACCCCCCATTCCCCTCCACCCCATTCCCCATAATCCTCCATACCCCCCCATTCCCCATAATCCTCCATACCCCACCCCCCATTCCCCTCCACCCCATTCCCCATAATCCTCCATACCCCCCCATTCCCCTCCACCCCATTCCCCATAATCCTCCATACCCCACCCCCCATTCCCCTCCACCCCATTCCCCATAATCCTCCATCCCCCCCATTCCCCATAATCCTCCATACCCCCCCATTCCCCTCCACCCCATAATCCTTCATACCCCACCCCCACCCCCCATTCCCCATAATCCTCCATACCCCCCCATTCCCCATAATCCTCCATACCCCACCCCCCATTCCCCTCCACCCCATTCCCCATAATCCTTCATACCCCACCCCCACCCCCCATTCCCCTCCACCCCATTCCCCATAATCCTCCATACCCCCCCATTCCCCATAATCCTCCATACCCCCCCATTCCCCATAATCCTCCATACCCCCCCATTCCCCATAATCCTCCATACCCCCCCATTCCCCTCCACCCCATTCCCCATAATCCTCCATACCCCACCCCCCATTCCCCTCCCCCCCATTCCCCATAATCCTCCATACCCCCCCATTCCCCATAATCCTCCATACCCCCCCATTCCCCTCCACCCCATAATCCTTCATACCCCACCCCCACCCCCCATTCCCCATAATCCTCCATACCCCCCCATTCCCCATAATCCTCCATACCCCACCCCCCATTCCCCTCCACCCCATTCCCCATAATCCTTCATACCCCACCCCCACCCCCCATTCCCCTCCACCCCATTCCCCATAATCCTCCATACCCCCCCATTCCCCATAATCCTTCATACCCCACCCCCACCCCCCATTCCCCATAATCCTCCATACCCCAACCCCCATACCCCCCCATTCCCCATAATCCTCCATATCCCACCCCTACCCCCATACCCCCTCCACCCCATTCCCCATAAACCTCCATACCCCAACCCCCATTCCCCATAATCCTTCATACCCCACCCCCTCCCATTCCCCTCCACCCCATTATCCTCCATACCCCACCCCCACCCCCTATTCCCCTCCACCACATTCCCCATAATCCTCCATACCCCAACCCCCATACCCTCCATACTCCACCTCTACCCAATTCCCTGTAATCCTTCATACCCCACCTCCACCCTCCACCCCATAATCCTCCATACCCCCCCCCCCCCCATACTCCTCCACCCTCTACCCCATTCCCCATAATCCTTCTTACCCCCGCCCTCCATACTCCATTTCCACCCCATTCCCCATAATCCTTCATACCCCCCCCCCCCCCCCAGTCTCCATCCTTTATCACCACCCAGAGTCCTCCATGACTTTCGGCCATATTTTATATCTCTTTCCCCATCCTGACACCTCCTCCTCCGCCATCACCTTCTATCCTCCTCGTTCCTCCTCCATCCTCCTACCTTGCAGCACATAAAGCCACCCTCCCCCCATCCTTTAGAACAGAGTCCTCCGCCATGGTTCACAGTGTGGATTCATCTGGTGCCGGTCGCCTTCTATCCTCCCTGTCCAGTCCGTACGTCCCTCTAGGGGTCCTCTACTTGGTCCAGGGTTTCCCATATGGCCTCCAGTCTGGCCTCCTTCCAGTTCTTCTTCGCACCCAGGGCCTCTCCCTCTCCCACATTGGCCTCACCAGAGTCTTGTACCTGCCATGGCTGCTGAAGGTCATGTGGTCTCCACTGGTGGATGGATTGTGGAGCCGCCGGACGTGGCTTCTGCTCTGTACAGGAGGACTCTGTGCGTGTTGTCTCCTGTGCTCACTGCTGCCCCCTGGAACTGCTTTCACCTCTCTGGCCTGGCTCCTCCTGCTCATGCACATTCTGTCCTCCATGCAGGACGTGGCTTTGGACGCAGTGACCGTGGCGGTCCTCACGCAGGAGCAGGTGGGGCTGGGCAACTCTCTCCAGGTTGTGGCCTACAAGCTGGGCTCAGTGCTGGCCGGAGGGGGTGCGCTCACCTTGCTGGATATATTGGGATGGAGGATGGTCTTTCTGCTTCTTTCCGTTGGATATCTTCTGGCAACGTTGTGTGCTTGGTGGGCGAGAGCCCTCAAAGGGGAGGAGCCAGCATCTCGAGAAAACTCCAAGGAGACAAGAAGAAAGTTGAGTCTGGGTAGCCTTGTATCGAGTGTGTTCCGGGTTCCGGGGACGGGATGGACCATCATCTATGTTCTGATCTACAAGCTGGGTGAGTGAGATGAGGCCCGGAGTCCTCTGTGTGTCCTCTGCCTATCCCGGTGTCCTCTGCCTGCCCCGGTGTCCTCTGCCTATCCCGGTGTCCTCTGCCTGCCTCGGTGTCCTCTGCCTGTCCCGGTGTCCTCTGCCTGTCCCGGTGTCCTCTGCCTGTCCCAGAGTCCTCTGCCTGTCCCAGAGTCCTCTGCCTGCCTCGGTGTCCTCTGCCTGTCCCGGTGTCCTCTGCCTGTCCCGGTGTCCTCTGCCTGTCCCGGTGTCCTCTGCCTGTCCCGGCGTTCTCTGTGTGTCCTCTCTGTGTCCCGGTGTCCTCTGCCTATCCCGGTGTCCTCTGCCTGTCCCGGTGTCCTCCGTGTGTCCTCTCTGTGTCCCGGTGTCCTCTGCCTGTCCCGGTGTTCTCTGTGTCTCCTCTCTGTGTCCCGGTGTCCTCTGCCTGTCCCGGAGTCCTCTGTCTGTCGCGGTGTGCTCTGTGTGTCCTCTGCCTGTCCGGGTGTTCTCTGCCTGTCCCATTGTCCTCTGCCTGTCCCATTGTCCCCTGCCTGACCCAGTTGCCCCTGCCTATCCCGGTGTCCTCTGCCTATCCCGGTGTCCTCTGCCTATCCCGGTGTCCTCTGCCTGCCCCGGTGTCCTCTGCCTGCCCCGGTGTCCTCTGCCTGCCTCGGTGTCCTCTGCCTGCCTCGGTGTCCTCTGCCTGTCCCGGTGTCCCCTGCCTATCCCGGTTTCCCCTGCCTGTCCTGGTGTCCTCTGCCTGTCCCGGCGTTCTCTGCCTGTTCTCCATCTCTAACACAGTGACTCTCCACAGGTGAGCAGGGCTCTCTCTCTATGGTTCCCCTCCTACTCTTGGATTACGGCGTGTCTCCTGCTGACCTCGGGATATGGAATGGGATCCTGGCACTGATGGCGTCCATTGTAGGCTCAACTCTCGGAGGAATGGTGCTCGGCAAGGGCAGGTAAGGCCCATTACTGAGGTCCCTCATCCCCCATAACTGAGGTCCCTCATCCCCCATAAATGAGGTCCCCCATCCCCCAAAACTGAGGTCCCCCATCCCCCAAAACTGAGGTCCCCCATCCCCCATAACTGAGGTCCCCCATAACTGAGGTCCCCCATCCCCCAAAACTGAGGTCCCCCATCCCCCAAAACTGAGGTCCTCCATAAATGAGGTCCTCCATCATCAATAACTGAGGTCCACCATCCCCCCCATGACTGAGGTCCTCCATCCACCATAAATGAGGTCCTCCATCCCCCCCATGACTGAGGTCCTCCATCCCCCCCATGACTGAGGTCCTCCATCCCCCCCATGACTGCGGTCCTCCACCCCCCCCCCCCCCCCCCCCATGACTGAGGTCCTCCATCCCCCATGACTGAGGTCCTCCATTCCCCCATGTCTGGTGTGTTCCTCGGCCTTCATGATGCTGTTTGTTCACTAAGGTTCTCTAACAAACCTCTGAGGGCTTCACAGAACAGCTGTATTTATACTGAGATTAAATGACACACAGGGGGACTCTATTTACTAAATAGGTGACTTCTGAAGACAATTGGTTCCTCTAGATTTTAGTTAGGGGTATCAGAGTGAAAGGGGGCTGAATACAAATGCCCCCCCCCCCACACTTTTCACATATTTATTTGTATCGTTTTCCTTCCACTTCACAATTATGTGACACTTTGTGTTGGTCTCTCACATAAAATCCCAATAAATACATTTACGTTTTTTGGTTGTAACCTGAGAAGATGTGGGGAATTTCAAGGGGTATGAATACTTTTTCCTGTCTCTGTGTATAGAGGGGTATGAATACTTTTTCCAGGCTCTGTCTATAGAGGGGTATGAATACTTTTTCCTGTATATAGAGGGGTGTGAATACTTTTTCCTGTCTCTGTCTATAGAGGGGTATGAATTCTTTTTCCAGGCACTGTATGTGGCTCAGTCAGTCTCCTCGGATTGCCATTTATTTTGGATATCACCCCCAATGTACGAACGCAATGCAGAGTAGCGCACAGATCTGAATAACCAATGAGGTGCGTCGTATTGAGAGAAGAGTGAGCGCCATCTTTGTCGCGTTGTGGCCCGTTCTGGATGAATGGACTTCTCAGCGCAATGTATGATCGGCCCAGAGGTGTGATCGGCCCAGAGGTGTGATCAGCCCCTAGGTGTGATCGGCCCAGAGGTGTGATCGGCCCAGAGGTGTGATCAGCCCCTAGGTGTGATCGGCCCAGAGGTGTGATCGTGCCAGAGGTGTGATCGTGCCAGAGGTGTGATCGGCCCAGAGGTGTGATCGTGCCAGAGGTGTGATCGGCCCCTAGGTGTGATCGGCCCAGAGGTGTGATCGGCCCCTAGGTGTGATCGGCCCCTAGGTGTGATCGGCCCAGAGGTGTGATCGGCCCAGAGGTGTGATCGGCCCAGAGGTGTGATCGGCCCAGAGGTGTGATCGGCCCAGAGCTGTGATCGGCCCAGAGCTGTGATCGGCCCAGAGGTGTGATCGGCCCAGAGGTGTGATCGGCCCAGAAGTGTGATAGGCCCAGAAGTGTGATAGGCCCAGAAGTGTGATAGGCCCAGAGGTGTGATCGGTCCAGAGGTGTGATCGGTCCAGAGGTGTGATCGGTCCAGAGGTGTGATCGTGGCAGAGGTGTGATCAGCCCCTAGGTGTGATCGGCCCAGAGGTGTGATCGGCCCAGAGGTGTGATCGGTCCAGAGGTGTGATCGGCCCCTAGGTGTGATCGGCCCAGAGGTGTGATCGGCCCAGAGGTGTGATCGGCCCAGAGGTGTGATCGTGCCAGAGGTGTGATCGTGCCAGAGGTGTGATCGGCCCCTAGGTGTGATCGGCCCAGAGGTGTGATCGTGCCAGAGGTGTGATCGTGCCAGAGGTGTGATCGGCCCAGAGGTGTGATCGGCCCAGAGGTGTGATCGTGCCAGAGGTGTGATCGGCCCAGAGGTGTGATCGGCCCAGATGTGTGATCGTGCCAGAGGTGTGATCGTGCCAGAGGTGTGATCGTGCCAGAGGTGTGATCGTGCCAGAGGTGTGATCGGCCCCTAGGTGTGATCGGCCCCTAGGTGTGATCGTGCCAGAACTGTGATCTGCCCAGAGGTGTGATCGGCCCAGATGTGTGATCGGCCCAGAGCTGTGATCTGCCCAGAGCTGTGATCTGCCCAGAGGTGTGATCGGCCCAGATGTGTGATCGGCCCAGAGGTGTGATCGTGCCAGAGGTGTGATCGTGCCAGAGGTGTGATCGTGCCAGAGGTGTGATCGTGCCAGAGGTGTGATCGTGCCAGAGGTGTGATCGGTCCAGAGGTGTGATCGGCCCCTAGGTGTGATCGGCCCAGAGGTGTGATCGTGCCAGAGGTGTGATCGGCCCCTAGGTGTGATCGGCCCAGAGGTGTGTTCGGCCCAGAGGTGTGTTCGGCCCAGAGGTGTGATGGGCCCCTAGGTGTGATTGGCCCCTAGGTGTGATTGGCCCCTAGGTGTGATGGGCCCCTAGGTGTGATGGGCCCAGAGGTGTGATTGGCCCAGAGGTGTGATGGGCCCCTAGGTGTGATGGGCCCCTAGGTGTGATGGGCCCCGAGGTGTGATGGGCCCCGAGGTGTGATGGGCCCCTAGGTGTGATGGGCCCCGAGGTGTGATGGGCCCCGAGGTGTGATCGGCCCTCAGTCGATCATCGTTTTCTCCTTCTCCTCCAGGTCCATCAAGTCGTTGCTGGGGACGGTCCTGGGTTTGCGGCTCTCCTGCCTCGTCCTCCAGACGTCGCTCCTCTCAGCTCTCGGTACAGACACGGGTCTTGTGAAAGGTAAGGTGGGAGGGGCCGGGGGGAGGAGAGATTCACTCTCCTCTGATGATCTCTGTCCTCTCCTCTGATGATCACTGTCCTCTCCTCTGATGATCACTGTCCTCTCCTCTGATGATCTCTGTCCTCTCCTCTGATGATCACTGTCCTCTCCTCTGATGATCTCTGTCCTCTCCTCTGATGATCACTGTCCTCTCCTCTGATGATCTCTGTCCTCTCCTCTGATGATCTCTGTCCTCTCCTCTGATGATCTCTGTCCTCTCCTCTGATGATCTCTGTCCTCTCCTCTGATGATCTCTGTCCTCTCCTCTGATGATCTCTGTCCTCTCCTCTGATGATCTCTGTCCTCTCCTCTGATGATCTCTGTCCTCTCCTCTGATGATCTCTGTCCTCTCCTCTGATGATCTCTGTCCTCTCCTCTGATGATCTCTGTCCTCTCCTCTGATGATCTCTGTCCTCTCCTCTGATCTCTGTCCTCTCCTCTGATGATCTCTGTCCTCTCCTCTGATGATCTCTGTCCTCTCCTCTGATGATCTCTGTCCTCTCCTCTGATGATCTCTGTCCTCTCCTCTGATGATCTCTGTCCTCTCCTCTGATGATCTCTGTCTTCTCCTCTGATGATCTCTGTCCTCTCCTCTGATGATCTCTGTCCTCTCCTCTGATGATCACTGTCCTCTCCTCTGATGATCTCTGTCCTCTCCTCTGATGATCACTGTCCTCTCCTCTGATGATCACTGTCCTCTCCTCTGATGATCATTGTCCTCTCCTCTGATGATAACCAGCCATGTCCCCCGTATATCCAGCCATGTCCCCCGTATATCCAGCCATGTCCCCCGTATATCCAGCCATGTCCCCCGTATAACCAGCCATGTCCCCCGTATATCCAGCCATGTCCCCCGTATAACCAGCCATGTCCCCCGTATATCCAGCCATGTCCCCCGTATATCCAGCCATGTCCCCCGTATATCCAGCCATGTCCCCCGTATATCCAGCCATGTCCCCCGTATATACAGCCATGTCCCCTGTATATCCAGCCATGTCCCCCGTATATCCAGCCATGTCCCCCGTATATCCAGCCATGTCCCCTGTATATCCAGCCATGTCCCCCGTATATCCAGTCATGTCCCCCGTATATCCAGCCATGTCCCCCGTATAACCAGCCATGTCCCCCGTATATACAGCCATGTCCCCCGTATATCCAGTCATGTCCCCCGTATATCCAGCCATGTCCCCTGTATAACCAGCCATGTCCCCCGTATAACCAGCCATGTCCCCCGTATAACCAGCCATGTCCCCCGTATATCCAGTCATGTCCCCCGTATATCCAGCCATGTCCCCCGTATAACCAGCCATGTCCCCCGTATATCCAGCCATGTCCCCTGTATATCCAGCCATGTCCCCCGTATATCCAGCCATGTCCCCCGTATATCCAGCCATGTCCCCTGTATATCCAGCCATGTCCCCTGTATATCCAGCCATGTCCCCCGTATATCCAGCCATGTCCCCCGTATATCCAGCCATGTCCCCCGTATATCCAGCCATGTCCCCCGTATATCCAGCCATGTCCCCCGTATATCCAGCCATGTCCCCCGTATATCCAGCCATGTCCCCCGTATATCCAGCCATGTCCCCCGTATATCCAGCCATGTCCCCCGTATATCCAGCCATGTCCCCTGTATATCCAGCCATGTCCCCTGTATATCCAGTCATGTCCCCCGTATATCCAGCCATGTCCCCCGTATAACCAGCCATGTCCCCCGTATATACAGCCATGTCCCCCGTATATCCAGTCATGTCCCCCGTATATCCAGTCATGTCCCCTGTATAACCAGCCATGTCCCCCGTATAACCAGCCATGTCCCCCGTATAACCAGCCATGTCCCCCGTATATCCAGTCATGTCCCCCGTATATCCAGCCATGTCCCCCGTATAACCAGCCATGTCCCCCGTATATCCAGCCATGTCCCCCGTATATCCAGCCATGTCCCCCGTATATCCAGCCATGTCCCCTGTATATCCAGCCATGTCCCCCGTATATCCAGCCATGTCCCCCGTATATCCAGCCATGTCCCCCGTATATCCAGCCATGTCCCCCGTATATCCAGCCATGTCCCCCGTATATCCAGCCATGTCCCCCGTATATCCAGCCATGTCCCCCGTATATCCAGCCATGTCCCCCGTATATCCAGCCATGTCCCCCGTATATCCAGCCATGTCCCCCGTATATCCAGTCATGTCCCCCGTATATCCAGCCATGTCCCCTGTATAACCAGCCATGTCCCCCGTATAACCAGCCATGTCCCCCGTATATCCAGCCATGTCCCCCGTATAACCAGCCATGTCCCCCGTATAACCAGCCATGTCCCCCGTATAACCAGCCATGTCCCCCGTATAACCAGCCATGTCCCCCGTATAACCAGCCATGTCCCCCGTATAACCAGCCATGTCCCCCGTATATCCAGTCATGTCCCCCGTATATCCAGCCATGTCCCCCGTATAACCAGCCATGTCCCCTGTATAACCAGCCATGTCCCCTGTATATCCAGCCATGTCCCCCGTATATCCAGCCATGTCCCCCGTATATCCAGCCATGTCCCCTGTATATCCAGCCATGTCCCCCGTATATCCAGTCATGTCCCCCGTATATCCAGCCATGTCCCCCGTATAACCAGCCATGTCTCCTGTATAACCAGCCATGTCCCCTGTATATCCAGCCATGTCCCCTGTATATCCAGCCATGTCCCCCGTATATCCAGCCATGTCCCCCGTATATCCAGCCATGTCCCCCGTATAACCAGCCATGTCCCCTGTATAACCAGCCATGTCCCCTGTATATCCAGCCATGTCCCCTGTATATCCAGCCATGTCCCCTGTATATCCAGCCATGTCCCCTGTATAACCAGCCATGTCCCCTGTATAACCAGCCATGTCTCCCGTATGTCCAGCCATGTCCCCCGTATATCCAGCCATGTCCCCCGTATAACCAGCCATGTCCCCCGTATATACAGCCATGTCCCCCGTATATCCAGCCATGTCCCCCGTATAACCAGCCATGTCCCCTGTATAACCAGCCATGGCCCCTGTATAACCAGCCATGTCCCCCGTATATCCAGCCATGTCCCCCGTATATCCAGCCATGTCCCCCGTATATCCAGCCATGTCCCCCGTATATCCAGCCATGTCCCCCGTATATCCAGCCATGTCCCCCGTATATCCAGCCATGTCCCCCGTATATCCAGCCATGTCCCCCGTATAACCAGCCATGTCCCCCGTATATCCAGCCATGTCCCCCGTATATCCAGCCATGTCCTCTGTATATCCAGCCATGTCCCCCGTATATCCAGCCATGTCCCCCGTATATACAACCATGTCCCCCGTATATCCAGCCATGTCCCCCGTATATCCAGCCATGTCCCCCGTATATATCCAGCCATGTCCCCCGTATATATCCAGCCATGTCCCCCGTATATCCAGCCATGTCCCCTGTATATCCAGCCATGTCCCCTGTATATACAGCCATGTCCCCTGTATATACAACCATGTCCCCTGTATATACAGCCATGTCCCCTGTACCTACTGTTAATCACTGCGGCGCAGGGAACATTACAGTCAGCGTTCGTTTGAACAGCCGTTTTCCCCGCCGCACATAGACACTCCCCCTTGCTCGCGATTGGACAGATCTGTCCAAGGGGGAGTGTCTATGCGTGGCGGGGAAAACAGCTATTCAAACGAAAGCTGTCTGTAATGTTTCCCGCGCCGCAGTGATTAACGTGGCAGCGGCGGCGGGGGGGAAGTATTCTATTTTAGTATTGGTGGTATTAGCGGGAGTACGAGTACTCCCGCTAATACTCGGCTGCTAGGGGTTCGGATCCCGGTCTCGGCTACATGTGAATTGAGTTTGGTGGTCTCAGCCCGGCTCCCGGTGGGTGTGCTATGCGAGGTAAGCTTGCGCTTAGTACTCCCACCCCCCTCCCACAAAAACCACCACACTTACACACACTCGAAATTGGGTTAACATGCACGCACTTTGACCACGCGGTCTCTAAAAAGAGAGGCGAAGGACTAACGGGGCTGGTTGAGCGGGCAAATCCTCTCACTCCCTTATAGGAAGTCCCTCTGCCCCGTTGGGCTTCAAAGCGGAGCAGGTAGGGCGGGCTGTGTGGGAGGACCCCCTCACACACCCACCATTGCCACCCGGGGCATGGAGAAAGGTGGCAGATTGCCTCTGGGGGAGGCCTGCCTACTCCCAACTCCTGCAGTCCGGCTCCTCTTTCCAGTACACGCACAAAATACACTTTAAAAAAAAAAAAAAAATACTCGGTATCCGTCCCGATACCGATACTGGTATCGGTCTCGGGACAACCCTACTCTCCTGTGATGATCACACTCTCTGATGATCACTGTCCTCTCCTGTGATGATCACTGTCCTCTCCTCTGATGATCTCTGTCCTCTCCTCTGATGATCTCTGTCTTGTCCTCAGTGTGTCTTCTGCTCAGTGTGGTGGTTCAGCATTTCCTGGCCGGAGTTGTCACCACCGTCACCTTCACTCTGATGATGCATTGCACCCGCCAGGCCCGGCCCAACATTCAGGTAAGGCTGCAGTGTATGTGTCACCCCTTGATGTCCCAAACTCTATGATTAAGTCCCACCAGGGAATGCATCAGAGGTAAAGGACCCGGAGGAGATGGCAGGAGGAAGATGGACAAGAGAAAGATGGAGGGAAGGAGATGGAGGAGAGGGACAGGACAAGCAAAAGACGACTAGGAGAAGAGGGATGGCAGGAGAGAGAATGGGTGGGAGGAGATGGAAAGGAAGAGAGGGGCAGAAGGGGAGGAGGTGGATGGGAGGGGATAGGTGTCAGGAGAGAGACTGGGTGGGAGGAGATGGAAAGGAAGAGAGGGGCAGGAGGGGAGGAGGTGGGTGGGAGGGGATAGGTGTCAGGAGAGAGACTGGGTGGGAGGAGATGGAAAGGAAGAGAGGGGCAGAAGGAGAGGAGGTGGATGGGAGGGGGTAGGTGGCAGGAGAGAGCCTGGGTGGGAGGAGATGGAAAGGAAGAGAGGGGCAGGAGGGGAGGAGGTGGATGGGAGGGGGTAGGTGGCAGGAGAGAGCCTGGGTGGGAGGAGGTGGAAAGGAAGAGAGGGGCAGAAGGGGAGGAGGTGGATGGGAGGGGGTAGGTGGCAGGAGAGAGACTGTATGAAAGAAGATGGAAAGGAAGAGAGGGACAGAAGGAGAGGAGATGGAAAGGAAGAGAGGGATAGAAGGAGAGGAGATGGATGGGAGGGGATAGGTGGCAGGAGAGAGACTGGGTGGGAGGACATGGAAGGGAAGAGAGGGGCAGAAGGGGAGGAGGTGGATGGGAGGAGATAGGTGGCAGGAGAGAGACTAGATGGAAGGCAAGAGAGGGGCAGAAGGGGAGAAGGTGGGTGGGAGGGGAAAGGTGGCAGGAGAGAGACTGGATTGGATGAGATGGAAAGGAAGCGAGGGGCAGAACGAGAGGAGATGGATGGGAGGGGATAGGTGGCAGGAGAGAGACTGGGTGGGAGGAGATGGAAAGGAAGAGAGGGGCAGAAGGAGAGGAGGTGGTGGGAGGGGATAGGTGGCAGGAGAGAGACTGGGTGGGAGGAGATGGAAAAGAAGAGAGGGGCAGAAGGGGAGGAGGTGGATGGGAGGGGGTAGGTGGCAGGAGAGAGACTGGGTGGGAGGAGATGGAAGGGAAGAGAGGGGCAGAAGGGGAGGAGGTGGATGGGAGGGGGTAGGTGGCAGGAGAGAGACTGGATTGGAGGAGATGGAAAGGAAGCGAGGGGCAGAAGGGGAGGAGGGGGTAGGTGTCAGGAGAGAGACTGGATTGGAGGAGATGGAAAGGAAGAGAGGGGCAGAAGGGGAGAAGTTGGATGGGAGGGGGTAGGTGGCAGGAGAGAGACTGGATTGGAGGAGATGGAAAGGAAGCGAGGGGCAGAAGGGGAGGAGGTGGATGGGAGGGGATAGGTGGCAGGAGAGAGACTGGATTGGAGGAGATGGAAAGTAAGAGAGGGGCAGAAGGGGAGGAGGTGGAAAGGAAGAGAGGGGCAGAAGGAAAGGAGATGGAAAGTAAGAGAGGGGCAGAAGGGGAGGAGGTGGAAAGGAAGAGAGGGGCAGAAGGAAAGGAGATGGAAAGTAAGAGAGGGGCAGAAGGAAAGGAGATGGAAAGTAAGAGAGGGGCAGAAGGAAAGGAGATGGAAAGGAAGAGAGGGGCAGAAGGAGAGGAGGTGGATGGGAGGGGATAGGTGTCGGGAGAGAGACTGGGTGGGAGGAGATGGAAAGGAAGAGAGGGGCAGAAAGGAGAGGAGATGGAGGGGGCAGGTGGCAGGAGAGAGACTGGGTGGGAGGAGATGGAAAGGAAGAGAGGGGCAGAAGGAGAGGAGATAGGTGGGAGGGGATAGGTGGCAGGAGAGAGACTGGAAGAGAGGGATCAGAGGAGATGGAGGGGAGTAGAGGAGGGGGGGGGGGAGTAGAGAGACTGGAAGAGAGGGATCAGAGGAGATGGAGGGGAGGGGGTGGGAGGAGAGTCCCTGCCACTTCTCACAATGAAGTTCTGCAAGTATAATGGGAAGTGCTGTGCAGCTCTGTTATTTCAGGCTGACCACAGCCAGTCCCTCTCCGGCCCTGGGGGGTCCAGCGAGGGCCGATTCCAGAGGGACTGCATGTAGGATATCTGAGGAGTTCTGTACAGAAGTCCCTGGAGGTTTCTCTATACTCATCATGGGGGTCCCACATGAAATCCCCCAATCCAAGTCCTCCTGCATGGTTTTTATCTCCAGCTTGTGTAGAAAGTTATAATCCGGTGCAAACCCGCCTAATTCAAATCAGCCGGGTAGAGGGGGCGTAGAGCATTTAAATTAGGCGCGTTCCCCGCGCCGAACCTAATGCGCATGCGCCGTCCCTATAATTTTCCGACGTGCATTGCGCTAAATGACGTCGCAAGGACGTATTGGTTTCGACCTGAACGTAATTGACTTCCGGCCCCACTCACGGACGAGTTACGCAAACAACGTTAAATTTCAAAATTGCGACGTGGGAACGACGGCCATACTTAACATAGGATACGCCACCTAGGGGGCATGTTTATCTTTACGCCGCGTGTCGCTTACGGAAACGGCGTATCTTTACTGCGACGGGCAAGCGTACGTTCGTGAATCAGCGTAACTACACATTAGCATATTCTACGGCGACCTCAATAGACGCGCCACCTAGCGGCCAACGTAAATATTGCAGCCTAAGATACGCCGGCGCAGGCAGTCGTATCTTAGGCATGTTTAAGTGTATCTCAGTTTGAGAATACATGTAGACATACGACGGCCTTAGATTCCGAGTTACGTCGGCGTAATTCTACGTGAATCTGGCCCAGTGACGTGGACACCCGAAGAACCCCACCGGGTGGGACTTTTCGATCAGTGGGGGTGGGGGGTTGTATGTAGCTGATGGTGACATGTTTCTGTGTTTTCTCTCGGCAGGCCGGTCATTACAGCCTCCTGTCCTCCCTGGAGGTCCTGGGGAAGGTCTCCTTCAGCGCAGTGTCGGGGCTCCTGGTTGACTCTCTCGGAGTTCCCGTGTCGTTCTCGGTGTTCATCGCTCTGTCCTGCCTTCCTCTCCTGCACCTCCTGAACCTCCCACCATCCTTACCCCTCTGACCCCAGAGCTGACACTCTGCACCTCCTGAACCTTCCACCATCCTTACCCCTCTGACCCCCGAGCTGACACTCTGCACCTCCTGAACCCCCCACCAACCTTACCCCTCTGACCCCAGAGCTGACACTCTGCACCTCCTGAACCTCCCACCAACCTTACCCCTCTGACCCCAGAGCTGACACTCTGCACCTCCTGAACCTCCCACCAACCTTACCCCTCTGACCCCAGAGCTGACACTCTGCACCTCCTGAACCTTCCACCATCCTTACCCCTCTGACCCCAGAGCTGACACTCTGCACCTCCTGAACCTCTCACCATCCTTACCCCTCTGACCCCAGAGCTGACACTCTGCACCTCCTGAACCCCCCACCAACCTTACCCCTCTGACCCCAGAGCTGACACTCTGCACCTCCTGAACCTCCCACCAACCTTACCCCTCTGACCCCAGAGCTGACACTCTGCACCTCCTGAACCTCCCACCAACCTTACCCCTCTGACCCCAGAGCTGACACTCTGCACCTCCTGAACCTCCCACCATCCTTACCCCTCTGACCCCAGAGCTGACACTCTGCACCTCCTGAACCTCCCACCATCCTTACCCCTCTGACCCCAGAGCTGACACTCTGCACCTCCTGAACCTCCCACCATCCTTACCCCTCTGACCCCAGAGCTGACACTCTGCACCTCCTGAACCTCCCACCATCCTTACCCCTCTGACCCCAGAGCTGACACTCTGCACCTCCTGAACCCCCCACCATCCTTACCCCTCTGACCCCAGAGCTGACACTCTGCACCACAAACTTTCCATGCTCTGCTGTTGTGGATCCCGGAGATCCTTTCTATTGATCTGGTCCAGGACATGAAACCGATCGTCTTTCTAGGGAGGCGTAATGCCCCCCCCCCCCCCCAGTGCAATAAATAAAGTCCTGATTTGTGATATCTGTGTGTTCACTTACTCTAGATTCAGTCCTCAGTCATGCAATTGTGGGACTACGGAACTATGGCTACCTTCGTTCTTCATGGTCCCAGGACTATGGAACTATGGCTACCTTAGGAATAAATACGTTTTGTGGACAAGTATCAGGCACCTCACCCCAATGATAAGAAAAAATGAGAAGAGGGGGGAAAAAAAAGGGGGTAACCAAAAGGACCCCGGGGCTTTTGAATGGTGCAAATAGATAATCAGACAAAATTTGATTATAAAAATTAGAAAATATAATTTATTACACAAATAATTAATATGCCATAAATACGATAAATTTGAAATACATCTCGATTAAATACGTGATATCAAGACGAAGCATTGTTTAAGTCAGCTCTACATGTTTCACTCCGACGAGTTTCTTCAGGAGCTTTCAGACATACAATGCTAAATATCAGAAGAAAAAACAACAAGACATATAATTAAATGACTGTTGAAAACAATCATTTATATATCAATACATTTTGGTAAATAATGTCAAAAAAGGGAAAAGAAAAATATTGATCATGAATACATCAGTTATTGTAGATAATGCATGCTCAAGGATCTCAACTATATATAAACAGGGGCCAAAAATAAAAACAATAATATTTACTTACCAACGAGGTAAAACAGCAAAAGACAGCAGACCATACAGGAAGGAACCAGAGTCCTCAGGGAAAACAGAATAGTTCAGGAGAACCACAGCAGGATTTTGAGCCATTGATAGAATTAATCTGAAAAATCAGGAAAGCACATGTGGAAACACATATGCAAACTACTCTCAGTTGTATTATGCAACAGTGGGTAAAGAGAATATACACTCCAAAAACTTGTTATAATGAATAATATATGTAATATATATACCTGTCAATAGTAAGCAAAAATGCCTATTGTCAGTAGAAACAGTCTAATGTTTGCCATAGATATGGATTGAAAGAGGATAAAGGGGAAGGAAGACACTCTCACAGCCCCTCAAGTAACCTGATCAAAAAGCGGCATCCGCTCTGTTAGGAAAAAAGGGGAGAAATAAAAAAGTATATTATAAGTAAATAGGCATAGTTCAGTGCCAAAAGATGCACAGAACAAACAAATCCCTAATGCTCACAGTGTGTAAGCACAAAGCCAAAAAGCTTGTAAGGTAAATACCTGATTAGGACAAAGTCCAAAGATGAAAAGGCAGAGCCACCTAGATAGCTGTGCATACAGCAGCCTTTCCTTGCATTAATTAGGTCTGGTCTCAGCTGGAGCGCCTAACACAGCGCTTGGGCTTTAAATCTGCCACCACGGCGATGATTGACCAATCAAAGCGCCGCAGTGCAGACACATGACCTGGGCGTCAGCAGAAGGAAAATAATCCACCCAGCTGACAAGCTCAGCTGATCCCAATGTAGCCAAAAGTAATGACAGCACACATGAGACCAAGGAAAAGGTCTCTGTGGGCGGTCCAAAAACGATCGGCGCCATTTTGGAGGCTGGAAAGGTTTCCAGTACAAGATAGCTGGAAGGCAAATGGAATAGACAGCGCAGCAGCGCTGAAAAAACACACAAAACTCAAGCTGGGAATGGATGTGCTGGCGTAAATGGTCTAAAAGAAAGGGACCTGAGGGGAAACAATAATGAAAGGGGAGTGATAAACCCTCTTAACCCCTGCAGCTCCCTACGTGTCCGTATGGCTCTCCTGAATCCATCCTGCGCCCAGAGGCATAAGGGAAAAACATTCCTTGGTGTGCCGTCATTATGAATAGAAGTAATACAATGAAAATAAATATAAATAATAAAACAGTATGATATATTGTTACTACTTGAAAGTAGAAAAAGCAAGGTGTTTTGACATATAGTGTTCTTAATTAATATTTGTAAATAGCACTCTGTTTTATGAGATCCATGAGCAAGCAGATCCAACAATCATTAACCACTTCCCGCCCGGCCTATGGCCGATTTACGTCCGGGAAGTGGTTATGAAATCCTGACAGGACGTTCTAGAACGTCCTGCAGGATTTAATGCCGCGCGCGCCCGTGGGGGCGCGCATCGCGGCGATCGGTGATGCGGGGTGTCAGTCTGACACCCTGCATCTCCGATCTCGGTAAAGAGCCTCCGGCGGAGACTCTTTACCACGTGATCAGCCGTGTCCAACCACGGCTGATCACGATGTAAACAGGAAGAGCCGTCGATGGCTCTTCCTCACTCGCGTCTGACAGACGCGAGTAGAGGATAGCCGATCGGCGGCTCCCCTGACAGGGGGGGTTAGCGCTGATTGTTTATCAGCGCAGCCCCCCCTCGGATCGCCACACTGGACCACCAGGGATGCCCACCCTGGAGCACCAGGGTGGGCAAAAAAAAAAAAAAATGCCCAAAAAAAAGTCTAAAAAATAAATAAAAAAAAAAGCATAAAGAAAAAAGATGCCAGTCAGTGCCCACAAATGGGCACTGACTGGCAACCTGGCAAAAATCAGTGCTGCCACCCCAGTGTCCATCAGCGCCACCCCAGTGTCCATCAGTGCCACCCCACAGTGCCCATCCATGCCCAGTGCCCACCTATCAGTGCCCATCTGTGCCACCCATAAGTATCCATCAGTGCCGCCCATGAGTGCCCATCTGTGCCGCCTATGAGTGCCCAGTGCCGCCCATGAGTGCCCATCAGTGTCGCCTATGTGTGCCCATCAGTGCCGCCTATGTGTGCCCATCAGTGCCGCCTATGTGTGCCCATCAGTGCCGCCTATGTGTGCCCATCAGTGTCGCATACCAGCGCCGCCAATCAGTGCCACCTCATCTGTGCCCGTCAGTACTACCTCATCGATGTCCATCAGTGCCATCTCATCGGTGCCCATTAGTGCCGCCATATCAGTGCCCGTAATTGAAAGAGAAAACTTATTTACAAAAAAATTAACAGAAAAAAATAAAAACGTAATTTTTTTTCCAAATTTTCAGCCTTTTTTTAGTTGTTGCACAAAAAAAAAAAATCGCAGAGGTGATCGAATACCACCAAAAGAAAGCTCTATTTGTGGGGAAAAAAGGACGCCAATTTTGTTTGGGTACAGTGTAGCATGACTGCGCAATTGCCATTCAAAGTGCGACAGTGCTGAAAGCTGAAAATTGGCTTGGGCGGGAAGCTGCGTAAGTACCTGGTATGGAAGTGGTTAAACACAAAGTTTTATTTGGAGAGACAATCCATACATAATTGCATAAGAAGTTACAGTATGATAAACATACAGTGATTATTACATCTGGAAATATCCTAAGTGATTTTTGGATTTCAATAAAAAGAAAAAAAAAAAGAAAAACAGAAAACAAAAAACAAAATAAATAAAATAAAAATAAAAATGAAGAAAAAGAAATTAATTGTAATTAATAAGTAGATGAAAAATAAATAAAAAGAAAATGAAATTTTATAGAAGATACATATGAGTATCAATATACAATGATGTTGATAAATATTGCTATGAAATCAGAAACATATATATATATGTGATATATGAATTATGAATTTTAACAATAATGATATAATAGAAGTGAAAATGAAAGACAGCCCTATAAGAAAGGCTTGAAGCTCAAAGCTTCATTTAACCCTGGAGCAATCAAAGCGGACAAAGAGTAAATCCACTTTACCTCCCTTTGGAGCAGTATTTTATCATAGTCGCCCCCTCTCTCACCGGGGGTGATGTATTCCAAGGCAGAGAATTTCATTTTATGACTGTTGAATTGGTGGTGAATGCCTGAGTGGCGGCTTATCGGGGTTTCCATCTTTTTCTTAGCAATCAAGGCAACATGGTCCCTGATCCTATGAAAAAATGGACGCTTGGTTTTTCCCACGTAAAAAGCCCCACATTCGCATTGCATCAAATATACTATGCCAATAGATTGGCATGTTACAGAAAAAGTGGGTTTCAATATTTGTCCATTTGGAAGATTCACGGTGGTGGAAGCGTGAATGTAGCAACAAAATGGGCATTTGTGGCATGGTCTAGAGCCCCTGGGTCCACACAGGCGTGTGTTACCTAAGGAAAAATGGCTGCGGACCAGCCGGTCCCGCAGCGATCTAGATTTCCTAAAGGTAATCTGTGGATAGTCCTGTAAATGTCTAGACACAGCTTCATCGCTGAGTAAAAGACACCAATATTTCTGAAGGATAGAACGCACCTTCTGGTGGTGGCCAGAAAAGCGTGTGATCAATCGTATGCCCGGATCGGGTTTGGAAGTTTTTTGGTCATGGAGCAAGGAACTTCTTTTGTTTTGCTTTGCCCTGAGGTATGCCTTTTTAAGGCCCTTTTTGCTATATCCTCTCTCTTGGAATCTGGTTTGCAATAACTTTGCCTCATGCTCAAAGTTAGAATTCAGTACTACAATTGCGACGTAGTCGCAAATATTGTCCATAAGGAATATTAGAGATAAGAGATCTCGGATGTGAGCTAGAGGCATGCAAAAGTGCATTGCCTGCCGATGGTTTACGGAATAAGGATGTCTCAATCATTCCTACATTGTCTATTGAAATCTGAATGTCTAAAAACGTTATAGACAGTTGGCTCATCTCAGAGGTAAACTTAAGATTATATTCATTGCTCTCCAAACTTTTCAAGAAGGATAAAAGATCAACCTTGGGGCCCGTCCAAAAGAAAAAAACATTGTCTATAAAACGACGCCACAGGGGGATGTGCTCAAAAAATGAATGCACATCATCCGTGCGTAGCAAATTTTGCTCCCACCCCCCCAAGTACAAGTTCGCGTAGGAAGGGGCGCACTTAGTCCCCATAGCTACGCCTTGTACTTGGAGGTAGTGGGAGCCATCAAAAAGAAAAATATTATTGGATAAGATAAAGTCCAACAAATCCAAAATGAATTTATTGTATGCCGGGGAGGCTTCAGAATTTTCCAAGATGAAGCCCTCTACAACCCTCAACCCCAATGAATGGGGGATGGAGTTGTAGAGGGCCTCCACGTCCAAGGCTACCAGCCACGAATCCTTGGGGATATTAATCCCATCCAATGTTTTCAGAAGATCGGTAGTATCCTGTAAATGCGAAGCCAGATTTTCAACCCAAGGACGAAGATACTCGTCGATGAGTTGACTGGCTTTTTCAGTTAGGGATCCGTTACCCGAAACAATCGGTCTGCCCGGTGGATTAGTCGAATTTTTGTGAATTTTGGGCAACGCATACAGCGTCGGTGTCCTAGGATGCATCACATTCAAAAATTCCCATGTAGATTTCACAATGAGGCCCTGATGAGCATGCATTATCTACAATAACTGATGTATTCATGATCAATATTTTTCTTTTCCCTTTTTTGACATTATTTACCAAAATGTATTGATATATAAATGATTGTTTTCAACAGTCATTTAATTATATGTCTTGTTGTTTTTTCTTCTGATATTTAGCATTGTATGTCTGAAAGCTCCTGAAGAAACTCGTCGGAGTGAAACATGTAGAGCTGACTTAAACAATGCTTCGTCTTGATATCACGTATTTAATCGAGATGTATTTCAAATTTATCGTATTTATGGCATACTAATTATTTGTGTAATAAATTATATTTTCTAATTTTATAATCAAATTGTGTCTGATTATCTATTTGCACCGTTCAAAAGCCCCGGGGTCCTTTTGGTTACCCCCTTTTTTCCCCCCTCTTCTCATTATGGCTACCTTAGTTCTTCATGGTCCCAGGACTATGGAACTATGGCTACCTTCGTTCTTCATGGTCCCAGGACTATGGAACTATGGCTACCTTCGTTCTTCATGGTCCCAGGACTATGGAACTATGGCTACCTTCATTCTTCATGGTCCCAGGACTATGGAACTAATGCTACCTTCGTTCTTCATGGTCCCAGGACTATGGAACTAATGCTACCTTCGTTCTTCATGGTCCCAGGACTATGGAACTAATGCTACCTTCGTTCTTCATGGTCCCAGGACTATGGAACTAATGCTACCTTCGTTCTTCATGGTCCCAGGACTATGGAACTATGGCTACCTTCGTTCTTCATGGTCCCAGGACTATGGAACTATGGCTACCTTCGTTCTTCATGGTCCCAGGACTATGGAACTAATGCTACCTTCGTTCTTCATGGTCCCAGGACTATGGAACTAATGCTACCTTCGTTCTTCATGGTCCCAGGACTATGGAACTAATGCTACCTTCGTTCTTCATGGTCCCAGGACTATGGAACTAATGCTACCTTCGTTCTTCATGGTCCCAGGACTATGGAACTATGGCTACCTTCGTTCTTCATGGTCCCAGGACTATGGAACTATGGCTACCTTCGTTCTTCATGGTCCCAGGACTATGGAACTAATGCTACCTTCGTTCTTCATGGTCCCAGGACTATGGAACTAATGCTACCTTCGTTCTTCATGGTCCCAGGACTATGGAACTATGGCTACCTTCGTTCTTCATGGTCCCAGGACTATGGAACTATGGCTACCTTCGTTCTTCATGGTCCCAGGACTATGGAACTAATGCTACCTTCGTTCTTCATGGTCCCAGGACTATGGAACTAATGCTACCTTCGTTCTTCATGGTCCCAGGACTATGGAACTAATGCTACCTTCGTTCTTCATGGTCCCAGGACTATGGAACTAATGCTACCTTCGTTCTTCATGGTCCCAGGACTATGGAACTATGGCTACCTTCGTTCTTCATGGTCCCAGGACTATGGAACTATGGCTACCTTCGTTCTTCATGGTCCCAGGACTATGGAACTATGGCTACCTTTGTTCTTCATGGTCCCAGGACTATGGAACTATGGCTACCTTAGTTCTTCATGGTCCCAGGACTATGGAACTATGGCTACCTTCGTTCTTCATGGTCCCAGGACTATGGCTACCTTCGTTCTTCATGGTCCCAGGACTATGGAACTATGGCTACCTTCGTTCTTCATGGTCCCAGGACTATGGAACTATGGCTACCTTTGTTGTTCATGGTCCCAGGACTACGGAACTATGGCTACCTTCGTTCTTCATGGTCCCAGGACTATGGAACTATGGCTACCTTCGTTCTTCATGGTCCCAGGACTATGGAACTATGGCTACCTTCGTTCTTCATGGTCCCAGGACTATGGAACTATGGCTACCTTCGTTCTTCATAACACAGGAGGGGTAGCCATAGGTGACACCTGTACAGGTCTCTCAACTCTAATAATCCCTGCGTTACAAGAAGATTACCGCGGCGGGGGCCCCACGCTGTTCCAGCACCATCGAGGAAGCTCCGCCCAGCTCCTCCATTCTTCCCACCCATAGGCCTGGAGAACAAGGGGCCCTTTAGGGAGATTTTGACCTGCAGAGTGCATAGCGTGCCGAGGCCTAAAGTGGGCGTGGGTAAACATTAGGTGTGGCTTAATAACAACAAATACAAGACCTTGGAATTATCCCAAATTAAATTCACTTCCTGTATCTCCCCCCAGCCACCTTATACCTATAAAATACGCCTCGATTGTCGTCTCCAAGACACACATAAACCTCAGCACAATCATGAACCTCTTCCATTACATTTCATTTTCTGTACACTGAATATAGACAGAGAGCTGACACTCTGATCTGAGCTCGGGAGTAGGAAATGCACAGAAAGCAGGGCTCGGGAGTAGGAAATGCACAGAGTGCAGGACTCGGGAGTAGGAAATGCACAGAGAGCAGGGCTCGGGAGTAGGAAATGCACAGAGAGCAGGGCTCGGGAGTGGAAAATGCACAAACACGAATTCTTCCCCCCAATTACAAATCCCCCCCACCCCCAAATTCTCCCTCTTCAACCCCTAAAATTCCTCTTCTACTACAATTCCTCCCCCAGCACAAATCCCCCCATTTCCCCTCCCAGCACAAATCCTACCCCCTCCCAACGCAACCTCTCTCCCGTCTTCTAGCACAAACCCTCTCCACCAACTCCAAATTACCCTCCAGCAGTATTTCTCCCCCCTCCCAGCAAAAATCTAACCCCAGCACAAATCATTACCACACCCCCTTCCGCCAGCTCATTGTGCACAGAACGACCGCCCGGCGCATTTTTTTTACGTCGTTTGCGTTCGGCTTTTTCCGGCGTATAGTTATCCCTGCTATGGGGTATCCTATGTTAAGTATGGCCTTCGTTCCCGCGCCGAGTTTTGAAATTTTACGTCGTTTGCGTAAGTCGATTCAGAAAAGAGCTGGACGTAAGTTACGCTCACGTCGAAACCAATGACGTCCTTGCGACGTCATTTGGAGCAATGCGCGCTGGGAAAGTTTACGGACGGCGCATGCGCAGTTCGTTCGGCGCGGGGACGCGCCTGATTTAAATTTTACACGCCCCCCTACCCGCCGAATTTGAATTCAGCCAGGGGATTTACGCTACGCCGCCACAATTTTACAGGCAAGTGCTTTCTGAATAAAGCACTTGCCTCAAAAACATGTGGCGGCGTAACGTAAATCAGATTCATATCTGAATCTAGCCCTCTATAATTGTAGAGCTCTATGATTAAAGTGATTGTAAAGGCAGAAAGTGCATTCTACGTATGAAGATTAAAAGACCCCCCCCCCTAATACTCACCTGCGCCCCATCTCTATTCAGCAATGTGAACGAGCGCTGTCCGTCACTCTCCCTCCTGATTGGCTGAGACACAGCAGCAGCGTCCTTAGACAGCAACGGGAGCCAATCAGGAGAGAGAGGGGGCAGGGCTGAACCGCGGCTTCGTGTCTGTCTGGACGCACAAAGCTGCGGCTCAGTGCCCTCCATAGCAAGCCGCTTGCGGTGGCGGCACTCAACAAGAGGGAGGGGCCAGGACCTCCGGTGAAGGACCTGAGAAGAGGAGGATCGGGGCTGCTCTGTGCAAAACCATTACAGAGCTGGCAAGTATGACATGTTTATTATTTTTCTTTAAAAATGACAAACAAGACTTTAGTATCACTTTAAGGTCTAACAGGGGGCAAAATGCGTCAGTGGGGAGCTGGGTTGAGTGTCCCCAACATGCTGGAGCAGCAAAGCGTTTTTGTGCCCAATAGAAGAGTGGTGTGTGGCTTCCGATCATGTTATGTAGACTCAGAGGCGGCCCTTTAATTAGGCGATCGTCTAAGGCACGGATCCTCAAACTACGGCCCTCCAGCTGTTGCGGAACTACACATCCCATGAGGCATTTGTAAAACTCTGACATTCACAGACATGACTAGGCATGCTGGGAATTGTAGTTCCTGAACAACTGGAGGGCCGTAGTTTGAAGACCCCTGGTCTAAGGCCTCCCACTCACAGGGGCCTTGCGGCCGCCTAACTTGCCCAATGCATTACCCCAGTTTTGAGGGACAGGGGACCTTAACGCTGCTGTGCTCAGGCAGAGTTAAGAGCCCAGACTAAGGAGCGGGATCGCCAGCGTCCCGAACAACCACTAAATATCGGTGACACCACCCCTTGTGACATCAATGACCCAGCATGCCCTCAGTCAATGACGTCACAAGGGGGCGGGTTCACCAGGTGACATCACCGGGTGGCCCCAGCCCCTTAGTTAATAAAGAGCAAGATCTAGGGGCCACCTTGTTAAAGGGGGCTTCCAGATTCCGATAAGCCCCCTGCCAGCAGACCCCCCCACAACCACTGGCCAGGGTTGTGGGGAAGAGGCCCTTGTCCTTGAATTATTTTTCCCGTCAAGGGCGTGAGTGGGGTCCCATGTCAAGTTTTGCCTAAGGCCTCACAAAGTTTTGAAGGACAGGGGACCTTAACGCTGCTGTGCTCAGGCAGAGTTAAGAGCCCTGACTCAGGAGCGGGACCGCCAGCGTCCCTAACAACCATTGAATATCGGTGACACCCCTTGTAACGTCAATGACCCAGAATGCCCTCAGTCAATGACGTCACAAGGGGGCGGGTTCAGCAGGTGACATCACCGGGTGGCCCCCCTGCCCCTTAGGTATTAAAGAGCAGAATCTAGGGGCCACCTTGTTAAAGGGGGCTTCCAGATTCCGATAAGCCCCCTGCCAGCAGACCCCCCCCACAACCACTGGCCAGGGTTGTGGGGAAGAGGCCCTTGTCCTTGAATTATTTTTCCCATCAAGGGCGAGAGTGGGGCCCCCATGTCAAGTTTTGCCTAAGGCCCTTTACAAAGCCTAGAGCCGCCTCTGTGTAGACTGGCTGCAGAGTGGAGCAGGTCCCGGAGAAGCTGACATCGGTGGACCTTTGAGTGGTGCCAAAACATGAAGTCCTGCTGAGATATTCATGGACTCCACACACAAATCACACCAGTCCTGGGCTGCAGGAACCAATCCATTAATTTATTAGCGAGAAATAAAACAAAACATACACAGACGGCTGGCAAAGCGAGGGTCAGATTCTGCCTTCGGAGCCGTTGGGCGTAGGATTCGGCTCTGGGCTTCCATTGGTGAAGGGCGAGGCGCTGTGTGATCGGGGGAACGGAAGAGCTCAGACCTCCACAGAACACTACGTCCCCTCTCCTACACATCATGGGAGCAGAGCCTAGAACTTCATTCCACGGCCAAATATTCTACCCCCCAACCTAAAACCTCATAGCAGCAAAGTCACCGTCTGGCCAGCAGGCAGAGAAGCCATGTCGTCAATTTATATCATCAATTCTGAGAGCTGGAAGCCGACCTATCAGAAGACTACTTGAATAAATGTCTGACCTGACCATTTACAGCACTAGGGGACTATTCAGTGGACAGCTGTGAGGGATTGTTACACAGGCTGGTCACAGAGTGAAAGGCAGAGGAAGTGTGCTATGTGAGGGATTGTTACACAGGCTGGCCACAGAGTGAGGGGCAGCAGAGGAAGTGTGCTAGGTGAGGGATTGTTACACAGGCTGGTCACAGAGTGAGAGACAGTAGAGTAAGTGTGCTATGTGAGGGATTGTTACACAGGCTGGTCACAGAGTGAGAGACAGTAGAGTAAGTGTGCTATGTGAGGGATTGTTACACAGGCTGGTCAAAGAGTGAGAGACAGAGGAAGTGTGCTATGTGAGGGATTGTTACACAGGCTGGCCACAGAGTGAGGGGCAGCAGAGGAAGTGTGCTAGGTGAGGGATTGTTACACAGGCTGGTCACAGAGTGAGAGACAGTAGAGTAAGTGTGCTATGTGAGGGATTGTTACACAGGCTGGTCACAGAGTGAGAGACAGAGGAAGTGTGCTATGTGAGGGATTGTTACACAGGCTGGCCACAGAGTGAGTGACCATAGAGGAAGTGTGCTAGGTGAGGGATTGTTACACAGGCTGGCCACAGAGTGAGAGACAGTAGAGGAAGTGTGCTATATGAGGGATTGTTACACAGGCTGGCCACAGAGTGAGAGACCATAGAGGAAGTGTGCTATGTGAGGGATTGTTACACAGGCTGGTCACAGAGTGAGAGACAGAGGAAGTGTGCTATATGAGGGATTGTTACACAGGCTGGCCACAGAGTGAGAGACCATAGAGGAAGTGTGCTATGTGAGGGATTGTTACACAGGCTAGTCACAGAGTGAGGGGCAGCAGAGGAAGTGTGCTATGTGAGGGATTGTTACACAGGCTAGTCACAGAGTGAGGGGCAGCAGAGGAAGTGTGCTATGTGAAGGATTGTTACACAGGATGAGGGGCAGAAGAGGAAGTGTGCTAAGTGATCGTTACACAGGCTGGTCACAGAGTGAGAGGCAGAGGAAATGTGCTAGGTGAGCAATTGTTACACATGCTGGTCACAGAGTGAGAGGCAGAGGAAATGTGCTAGGTGAGGAATTGTTACACAGGCTAGTCACAGAGTGAGGGGCAGCAGAGTAAGTGTGCTAGGTGATCGTTACACAGGCTAGTCACAGAGTGAGGGGCAGCAGAGGAAGTGTGCTATGTGATGGATTGTTACACAGGCTGGTCACAGAGTGAGGGGCAGCAGAGGAAGTGTGCTATGTGATGGATTGTTACACAGGCTGGTCACAGAGTGAGGGGCAGCAGAGGAAGTGTGCTAGGTGATCGTTACACAAGCTGGTCACAGAGTGAGAGGCAGAGGAAATGTGCTAGGTGAGGGATTGTTACATAGGCTAGTCACAGAGTGAGGGGCAGCAGAGGAAGTGTGCTATGTGATGGATGTTACACAGGCTGTTCACAGAGTGAGAGACAGAGTAAGTGTGCTATGTGAGGGATTTTTACACAGGTAAGTCACAGGATGAGGGGCAGCAGAGGAAGTGTGCTATTTGATCGTTTTACAGGCTGGTCACAGAGTGAGAGGCAGAGGACGTGTGCTATGTGAGGGATTGTTACACAGGCTGGTCACAGAGTGAGAGGCAGTAGAGAAAGTGTGCTAGGTGATGGATTGTTACACAGGCTAGTCACAGGGTGAGGGGCAGCAGAGGAAGTTTGCTATGTGAAGGATTATTGCAAAAAATCTAGACAAGCCTTGGACCCTTGAAAAGAACTTTATGGTGTCATGGAACCCTCTCCTAAGAATTGTTATGTCTACATCTCATGGTAGATTAGTGTGTTAGTTAGTGGGAAGATTGCTTATTACATCTGCGGTCAGTAGGAAGACTCTCCCCTACAAAAAGATCATTGTGTTATGGCTACTTATCTGAGAAGAACTCCTAGCAACCTCTGGAGGAACCCTGGGGTTCCACAGAGCTCTGGTTGGGAAAGGCTGATCTAGACAGTAAAGCCAAGCAAGGAATGTGATTTATTGTCATTCAGAATGGTTTACCAGTGAATGAAGTCAAGAGGTAGGTAAAGAATGGTGGAGGGTAATGGTAGTGCGGTATTTACCAACATTTGGGAACCTTCACTCAACAATGCTACTCATCAATCATCTACGAAGCTTTGTGATGGACTTCGGAACACCTCCTTATTGCCTCAACCAAACTGGCAATAAGAAGTGGCGAGTGATCTGCTCACGTTCCAGCTCTGTGGCTTTGCTGCTTTGATAAACGATATGGTGGGATTGGGGTGTGCTACATAGGGGGGGGGTCAGACCGTCAGGCTGGTGAAACCGATACTCAGCCGTATATAAATAAAGAGGGATTAAAGCTTGAGAGGGTCCTTCAACTTTCCAACGGAGCATTCTGCACACAGAGGAAACCCTGCCAGCAGTGGAACAGTCTTTGATAACTATCAACTTCCACTAGATTATCATACATGAAAAGAAACCTCAACAGAAAATGGGCAGGAAGCCATCATAAAGTTTTAGTAGAATTTTTTCAGCTATGTGATAAAATACTAACTTATAGGGTTTTCTACCTCCTGCAAAGATCTCTTCAGTTCCTAAGTAGGCTACTTCAACTACATAAAAATAAACAAAATCAGATAAAATTTTGGAGAAGAGAAAAACGAAAACTAGAAATCAAACAGGCTGGACACCAAGAAAACAGGACGTGGACAAGCTGAAGTGAGGCCTAGTAGTAAATGTCCATGGTGTATACCCAAGACTGAAAGCGGAGCTCATCTCTACTCTACACATGCAAACTACAAATTAAAAGCAAACTAAAACAAACAGCAAGGATCCTGCACAACTATCCACCCTCTCCTGCCAAGGGGAATGGCAGTCATATCTACTATAGGGGGGAGAGTCAAGTTCTCCATCCTGCCCCTGCCATATCTATTGGAGGAGGAAGAGTTGGGTTCTCCACCCTCCCCTGCCATGGAAAGGCAGCCATGTCTACGGGAGGAGAAAGAGCTTGGTTCTCCACCCTCCCCTGCCATGGAAAGGCAACCATGTCTACTGGAGGAGAAAGAGCTTGGTTCTCCACCCTCCCCTGCCACGGAAAGGCAACCATGTCTACTGGAGGAGGAAAAGTTGGGTTCTCCACCATCCCCTGCCATGGAAAGGCAACCATGTCTACTGGAGGAGGAA
This sequence comes from Rana temporaria, assembly GCF_905171775.1. Taxonomy (NCBI): domain Eukaryota; kingdom Metazoa; phylum Chordata; class Amphibia; order Anura; family Ranidae; genus Rana; species Rana temporaria. The sequence goes on along the minus strand of NC_053493.1, from coordinate 223,127 downwards.
AAGTTGGGTTCTCCACCCTCCCCTGCCACGGAAAGGCAACAATGTCTACTGGAGGAGAAAGAGCTTGGTTCTCCACCCTCCCCTACCATGGAAAGGCAACCATGTCTACTGGAGGAGGAAAAGTTGGGCTGGAGTAAGGGAGCTAGATGAGGTAAGTATGGTTCTGCAGGTGGCCAGCCTTCACTTTTGGATCTGGAAAATAAAGAGCCGCAGATTGATGTTCTTCGCAGCCAGAAGTTTGTTACATTCCACGGAGTCTATGATGGGTAGGGGCACGTACTCAGTCTCATTATTTTCGTTGGTGAAGACAAAGTGGTAGATGACCGGGTGAATTTTGACATCGTCGTAGGGGCCTTTGAGCAACAGAAAGGAGCATTCCACGGGAGAATTGACCTTGCTTTTTAGGATGAGTTGGAAGGAGAGGGTTCGCTTGCAAGACAAGTTGGGGTTCCTTTCTGAATCGTTGACGCGGGCCTTCAGAACCCAGGTCTGGTTGAGAACTGTGAAGCGCGGAGTCTCATAGTACAGGCGGGTAATGAAGTCATCCGTTCTGTAGGGTCGAAACTGCACTTCTGAGAGAATGGGGGGGGAGGGGGAGAAAAAGAAAAAAAAAATTATTGGGTGAAGATGTTGTTTCACATTCCCCCAACAACACCACTTTACCTGTTACCGTTGACCGGTCAGTGGCCGCTTCTGCACTGGTTTGCCTCATAAAAGGGATCTTTTATATCTTTTAATCTCTTAAAAAGGGGAAAGGGAGATAAAGGTTGCTCAACACATGCAGTAAATTGCGTGTCAAACAAAAGACGTACTTGGTCCCATACAGACAAGGCCTACGTGACCATTAAATTGTTTAATTGTTAACCCAAAATGATGAAATTTACATTTTGCATTCTTCTTACCTTCCTTCTCTGTATAATGCTGCCTTTTCATTGGTTGTGAGATATTACTGAAGACTAAATAGCTGGTGATCCTTCATGTTGTAGGCCTTCCTGTCATCTTCTGACCACTCTAACCACGGATACATATCCATGGTAGCGTAGTCAGATTGTGCCCTCTCTTCTTTGCCTGGGATCTACAGGAAGCCATGACTTGTGATGTCACAGGCTGACCCACTTCTCCGCCGATTGACAGTAAGACTCCAGCCAGGAGCCATTGCCAATCTCAAGAGGAATGTCACAGCACTGAGCAGATATTTGGGATTGAGCCACGTCCCTGCCCTACAGACAAACTCAGTGAAGGGCGTAACTGTGGTCACGTGAGCGCTAAATAAAACTTTATTTTTCTGGTACTTGACAGACTTTAAAAGGACTAAAAAGTATTCTATGTGGCTTTACAACTCTATGACATAATTACTTTCTCCGATACTCAGAATAACGTCTGCTGGAGGTTCCTCAAGGTCCACGCGTTTTAGTCTTGGCTGGAATTCACAGAATTGATCTTCTACAAACCTAACGCTAGGAGCAGTAGAGCACATACCATCTTTTACATTAGTTCGTACAATCCTCCTTCGCTTTTATTGGAAAAAATTCACGCTTTGTATTAAAAGCCAACATTGCAAGAGCAAAAAAACATCATCTTTTTTTTTTTCAGCTGCCTTTATTAAGAACACACAGAGAGATATCCATTTCAGAGAATAAAAGTTTATTCCAAAGTCATACAAAGCTAAAAAATCAAAAAATCAAAAAACAGGTTCATGATTGATACAATACCGGAATGTTCCCCAGATTCGGAGAACACATTGCACATTACAAGAAACAGCTCACATCATGAGGAACCTTTACGACATTATTTTCCCACTTAAATCATACATTTTTGGTGCCGTGACCCGGGTATGAAGTTACAAAACCAATCAACACATGGCTGAAGAAATTTTTATTTTTCGGACAGATCAATGTGCTTCCGCTATATACAAATCTCTCACCTCCTTTATACGACTATTAAAATAAACAAAAGTCCATCCTGATGGAGGAGAAGGCAACATTAAAAATCGTTATTTACAAAGAGAAAATAACATGGTGAAAACACGATCAAATTTCAAGGTTACGTACTTACCTGGTCAGGGATACGACCTATCATCATATTCAGGGATACGACCTATCATCATACCCTTCCTCAACACCCCCCCCCGATCACCATAATAAATTCAGGGAAATGGAAAAAAAAAAAAAAACACCCGAGAGCAGTCACTAAATGTTTTACCCAGACAAAGCACTGTTGTAAATAGTTTAGAGAGGAAGAAGAGAGAGACAAGTGGAGGAGAGAGAGAGACAGACACACACACACGGGCAGGAGGACTAGAAGAGAGAGACAAGGGCGAAGACCTGAGAGAGAGAGAGAGAGAGAGAGAGAGAGAGAGAGAGAGAGAGAGAGAGAGAGAGAGAGAGAGAGAGAGAGAGAGAGAGAGAAAGAAAGAAAGAAAGAAAGAAAGAAAGAAAGAAAGACCCAAGGGCAAAGACCTAAAAGAGAGAGAGAGGGGGAGAGAGAGAGAGAGACACACAAGGGCGAAGACCTGTGAGAGAGAGAGAGAGAGAGAGAGAGAGAGAGAGAGAGAGAGAGAGAGAGAGAGAGACACACACACACACAAGGGTGAAGACCTAAGAGAGAGAGAGAGAGAGAGAGAGAGACAAGGGCAAAGATCTGAGAGAGAGAGAGAGAGAGAGAGAGAGAGAGAGAGAGAGAGAGAGAGAGAGAGACAAGGGCAAAGATCTAAGAGAGAGAGAGAGAGAGAGAGAGAGAGAGAGAGAGAGAGAGAGAGAGAGAGAGAGAGAGAGAGAGAGAGACACACAAGGGCGAAGATCTAAAATAGAGAGAGACAAGGGCGAAGATCTAAAATAGAGAGAGACAAGGGCGGAGATCTAAAAGAGAGAGAGACAAGGGCGGAGATCTAAGAGAGAGAGAGACAAGGGCGGAGATCTAAGAGAGAGACAGACACACACACACACACACACACACACACACACACACACACACACACACAAGGGAAGGAGGTGAGAGAGAGAGACACACACACAGACAGACAAGGGCAATAGGTGAGAGAGAGAGAGACACACAGACAAGGGCGGGAGGAGAGAGAGAGAGAGAGAGAGAGAGAGAGAGAGAGAGAGAGAGAGAGAGAGTGTGACAAGGGCGGGAGGTGAGAGAGAAGGGCGGAGATCTACAAGAGAGAAGGGCGAAGGTCTAAAAGAGAGAAGGGCGAAGGTCTAAAAGAGAGAAGGGCGAAGGTCTAAAAGAGAGAAGGGCGAAGGTCTAAAAGAGAGAAGGGCGAAGGTCTAAAAGAGAGAAGGGCGAAGGTCTAAAAGAGAGAAGGGCGGACATCTAAAAGAGAGAAGGGCGGAGATTTAAAAGAGAGAAGGGCGGAGATCTAAAAGAGAGAAGGGCGGAGATCTAAAAGAGAGAAGGGCGGAGATCTAAAAGAGAGAAGGGCGGAGATCTAAAAGAGAGAAGGGCGGAGATCTAAAAGAGAGAAGGGCGGAGATCTAAAAGAGAGAAGGGCGGAGATCTAAAAGAGAGAAGGGCGGAGATCTAAAAGAGAGAAGGGCGGAGATCTAAAAGAGAGAAGGGCGGAGATCTAAAAGAGAGAAGGGCGGAGATCTAAAAGAGAGAAGGGCGGAGATCTAAAAGAGAGAAGGGCGGAGATCTAAAAGAGAGAAGGGCGGAGATCTAAAAGAGAGAAGGGCGGAGATCTAAAAGAGAGAAGGGCGGAGATCTAAAAGAGAGAAGAAGGACAGGAGAACTAGAAGAGAGGAGCAAGAAATTAAGGCGGCAGGAGGCTCCTGCTCGGACCGCCATTTTCTGCCTTTGTAGTCACACAGAGCTCTGTACGTACCCCAGATTCACACACATCCAGTAAGATTGTTGCAGACTTACCTTCCACCAGAAAGCTGAAACACATCGGTAATCCAAGGGAAGGGAGGGGAAAGGAGGGCTTCCCCTGCATAAGTGGGGCCCAGTGCATCTTAGACATGGGGGTTCTCTTCATCTTCTTCTGAAACCTGCTTCTCAACATCAAAGAAAGACATATACTGACACACACAGCTCCTCCCACTAGGATGAGGAATGGGCAGTGCGTATGGAATCATGTGCCATCAAGGAGACCAATCACAGGCGGGTCAGTACATAAAGATCAGCAGCTAATTCGCAGTGACAGCTGCCCCTCTTCATGTCCTTGGTGACACTTACCCTACAGCAACACATGATTTGGTTGGGGGGGGGGGGGGGATGGTTGGACAACCCACATGGAAACCCCCGCTCTTCAGATTCTCAGCTGCAGAATGACAACTACATCCTTTAACGACACCTACAAAGCAAAAGAGTGACATGCACAAAGAACGGCTGTGTATCATCTCTCCACCGAGAGCCCCCAACAGACACTATTGACTTCTACAGGCCAAGGAGCGGCCAGTTCAGCCCTTACCTGTGTAACCGATCTTCTCGAAGCTCAGCAGGCCGAAGATGCTGTTGTACAATTGCATCTCCTTCTTGTGGCTTTGGTCCATCTCGTCCAAGATCTCCATCAGCTCATTGCCGGTTTTGGCGGGGTGGCAACACTCGGACTCGTGCGCGGTCAGCTCGTGGAAGGGACCCAGCCAAGGGCAGCCAATCCTCTTGTATTTACACTGCGATACTCTGCATAGGCAAAACGGATAGACGGGAAAGTTAGCTGTGGAGTCGATGAGCATCAGATAATTCTATACGACAATAAAAAATAGACCTAAAGCTGAACTCCCGAGAGAAGGAAACAGTCCAAATCTATTGGTCATGTGTGTTCTTCTGGAATCTCGGTGAGATCGGTGTACAGCCAAGGGCCAAACGTTTTGAGAAATAAGATTCAAATACAAAATGTTCACAAAGTCTTTCTTCAGTCTTTGTAGATCTTTGTCAGATGTTACTACGGGATACTGAAGTATAATTTATAGGCATTCCATAAGTGTCAAAGGCTTTTATAGACAGTGGCCCAGATTCAGCATAGCTTGCGCTATATTTGCGGGGGAGCAGGGCAACGATTTTGCCCTGCGCCCCCGCAAATATTTTGCGCTGCCCTCGATTCACGGAGCAGTAGCTCCGTGAATTGCGTGGGCGCGCCGGCAAAATTGCCCTGCGTAAGCGCGCGCAATGTAAATGATCCCGCCGGGGGCGGGAATCATTTAAATTAGGCGCACTCCCGCGCCGAGCGTACAGCGCATGCTCCGCCGGGAAACTTTCCCAACGTGCATTGCGGCAAATGACGTCGCAAGGACGTCATTTGCTTCAAAGTGAACGTGAATGGCGTCCAGCGCCATTCACGAAGCACTTACGCAAACGCCGTGAAATTCAAATTTCACGGCGCGGGAAGGCCGGCTATACTTTAGCATTGGCTGCCCCTGCTATTAGAAAGGGCAGCCTTGCGCTAAAGTTGCCGTACGGAAACTCCGTACCTGGCTTGCGCGGGGCCCGCGCAAGCTTGTGAATCAGTGGTAGTATGCAATTTGCATACTACACGCTGATCACAATGGGAGCGCCCCCTAGCGGCCCACGCAAGAATGCAGCCTAAAATCTGCGAGGCATAAGAGCCTTATACCGCGCAGATTTTAGGCTGCAGTCGGTGTAACGAGGTTCCTGAATCAGGAGCATTCGTTACACCGGAGCAAGTAAGCAATTGCGCCGTGTAACTTATGGTTACACAGGCGCAATTGCTTCTTGAATCTGGGCCAATGACATGAAGTTTATGCAAAGAGCCTTCTTTTTCAAGACCTCTGCAACTTGCCCTGGCATGCCGTTGACTTGTCCTTAAGGTTCCCCTAACGAGAAAGTTCCTTCAAGGACTGCGCAGGCGCAAACTTGCCGACGGAAATCTCCGAACCTCACCTGGCATCCAGGCTCATTCTTTAACATCCCCGTGGATTGGAGGACGGCTCGCTCGGCCTCCTGGCCACTTTCCTCGAAATCCACGTCGCCCTGGATGCCGGCCGAGGTTCGGAGATTTCCGTCGGCAAGTTTGCGCCTGCGCAGTCCTTAAAGGAACTTTCTCGTTAGCCGGAACCATCTCGGCAGATCACCGTCACTCAACTTCTGGGCCACATCCTGACTGATGGCCACCCCATTCTTGCATAATCAATGGTTGGAGTTCGTTAGAATTTGTGGGGGGGGGGGGGGGAGGTTTATTCATCCGCCTCTAGAGGGTTGACTGCAAGCTCTCAATGGGATTAAGGTCTGGGGAGTTTGGGTCATGGACCCACACTTTTGAGGTTTGGTTCCCCAAGGCACTAAGCTACAACTTTGGCCTTATGGCGAGGAGCTCCTCCATGCTGGAAAAGGCATTGTTCCTCACCAAACTGTTCTTGGATGGTTGGGAGAACTTGCTCTCGGAGGAGGTTTTTGTACCATTCTTCTTCATGGCAGATTGTGAGGGAGCCCCTCACTCCATTGGCCAAGAAGCAACCTCACACATGAATGGTCTCAGGATGCATGGCCCCGGACCGATGTTGGCGCTCACCTTTTCTTCTCCGGATGCTCCAATCAGAAAAGGGATTTATCAGGGAAAATGACTTCCAATCATCCAATCCCTGTACCTCTTGTAGAATATCAGTCTGTCCCCGATGTTTGGCTTCTTTGCTGCCCTACCTAACACCAGGCCGTCCTCCAAAAGTCTTCTCGCTATGCGTGCCGACGCGCTCACACCTGCCTGCCGCCACTCCTGAGCAAGCTCTGCACTGGTGGTGCCCCGATCCCGCAGCTGAATCCTCTTTAGAAACCGGTCCTGGAGCTTTCTGGACTTTCTTGGCCAAGCCTTCTTCCCAACACTTGAACCTCTCTATACACCGACACCGGTGTTACCAAGAGAACCACTGACATGATGTTAGCTGGTCCTTTTGTGGCAGGGCTGAGATGCAATGGAAATGTTTTTTTATGGGATTAAGTTCATTTTCAATGTAAAGAGGGACTTCGCAATTCATCTGATCGCTCTTCATAACATTCTGGAGTATATGCAAATTCCCATCATAAAAACTGAGGCTGCAGACTTTGTGAAGATCAATATTTGTGTCCTTCCCAAAACTTTTGGCACGGCTGTATTTCTCCCAGATCTGTGCAATTATCCAGCGTGAGACTTCCTGTAATAAAGACCACTCCCTGCTGCTCTCTCCTTGTGCAGGGGGCTGGTCTTGTCTCCGCCCCCTCCTGCAGTTTACTGTAGAGGGTGGAGCCTGCTGGACCCCCTTTCACAGTTCTGCTCTCTCCTTGTGCAGGGGGCTGGTCTCGCCTCCGCCCCCTCCTGCAGTTTACTGTAGAGGGCGGAGCCTGCTGACCCCCTTCCACAGTTCTGCTCTCTCCTTGTGCAGGGGGGCTGTTCTTGTCTCTGCCCCCTCCTGCAGTTTACTGTAGAGGGTGGAGCCTGCTGACCCTCTTCCACAGTTCTGCTCTCTCCTGGTGCAAGGGGGCTGTTCTTGTCTCCACCCCCTCCTGCAGTTTACTGTAGAGGGTGGAGCCTGCTGACCCCCTTCCACAGTTCTGCTATCTCCTTGTGCAGGGGGCTGGTCTTGTCTCCGCCCCCTCCTGCAGTTTACTGTAGTGGGTGGAGCCTGCTGGACCCCCTTCCACAGTTCTGCTATCTCCTTGTGCAGGGGGCTGTTCTTGTCTCCACCCCCTCCTGCAGTTTACTGTAGAGGGTGGAGCCTGCTGGACCCCCTTCCACAGTTCTGCTCTCTCCTTGTGCAGGGGGGCTGTTCTTGTCTCTGCCCCCTCCTGCAGTTTACTGTAGAGGGTGGAGCCTGCTGACCCCCTTCCACAGTTCTGCTCTCTCCTTGTGCAGGGGGGCTGTTCTTGTCTCTGCCCCCTCCTGCAGTTTACTGTAGAGGGTGGAGCCTGCTGACCCTCTTCCACAGTTCTGCTATCTCCTTGTGCAGGGGGCTAGTCTCGTCTCCGCCCCCTCCTGCAGTTTACTGTAGTGGGTGGAGCCTTTTGTGCCCCCTCCCACAGCTCTGCTCTCTCCTTGTGCAGGGGGCCGGTCTCGCCTCCGCCCCCTCCTGCAGTTTACTGTAGAGGGTGGAGCCTGCTGGACCCCCTTCCACAGTTCTGCTCTCTCCTTGTGCAGGGGGCTGTTCTTGTCTCCGCCCCCTCCTGCAGTTTACTGTAGAGGGCGGAGCCTGCTGACCCCCTTCCACAGTTCTGCTCTCTCCTTGTGCAGGGGGGCTGTTCTTGTCTCTGCCCCCTCCTGCAGTTTACTGTAGAGGGTGGAGCCTGCTGACCCTCTTCCACAGTTCTGCTATCTCCTTGTGCAGGGGGCTAGTCTCGTCTCCGCCCCCTCCTGCAGTTTACTGTAGAGGGTGGAGCCTGCTGACCCCCTTCCACAGTTCTGCTCTCTCCTGGTGCAAGGGGGCTGGTCTTGTCTCCACCCCCTCCTGCAGTTTACTGTAGAGGGTGGAGCCTGCTGGACCCCCTTCCACAGTTCTGCCCTCTCCTTGTGCAGGGGGGCTGTTCTCGTCTCCGCCCCCTCCTGCAGTTTACTGTAGTGGGTGGAGCCTTTTGTGCCCCCTCCCACAGCTCTGCTCTCTGCACAGACTAGGTACAGCACAGTGATGTCACTACTTTTTTTTTTTTTTTTTTTAAGTAAACATTTGGGTTTTAAAAAAGTGTTAAGTGTGCAAAAATTGAAGTGGTCAATGATGAATGTATTTTAATAAAAGTTTTACGCCCAGAGTTCAGCACTAAGTCCCAAGCATTTTTTTTTTTACGGTTTATGGAATAAAGGTTAATGAATATATAGTCTTTAACCGCTTAAGGACCCCTTCACGCCGATTAACGTCGGCAGAATGGCATGGCTGGGCACATCAACGTACCTGTACGTTGCCCTTTAAGCCCAGACGTGGGGTCGCCGGCGCGTGCACGCGACCCGGTCCGAAGCTCCGTGGCCGCGGGACTCGCGGACCCGATTGCCGCTGGAGCCCCGCGATCGGTCCCCGGAGCTGAAGAACGGGGAGAGGCGAGTGTAAACACAGCTTCCCCGTTCTTCACTGTGGCAGCGTCATCGATCGTGTCATCCCCTTTTATAGGGAAACACAACCGATGACGTCACACCTACAGCCACACCCCCCTACAGTTAGAAACAGACATGAGGTCGCACATAACCCCTTCAGCGCCCCCTTGTGGTTAACTCCCAAACTGCAATTGTCATTTTTACAGTAATCAGTGCATTTTTTGCTGTGAAAATGACAATGGTCCCAAAAATGTGTCAAAATTGTCCGAAGTGTCCGCCATAATGTCGCAGTCACGAAAAAAAAAAAAAAAAAATGCTGATCGCCGCCATTAGTAGTAAAAAAAAAAAAGAATTAATAAAAATGCAATAAAACTATCCCCTATTTTGTAAATGCTATAAATTTATCAAACCAACCGATAAACACTTATTGCGATTTTTTTTTACCAAAAATATGTAGAAGAATACGTATCGGCCTAAACTGAGAAGAAAAAACGTGTTTTTTTTATATATATTTTTGGAGGTTATTTATTATAGAAAAAAGTAAAAAATATTGCATTTTTTTCAATTGTCTCTCTATTTTTGTTTATAGCGCAAAAAATAAAAACCGCAGAGGTGATCAAATACCACCAAAAGAAAGCTCTATTTGTGGGGAAAAAAAGGACGCCAAAACGTAAATAATTATTTACAGCCCATGCAAAGTATGGACGTCGGAACAAGCGTATCTTTTTACGTCGTTTGCGTAAGTCGTACACGAATAGGGCTGTGCGGAAGTTACGTTCACGTCGTAGGCAGTGTTCGACGTATCTTAGGCTTTCTATCCGACGCATGCGCACTGGGATACTTCCACGGACGGCGCATTACGTGGGGTCATGCTTTATTTACATAAAACACGCTCACCTCTTCACAATTTGAATTAGGCGCGCTTACGCCGGCAGATGTGCGCTACGCTGCCGTAACTTAGGACGCAAGTGCTTTGTGAATACAGCACTTGCCTCTCTAAGTTGCGGCGGCGTAGCGTAAATACGACACGCTATACCCGCCTACACTTACGCTGCCTTACGTGAATCTAGGCCTATAACTTTTGCGCAAACCAATCACTATACGCTTATTTCGATTTTTTTTTTACCAAAAATATGTAGAAGAATACGTATTAACCTAAACTGAGGAAAAAATAAATAAAAAATTGGGATATTTATTATAGCAAAAAGTAAAAAACAAATATTGGCACAGATTCACAAAGCACTACAGATATGCTGCATAAGTGCAAATATGCGCCGTCGTATCTGTGCGCCGGACTCTGAAACCAAGATACGCCCGAAAATAGGCTTCATCCGACCGACGTAACTTTCCTACGCCGGTGTATCGTGGGCGCATATTTACGCTGGACGTATTTGGCGCACCCGTTGATTTTCTATTCAAATGAGCGAGATACGCCGATTCATGAACGTACGTCCGTCACGACGCAGTGCGTGTAAAGACGCAGTGCGTGCATGGCTCATGCCCACTTCCGACGACTTACGCCTAAGAAACCCAGCGCAGATTTGGCAGCACTGGCTTTGTGAATCCAGTGCTTGCCTCTCTGCGCTAAGTCGGCGTAGCGTAAAGGAGATACGCTACGGCGGCATAAATGTGCGCCGATGTCTGTGAATCCGGGACATTGTGTTTTTTTTCTAAATTGTCGTTCTTTTTTTGTTTATAGCGCAAAAAAATAAAAACCGCAGACGTGATCAAATACCACCAAAAGAAAGCTCTATTGTGGGGGAAAAAACACGTAAATTTTTGGGAGCCACGTCGCACGACCGCGCAATTGTCAGTTAAAGCGACGCACTGCTGAAAGCTAAAATTTGGCCTGGGCAGGAAGGGGGGTATATGTGCCCAGTAAGCAAGGGGTTAAAAAAAAAATTATATTTTTTGCACAGTTGAGAACATAGGCCCGGATTCACGTACGAGTTACGCCGTCGTATCTCTGAGTCCGAGCCGTCGTATCTATGCGCCTGATTCATAGAATCAGTTACGCATAGATTTGTATAAGATACAACCAGCGTAAGTCTCCTACGCCGTCGTATCTTAACTGCATATTTACGCTGGCCGCTAGGGGCGTGTACGCTGATTTACGCCTAGAAATATGTAAATCAGCTAGATGCGCGAATTCACGAACGTACGCCCGGCCGACACAGTACAGATACGCCGTTTACGTTAGGCTTTTCCCGGCGTAAAGTTACCCCTGCTATATGAGGCGTACAATCGGCGTACCAATGTTAAGTATGGACGTCGTTCCCGCGTCAAATTTTTAACATTTTACGTCGTTTGCTTAAGTCGTTCGCGAATAGGGCTGGGCGTCATTTACGTTCACGTCGAAAGCATTGGCTTCTTGTGGGTTAATTTGGAGCATGCGCACTGGGATACTTTTACGGACGGCGCATGCGCCGTTCGTAAAAAGCGTAATTTACGTGGGGTCACAATAAATTTACATAACACACGCCCACATCTACCACATTTGAATTAGGAGGGCTTACGCCGGCCTATTTACGCTACGCCGCCGCAACTTTGGTTTGAGAATACGGCACTTGCCTGACAAAGTTGCGGAGGCGTAACGTAAATAGGATACGTTACGCCCGCACAAAGATACGTGATCGTACGAGAATCCGGCCCATAGAATATAAAAAGAGGATTTTCTTTCACATAAAACATTGGCCCGGATTCAGGTAGATTTGCCCCTTTTTTACGGAGGCGCAGGGCAGCATTTTTGCCCTGCGCCCCCGCAAATTTACTGCGCTACCCGCGATTCACGGAGCAGCAGCTCCGTAAATTGCGTGTGCGCTCTGTGTAAACTTGCCCTGCGTAAGGGCGCCTAATGTAAATGATCCCGTAGGGGGCGGGAATCATTTAAATTAGACGCGCTCCCGCGCCGAGCGTAGAGCGCATGCTCCGTCGGGAAACTTTCCCGACGTGCATTGCGGCAAATGACGTCGCAAGGACGTCATTTGCTTCAAAGTGAACGTGAATGGCGTCCAGCGCCATTCACGAATCACTTACGCAAATTACGTAAAATTCGAACGTCGCGACGCGGGAACGACGGGTGTACTTTAGCATTGGCTGCCCCTGCTATTAGAAGGGGCAGCCTTACGCTAAACACGCCGTACGGAAACGACGTAAATTGCGTACGCAGGGCTTGCGCAACATTGTGAATCGGTGTTAGTATGCAATTTGCATACTATACACTGACCACAATGGGAGCGCCCCCTAGCGGTCATCGCAAGAATGCAGCCTAAGATATGCGGGCATAAGAGCCTTATGCCATGCAGATTTTAGGCTGCAGTCGGCGTTACGATGTTCCTGAATCAGGAGAACTCGTCACGCCGGGGCAAGTAAGCAATTGCGCTGTGTAACCTATGGTTACACAGGCGCAATTGCTACTTGAATCCGGGCCATTGTGTCAATGCCTTTAAAAATCTGCCTACTTATTGGGTTGGCATGCAAGTGAGTCAAAGGGGCTAAATTTGTCCTGGGCATCCATTCACCATTGACCTCGGGCCCCCGGCGGGTGAATGGAGGGAGCGCGCACGGCACGCGAGGCTACAACTAAATGACTGGGTGGACAGCTGTGCCCAGAGTTGTGTGATATCGGACACATGAGGCTGGCATGAGGAATGTCGCACCTGTCCTGGCACTCCTCCTTCTTGTGCCGCTCCAGTAGGGCGCGAGGGAAAGCCTTCATACAGAATCCACATTCCGTGGGCAGCTCGCTCACCGCCTTCTCCACCGCCAGGTTCCGGCAGCACAGGCTCTTGCTGATCTCGCAGCGGCAGTTGGGGCAGGTGGACTGCTCCTCCTTCAGCCGGGCGTCCGCCAGGAGGTGGATGAAACAGCCGGCACACATCAGGTGCCCGTTGGTGCACTGCGGAGGGGAGAGCGCAATTAGATAGACAGACAGGGGGGCGGGGCTAAACAAGAATGAAAACAAAAGAAATCTATTTATTTAGAACTTCTAAGGGGTTCTAGAGCAGGGGTCTCCAAACTGTGGCCCTTTGCTAGCCTTTACCTGGCCCTTGGGGTACTATTCCTCCCAATGACGCCAACAATGGGGCATTTCTTCCACCGATACCAACGAGGGGGTACTATTTCTCCTACTAGGGACGTTACTCCTATGGAGAACCAACCCTGAGGCCATCTTTATACTCACTCATGCCGGACCCGGGACATTTTCTGCCCCCTGCTGGCCACATTCTGAAGGACAATAAACTGGCCCTTTGTTTGAATAGTTTAGAGACCCCCGGTCTAGAGCAAGGGGTCTCCAAACTTTCTAAACAAAGGGCCAGTTTACCGTCCTTCGGACTTTAGGGGGGCCGGACTGTGGTCATTGGGAGTATACAAGACCACATGTTTGGTGTCAGTGGGAGGACGGGTGCCCCACTGTTGGTGCCAATAGAAGGAATTGTACCCTTTTGATAGTGTCAGTAGGATGAATAGTAGGGGTGCAACGGACCCCATTCGGATCGGCACACACTGTGACCTGCGGATTGCCCCGGCTCCGGAGCTAGGCCGAAGCCTTTCCTAATGCTTACAACACTGTCCGTTGTTGGTGCGGGCTGCTAAATATATTTTCTTATTTTTTACAGGTTTAGCGCAATTTTTTTCTTGTTTGTTTTTCCTAATGTTATGGCCGCGGCTCCGAAAGCTAGGCCGAGGCCGCGGCCATAACATTAGGAAAGGCTGAGGCTTCGGCCTAGCTCTGGAGCCGCGGCCATCTTGGTACACCCGGCGGCAGCCCTCCTCTTTGTTTACACCAACAGAGGAGGAGGAGCCAGCACTCGTGGGACACACCGCTGGGAGTACTACCTGGGGGGTTCGGTCTGCACTACCTGGGGGGGGGGGCTTGTCTGCCTGTTACTACCTGGGGGGGGGGGTCTGCCTGTTACTACCTGGGGGGGGGGTCTGCCTGTTACTACCTGGGGGGGGGGGGGTCTGCCTGTTACTACCTGGGGGGGGGGGGGGTGTCTGCCTGTTACTACCTGGGGGGGGGGGTGTCTGCCTGTTACTACCTGGGGGGGGTGTCTGCCTGTTACTACCTGGGGGGGGGGGGGTGTCTGCCTGTTACTACCTGGGGGGGGGGTGTCTGCCTGTTACTACCTGGGGGGGGGTGTCTGCCTGTTACTACCTGGGGGGGGGGGTGTCTGCCTGTTACTACCTGGGGGGGGGGGGTGTCTGCCTGTTACTACCTGGGGGGGGGGTGTCTGCCTGTTACTACCTGGGGGGGGTGTCTGCCTGTTACTACCTGGGGGGGTGTCTGCACCGAGGGGGTTCTTTACTGAAGGGGGACTATAGTTGTGGGAGGGGGGGGTGACACAATTTTTTTCTGCACCGGGTGACACCAACCCTAGTGATGCCACTGCAGTGGGAGAGATGTGGATATTACAGTGGGGGGGGAGATGTGGATATTACAGTGGGGGGGGAGATGTGGATATTACAGTGGGGGGGGATGTGGATATTACAGTGGGGGGGGGAGAGATGTGGATATTACAGTGGGGGGGAGAGATGTGGATATTACAGTGGGGGGGGGGGAGATGTGGATATTACAGTGGGGGGGGGGGGAGATGTGGATATTACAGTGGGGGGAGAGATGTGGATATTACAGTGGGGGGGGGGAGATGTGGATATTACAGTGGGGGGGGGATGTGGATATTACAGTGGGGGGGGGGGGAGATGTGGATATTACAGTGGGGGGGGGATGTGGATATTACAGTGGGGGAGAATTTTTTTTTTTTTTTTGCCGATCCGAAAAATGATCCGACCCGTGACTCCTGACCCGAGGAACGATCCGATCCGTGAGCTTTTTGATCCGTTGCACCCCTAATGAATAGTGTCCCATTGTTGGTGTCAGTGAATGGAATAGTGCCCACAAGGGCCGGATAAAAGCAAGCAAAGGGCCGCATCCGGCCCCGGGGCCGCAGTTTGGAGAAGGAAAGAACGAGAAAAAGGTCACAAAATATTTGCACTCTCCTTTACATTCATACAGGGGAACCTCGGATGACGAGGATAATCCGTTCCAGGAGAAGCTCGTAATCCAAAGCACTTGCATATCAAAGCGAGTTTCCCCATAGGAGTCAATGGAAACGAAAATAATTTGTTCCGTACTGACTTCAATTGCATGCAATACTGTACCATGTGGCCAGAGGTGGGGGGGGGCGCCAGAGAGCCTCAGAAACCGCCGGAAAGGCCCGAGGACATCTCGGCTGACCTTGGCAAACCTCAGAAAGGCTCAGGAACAGACTATTTCCGAGTCTTTGTGAGCCTCTCCGAACGGCGCCTATCGGTTCTACATCGGCGCCCCCCGATGGCGGATATTTTAGGCCGATTTTTCTTTTTTTTTGCAAGTGCCACTGGTAGGTGGCACCGATTGGCACTGGTTGGCATTGGCAGGTGGCGCGGGTTGGCAGGTGGCACGCTGAGCCGATTTGTCAGTTTCGCACTTACACTATATGTAGTGCAGAGAGAGAGACCAGCTGTCAGAATTCAGCGGCAATGTCGGGGGTGGGCGGGGCCCCGTAGCGATCAAACACCAGCCAATGATTGGGGTGCTTAAGAAAGGGGGCGGGGCCACATACACGTAGCGGCACACCCAGATCCCATTGGCTGCTGTTTGATAGCTGCTGGGTCCCGCCCACCCCGACATCATCGCTGAATTCTGACAGCTGGTCTCCCTCTCTCTGCATTCAGTTGGAAACATCAGTTTCACACACTGAGCGGCAGTGGAGTGCGGGGGAAGGGAGGCGTGCAGTCAGTAGGCGGCCAAATTTGCACAAAAATCGGCATATAGCGATTTCCTAAAAAGGCCAAATATTGTGCGATATATTGGTCGACCTCTAGTCAACTGTATGCAGAGGTTTGGGGGAGGGATCAGGTGTATGCAGGGGTCAGGAGGGGAGGAGCCAGGAGGGGAGGAGACAGGTGTATGAAAGGGGCCAGGAGGGGAGGAGACAGGTGTATGAAAGGGGCCAGGAGGGGAGGAGACGGGCGTATGAAAGGGGCCAGGAGTCGGGCGTATGAAGGCGTCAGGAGGGGAGGAGTCGGGCGTATGAAGGGGTGGGGGGGGAGAGGATGCAGGTGTACATATTGGTCAGGTGGGGTCATCTGTAAGATATAAAGAGGGGGAGGGGTCAGAGATGAGTGGGTGTGGTCAGCTGAGAGGTATAAGGAGGGGGGGGGGTCAGGGATGAAGGGGAGGAGTCATCTGTCAGATATGAGGGGGAGGGGTAGGCTGCCATGTATGAAGAAGGGGGAGGGGTCAGATGAAGAAGACAGGGGTAAAAGATGAGGGGAGGGGTCCGCTAAGAAGGGGGAGGGGCGAGAGATGAGAATTGGGTCAAATATGGGGGGAGGGGTCAGGTAGGAGGAGTCAACTGTCAGATACAAAGGGGAGGAGTCAGATATGAGGGGGGGTCAGCTGTCAGGTATGAAGAGAGGAAGGGGTCTGCTGTTGGGTATGAAGAGGGGGAGGGGGTCACCTATCAGGTAGGAGGAGTAGGGAGGGGTAAGAGATGAAAAGCGGGGTCAAATATGGGGGAGGGGGGTCAGCTGTCAGGTAGAAGGGGGAGGGGTCAGCTGTCAGGTACGGGGAGGGGGAGGGGGTCAGCTGTCAGGTATGAGGAGGGGGAGGGGGTCAGCTGTCAGGTATGAGGAGGGGGGAGGGGGTCAGGTATGAGAAGGGGGAGGGGGTCAGCTGTCAGGTATGGGGAGGGGGGAGGGGGTCAGCTGTCAGATATGAGGAGGGGGAGGGGGTCAGCTGTCAGGTATGGGGAGGGGGGAGGGGGTCAGGTATGGGGAGGGGGAGGGGGTCAGCTGTCAGGTATGGGGAGGGGGGAGGGGGTCAGCTGTCAGGTATGGGGAGGGGGGAGGGGGTCAGCTGTCAGATATGAGGAGGGGGGAGGGGGTCAGCTGTCAGGTATGGGGAGGGGGTCAGGTATGGGGAGGGGGAGGGGGTCAGCTGTCAGGTATGAGGAGGGGGGAGGGGGTCAGCTGTCAGGTATGAGGAGGGGGGAGGGGGTCAGCTGTCAGGTAGGGGGAGGGGGTCAGCTGTCAGGTATGAGGAGGGGGGAGGGGGTCAGCTGTCAGGTATGAGGAGGGGGTCAGCTGTCAGGTATGAGGAGGGGTCAGCTGTCAGGTATGGGGAGGGGGTCAGCTGTCAGGTATGGGGAGGGGGTCAGCTGTCAGGTATGGGGAGGGGGTCAGCTGTCAGGTATGAGGAGGGGGTCAGCTGTCAGGTATGAGGAGGGGGTCAGCTGTCAGGTATGAGGAGGGGGTCAGCTGTCAGGTATGAGGAGGGGGAGGGGGTCAGCTGTCAGGTATGGGGAGGGGGGAGGGGGTCAGCTGTCAGGTATGAGGAGGGGGTCAGCTGTCAGGTATGGGGAGGGGGAGGGGGTCAGCTGTCAGGTATGGGGAGGGGGAGGGGGTCAGCTGTCAGGTATGGGGAGGGGGAGGGGGTCAGCTGTCAGGTATGGGGAGGGGGAGGGGGTCAGCTGTCAGGTATGGGGAGGGGGAGGGGGTCAGCTGTCAGGTATGGGGAGGGGGAGGGGGTCAGCTGTCAGGTATGGGGAGGGGGTCAGCTGTCAGGTATGAGGAGGGGGGAGGGGGTCAGCTGTCAGGTATGAGGAGGGGGTCAGCTGTCAGGTATGAGGAGGGGGTCAGCTGTCAGGTATGGGGAGGGGGTCAGCTGTCAGGTATGAGGAGGGGGTCAGCTGTCAGGTATGAGGAGGGGGTCAGCTGTCAGGTATGAGGAGGGGGTCAGCTGTCAGGTATGAGGAGGGGGAGGGGGTCAGCTGTCAGGTATGAGGAGGGGGGAGGGGGTCAGCTGTCAGGTATGGGGAGGGGGGAGGGGGTCAGCTGTCAGGTATGGGGAGGGGGAGGGGGTCAGCTGTCAGGTATGGGGAGGGGGTCAGCTGTCAGGTATGGGGAGGGGGAGGGGGTCAGCTGTCAGGTATGGGGAGGGGGGAGGGGGTCAGCTGTCAGGTATGGGGAGGGGGAGGGGGTCAGCTGTCAGGTATGGGGAGGGGGTCAGCTGTCAGGTATGGGGAGGGGGAGGGGGTCAGCTGTCAGGTATGAGGAGGGGGGAGGAGGTCAGCTGTCAGATATGAGGAGGGGGGAGGGGGTCAGGTATGAGGAGGGGGGAAGGGGTCAGGTATGAAGAGGGGGAGGGGGTCAGCTGTCAGGTATGGGGAGGGGGTCAGGTATGGGGAGGGGGTCAGCTGTCAGGTATGGGGAGGGGGTCAGCTGTCAGGTATGGGGAGGGGGGAGGGGGTCAGCTGTCAGGTATGAGGAGGGGGGAGGGGGTCAGCTGTCAGGTATGAGGAGGGGGGAGGGGGTCAGCTGTCAGGTATGAGGAGGGGGGAGGGGGTCAGCTGTCAGGTATGAGGAGGGGGGAGGGGGTCAGCTGTCAGGTATGAGGAGGGGGGAGGGGGTCAGCTGTCAATAATGGGGAGGGGGTCAGCTGTCAGGTATGGGGAGGGGGTCAGCTGTCAGGTATGGGGAGGGGGGGTCAGCTGTCAGGTATGGGGAGGGGGTCAGCTGTCAGGTATGGGGAGGGGGTCAGCTGTCAGGTATGGGGAGGGGGTCAGCTGTCAGGTATGGGGAGGGGGTCAGCTGTCAGGTATGAGGAGGGGGTCAGCTGTCAGGTATGGGGAGGGGGTCAGCTGTCAGGTATGAGGAGGGGGTCAGCTGTCAGGTATGGGGAGGGGGGAGGGGGTCAGCTGTCAGGTATGGGGAGGGGGTCAGCTGTCAGGTATGGGGAGGGGGTCAGCTGTCAGGTATGGGGAGGGGGTCAGCTGTCAGGTATGGGGAGGGGGTCAGCTGTCAGGAATGAGGAGGGGGTCAGCTGTCAGGTATGGGGAGGGGGTCAGCTGTCAGGTATGGGGAGGGGGTCAGCTGTTTGGTATGAGGAGGGGGTCAGCTGTCAGGTATGGGGAGGGGGTCAGCTGTCAGGTATGGGGAGGGGGAGGGGGTCAGCTGTCAGGTATGGGGAGGGAGAGGGGGTCAGCTGTCAGGTATGGGGAGGGGGAGGGGGTCAGCTGTCAGGTATGGGGAGGGGGAGGGGGTCAGCTGTCAGGTATGGGGAGGGGGAGGGGGTCAGCTGTCAGGTATGGGGAGGGAGAGGGGGTCAGCTGTCAGGTATGGGGAGGGGGGAGGGGGTCAGCTGTCAGGTATGGGGAGGGAGAGGGGGTCAGCTGTCAGGTATGGGGAGGGGGTCAGCTGTCAGGTATAAAGGAGGGGAGGGGTCAGTATAAGGGGGAGGGGTCAGCTGTCAGGCATGAACAGGGGAGGAGTCAGGTATGAAGAGGGGAGGGGTCAGATGAGGCAGGAGGGGTCAGATATAAAGAGGGGGAGTGGTCAGCTGTCAGGTATTAAGAGGGGGAGGGGTCAGCTGTCAGGTATGAAGAGGAGGAGGGGTCAGGTATTAGGGGGTGGGGTCAGGTATGGGGAGGGGGTCAGCTGTCAGGTATGGGGAGGGGGTCAGCTGTCAGGTATGAGGAGGGGAGGGGGTCAGCTGTCAGGTATGAGGAGGGGGGAGGGGGTCAGCTGTCAGGTATGAGGAGGGGGGAGGGGGTCAGCTGTCAGGTATGAGGAGGGGGGAGGGGGTCAGCTGTCAGGTATGGGGAGGGGGTCAGCTGTCAGGTATGGGGAGGGGGTCAGCTGTCAGGTATGGGGAGGGGGTCAGCTGTCAGGTATGGGGAGGGGGTCAGCTGTCAGGTATGAGGAGGGGGTCAGCTGTCAGGTATGAGGAGGGGGTCAGCTGTCAGGTATGAGAAGGGGGGAGGGGGTCAGCTGTCAGGTATGGGGAGGGGGTCAGCTGTCAGGTATGAGGAGGGGGTCAGCTGTCAGGTATGAGGAGGGGGTCAGCTGTCAGGTATGAGAAGGGGGGAGGGGGTCAGCTGTCAGGTATGAGGAGGGGGTCAGCTGTCAGGTATGAGGAGGGGGGAGGGGGTCAGCTGTCAGGTAGGGGGAGGGGGTCAGCTGTCAGGTATGAGGAGGGGGAGGGGGTCAGCTGTCAGGTATGGGGAGGGGGTCAGCTGTCAGGTATGAGGAGGGGGTCAGCTGTCAGGTATGAGGAGGGGGTCAGCTGTCAGGTATGAGAAGGGGGGAGGGGTCAGCTGTCAGGTATGAGGAGGGGGTCAGCTGTCAGGTATGAGGAGGGGGGAGGGGGTCAGCTGTCAGGTATGGGGAGGGGGTCAGCTGTCAGGTATGAGGAGGGGGTCAGCTGTCAGGTATGAGGAGGGGGTCAGCTGTCAGGTATGAGGAGGGGGTCAGCTGTCAGGTATGAGGAGGGGGTCAGCTGTCAGGTATGGGGAGGGGGTCAGCTGTCAGGTATGAGAAGGGGGGAGGGGGTCAGCTGTCAGGTATGAGGAGGGGGGAGGGGGTCAGCTGTCAGGTATGAGGAGGGGGGAGGGGGTCAGCTGTCAGGTATGGGGAGGGGGTCAGCTGTCAGGTATGAGAAGGGGGGAGGGGGTCAGCTGTCAGGTATGGGGAGGGGGTCAGCTGTCAGGTATGGGGAGGGGGTCAGCTGTCAGGTATGAGGAGGGGGGAGGGGGTCAGCTGTCAGGTATGAGGAGGGGGGAGGGGGTCAGCTGTCAGGTATGGGGAGGGGGTCAGCTGTCAGGTATGGGGAGGGGGTCAGCTGTCAGGTATGGGGAGGGGGTCAGCTGTCAGGTATGAGGAGGGGGGAGGGGGTCAGCTGTCAGGTATGGGGAGGGGGTCAGCTGTCAGGTATGAGAAGGGGGGAGGGGGTCAGCTGTCAGGTATGAGGAGGGGGGAGGGGGTCAGCTGTCAGGTATGAGGAGGGGGTCAGCTGTCAGGTATGGGGAGGGGGTCAGCTGTCAGGTATGAGGAGGGGGTCAGCTGTCAGGTATGAGGAGGGGGTCAGCTGTCAGGTATGAGAAGGGGGGAGGGGGTCAGCTGTCAGGTATGGGGAGGGGGTCAGCTGTCAGGTATGAGGAGGGGGTCAGCTGTCAGGTATGAGGAGGGGGGAGGGGGTCAGCTGTCAGGTATGAGGAGGGGGGAGGGGGTCAGCTGTCAGGTATGAGGAGGGGGTCAGCTGTCAGGTATGGGGAGGGGGTCAGCTGTCAGGTATGAGGAGGGGGTCAGCTGTCAGGTATGAGGAGGGGGTCAGCTGTCAGGTATGAGAAGGGGGGAGGGGGTCAGCTGTCAGGTATGGGGAGGGGGTCAGCTGTCAGGTATGAGGAGGGGGTCAGCTGTCAGGTATGAGGAGGGGGTCAGCTGTCAGGTATGAGAAGGGGGGAGGGGTCAGCTGTCAGGTATGAGGAGGGGGTCAGCTGTCAGGTATGAGAAGGGGGGAGGGGGTCAGCTGTCAGGTATGGGGAGGGGGTCAGCTGTCAGGTATGAGGAGGGGGTCAGCTGTCAGGTATGAGGAGGGGGTCAGCTGTCAGGTATGAGGAGGGGGTCAGCTGTCAGGTATGAGGAGGGGGTCAGCTGTCAGGTATGGGGAGGGGGTCAGCTGTCAGGTATGGGGAGGGGGGAGGGGGTCAGCTGTCAGGTATGAGGAGGGGGGAGGGGGTCAGCTGTCAGGTATGAGGAGGGGGTCAGCTGTCAGGTATGGGGAGGGGGTCAGCTGTCAGGTATGGGGAGGGGGTCAGCTGTCAGGTATGAGGAGGGGGGGAGGGGGTCAGCTGTCAGGTATGAGGAGGGGGGAGGGGGTCAGCTGTCAGGTATGGGGAGGGGGAGGGGGTCAGCTGTCAGGTATGGGGAGGGGGTCAGCTGTCAGGTATGGGGAGGGGGTCAGCTGTCAGGTATGAGGAGGGGGTCAGCTGTCAGGTATGAGGAGGGGGTCAGCTGTCAGGTATGGGGAGGGGGGGTCAGCTGTCAGGTATGGGGAGGGGGAGGGGGTCAGGTATAAAGGAGGGGAGGGGTCAGTATAAGGGGGAGGGGTCAGCTGTCAGGCATGAACAGGGGAGGAGTCAGGTATTAGGAGGGGAGGGGTCAGATGAGGCAGGAGGGGTCAGATATAAAGAGGGGGAGTGGTCAGCTGTCAGGTATGAAGAGGGGGAGGGGTCAGCTATAAAGAGGGGGAGTGGTCAGCTGTCAGGTATGAAGAGGGGGAGGGGTCAGGTATTAGGGGGAGGGGTCAGGTATTAGGGGGAGGGGTCAGGTATTAGGAGGGGGAGGGGTTAGCAATAAGGGAGAGGGTTTCGCCTGTCAGGTATAAGGGGGAGGGGTCAGAGATAAGGGGAGGGGTCAGGTATAAGGAGTGGGCGGGTCTCGTGTGTCAGGTGAAAAGGGGCAGAGCTACTCTGCCAGCAGTGGGCGGGGTCTTTGTGAGATGAGGGGGTGGGGCTCCCTTGTCAGGAGGGGCGGGGTCTCCTGTGACATATGATGAGGGGGCGGAGTCTGCCCTGACAGATGAGGAGGGGGTGAAGTCTCATGTCTCAGTAGTGGGCGGGGTCTTCCCTGTCAGGTGAGTAGTGGGCGGGGTCTCCCTTGTCAGGTGAGGAGGGGCGGGGTCTCAGTAGGGGGCGGGGTCTCCCCTGTCAGGTGATGAGGGGGCGTGGTCTCCCCTGTCAGGTGAGGAGGGGCGGGGTCTCCCCTGTCAGGTGAGGAGGGGCGGGGTTCTCAATAGGGGGCGGGGTCTCCCCTATCAGTAGGGGGCGGGGTCTCCCCTGTCAGTAGGGGGCGGGGTCTCAGTAGGGGGCGGGGTCTCAGTAGGGGGCGGGGTCTTGTGTCTCAGTAGGGGGCGGGGTCTCCCCTGTCAGGTGAGGAGGGGGCGGGGGTCTCAGTAGGGGGCGGGGGTCTCAGTAGTGGGCGGGGTCTCCCCTGTCAGGCGAGGAGGGGGCGGGGTCTCAGTAGGGGGCGGGGTCTCCCCTGTCAGGTGAGGAAGGGGCGGGGTCTCCCCTGTCAGTAGGGGGCGGGGTCTCCCCTGTCAGGCGAGGAGGCAGGGTCTCAGTAATGGGCGGGGTCTCAGTAGGGGGCGGGGTCTTGTGTCTCAGTAGGGGGCGGGGTCTCCCCTGTCAGGTGAGGAGGGGGCGGGGCTCTCAGTAGGGGGCGGGGCTCTCAGTAGGGGGCGGGGTCTCCGTAGTGGGCGGGGTCTCCCCTCACCTGGTAGACGGAGGCCTTCGGTAGGTCCAGGCACACGGTACAGCAGAGGACGGAGTAGAGTCTCTCCTCCAGGCGGACGGCGCCCCCGGGGTGTTCGGGATCCGGTCTCAGGCGCTTCTTAGGCGGCCAGTCATGCTCGGAGTCTCTCCCCGCCTCCTCGGTCTCCGGGATGGATGATGATGAGGCCATAGTGGCCGCCGCCGGCTCCTCCCGATCCTCCGACATGTCCGCTCACCACCGCCGCTCCGCCATCTTTGTTTTCCTGCTTCTCTCCGCAGTCCGCCCCGCCCTTGGCGCAGCGTCACCTGACCGCCCGGCCGCCATCTTTGTTTATCCCGCCCGCCCACACTACGCCATACCCTACGTCATCCTGACTCCGCCCCCTCAGTGTGATCTCACAGAGCATGCGCGCTCAACATGTTACCTGTGACCCTCCAGCTGTTGACCCCCCCCACACACACACACACCTCCGGTAAGTGGCCATGGAGAGTGAGGTATGTACAGAGGAAAGTCATGACAATGAAGGATAGAGAGAGGGAATCATTCCACAACGCTCAACGCGTTTCTACTGGTCTTCCTCAGGAGTAATCCACAAATACCAACTCCTCCATTGTACACACCGGATACACGGGATCTGTACATACCAACACAATATTACACGTATCCGTGTGTCGGAGGTCTCCATGTATCCGTGTGTCGGGGTCTCCATGTATCCGTGTGTCGGGTCTCCATGTATCCGTGTGTCGGGGTCTCCATGTATCTGTGTGTCGGGGTCTCCATGTATCCGTGTGTCTGAGGTCTCCATGTATCCGTGTGTCGGGGTCTCCATGTATCTGTGTGTCGGAGGTCTCCATGTATCCGTGTGTCGGAGGTCTCCATGTATCCGTGTGTCGGAGGTCTCCATGTATCCGTGTGTCAGAGGTCTCCATGTATCTGTGTGTCGGGTCTCCATGTATCCGTGTGTCGGAGGTCTCCATGTATCCGTGTGTCTGAGGTCTCCATGTATCCGTGTGTCTGAGGTCTCCATGTATCCGTGTGTCGGGGTCTCCATGTATCCGTGTGTCGGAGGTCTCCATGTATCCGTGTGTCGGAGGTCTCCATGTATCTGTGTGTCGGAGGTCTCCATGTATCCGTGTGTCGGAGGTCTCCATGTATCCGTGTGTCGGAGGTCTCCATGTATCCGTGTGTCGGGGTCTCCATGTATCCGTGTGTCTGAGGTCTCCATGTATCCGTGTGTCGGGGTCTCCATGTATCTGTGTGTCGGAGGTCTCCATGTATCCGTGTGTCGGAGGTCTCCATGTATCCGTGTGTCGGGTCTCCATGTATCCGTGTGTCGAGGTCTCCTTGTATCCGTGTGTCGGAGGTCTCCATGTATCCGTGTGTCTGAGGTCTCCATGTATCCGTGTGTCGGGTCTCCATGTATCCGTGTGTCGGGTCTCCATGTATCCGTGTGTCGGAGGTCTCCATGTATCCGTGTGTCGGAGGTCTCCATGTATCCGTGTGTCGGGTCTCCATGTATCCGCGTGTCGGGGTCTCCATGTATCTGTGTGTCGGGGTCTCCTTGTATCCGTGTGTCGGAGGTCTCCATGTATCCGTGTGTCTGAGGTCTCCATGTATCCGTGTGTCGGAGGTCTCCATGTATCCGTGTGTCGGGGTCTCCATGTATCCGTGTGTCGGAGGTCTCCATGTATCCGTGTGTCGGAGGTCTCCATGTATCTGTGTGTCGGGTCTCCATGTATCTGTGTGTCGGGGTCTCCATGTATCCGTGTGTCGGGGTCTCCATGTATCTGTGTGTCGGGTCTCCATGTATCCGTGTGTCGGAGGTCTCCATGTATCCGTGTGTCGGAGGTCTCCATGTATCTGTGTGTCGGGGTCTCCATGTATCCGTGTGTCGGGTCTCCATGTATCCGTGTGTCTGAGGTCTCCATGTATCCGTGTGTCTGAGGTCTCCATGTATCCGTGTGTCGGGGTCTCCATGTATCCGTGTGTCGGGGTCTCCATGTATCCGTGTGTCGGGTCTCCATGTATCTGTGTGTCGGGGTCTCCATGTATCCGTGTGTCGGGTCTCCATGTATCCGCGTGTCGGGGTCTCCATGTATCTGTGTGTCGGAGGTCTCCATGTATCCGTGTGTCGGAGGTCTCCATGTATCCGTGTGTCGGGGTCTCCATGTATCCGTGTGTCGGGGGTCTCCATGTATCTGTGTGTCGGGGTCTCCATGTATCCGTGTGTCTGAGGTCTCCATGTATCCGTGTGTCGGAGGTCTCCATGTATCCGCGTGTCGGGGTCTCCATGTATCTGTGTGTCGGGGTCTCCATGTATCCGTGTGTCGGGGTCTCCATGTATCCGTGTGTCGGAGGTCTCCATGTATCTGTGTGTCGGAGGTCTCCATGTATCCGTGTGTCTGAGGTCTCCATGTATCCGTGTGTCGGAGGTCTCAATGTATCCGTGTGTCGGAGGTCTCCATGTATCCGCGTGTCGGGGGTCTCCATGTATCTGTGTGTCGGGGTCTCCATGTATCCGTGTGTCTGAGGTCTCCATGTATCCGTGTGTCGGAGGTCTCCATGTATCCGCGTGTCGGGGTCTCCATGTATCTGTGTGTCGGGGTCTCCATGTATCCGTGTGTCGGGGTCTCCATGTATCCGTGTGTCGGAGGTCTCCATGTATCTGTGTGTCGGAGGTCTCCATGTATCCGTGTGTCTGAGGTCTCCATGTATCCGTGTGTCGGAGGTCTCAATGTATCCGTGTGTCGGAGGTCTCCATGTATCCGCGTGTCGGGGGTCTCCATGTATCTGTGTGTCGGGGTCTCCATGTATCCGTGTGTCTGAGGTCTCCATGTATCCGTGTGTCGGAGGTCTCCATGTATCTGTGTGTCGGGGTCTCCATGTATCCGTGTGTCTGAGGTCTCCATGTATCCGTGTGTCGGGGTCTCCATGTATCCGTGTGTCGGGGTCTCCATGTATCCGTGTGTCTGAGGTCTCCATGTATCCGTGTGTCGGGGTCTCCATGTATCCGTGTGTCGGGGTCTCCATGTATCCGTGTGTCTGAGGTCTCCATGTATCCGTGTGTCGGAGGTCTCAATGTATCCGTGTGTCGGAGGTCTCCATGTATCCGTGTGTCGGAGGTCTCCATGTATCCGTGTGTCGGAGGTCTCCATGTATCTGTGTGTCGGAGGTCTCCATGTATCCGTGTGTCGGAGGTCTCCATGTATCCGTGTGTCGGAGGTCTCCATGTATCCGTGTGTCGGGGTCTCCATGTATCCGTGTGTCGGAGGTCTCCATGTATCCGTGTGTCGGAGGTCTCCATGTATCCGCGTGTCGGGGGTCTCCATGTATCTGTGTGTCGGGGTCTCCATGTATCCGTGTGTCTGAGGTCTCCATGTATCCGTGTGTCGGAGGTCTCCATGTATCCGCGTGTCGGGGTCTCCATGTATCCGTGTGTCGGGGTCTCCATGTATCCGTGTGTCTGAGGTCTCCATGTATCCGTGTGTCTGAGGTCTCAATGTATCCGTGTGTCGGAGGTCTCCATGTATCCGTGTGTCGGAGGTCTCCATGTATCCGTGTGTCGGAGGTCTCCATGTATCTGTGTGTCGGAGGTCTCCATGTATCTGTGTGTCGGAGGTCTCCATGTATCCGTGTGTCGGAGGTCTCCATATATCCGTGTGTCGGGGTCTCCATGTATCTGTGTGTCGGAGGTCTCCATGTATCCGTGTGTCGGAGGTCTCCATGTATCTGTGTGTCGGGGTCTCCATGTATCCGTGTGTCGGAGGTCTCCATGTATCTGTGTGTCGGAGGTCTCCATGTATCTGTGTGTCGGGGTCTCCATGTATCCGTGTGTCGGAGGTCTCCATGTATCCGTGTGTCGGGGTCTCCATGTATCCGTGTGTCGGGGTCTCCATGTATCCGTGTGTCGGGTCTCCATGTATCCGTGTGTCGGAGGTCTCCATGTATCTGTGTGTCGGAGGTCTCCATGTATCCGTGTGTCGGGGTCTCCATGTATCTGTGTGTCGGGGGTCTCCATGTATCTGTGTGTCGGGGTCTCCATGTATCCGTGTGTCTGAGGTCTCCATGTATCCGTGTGTCGGAGGTCTCCATGTATCCGTGTGTCGGAGGTCTCCATGTATCCGCGTGTCGGGGTCTCCATGTATCCGTGTGTCGGGGTCTCCATGTATCCGTGTGTCTGAGGTCTCCATGTATCCGTGTGTCGGAGGTCTCAATGTATCCGTGTGTCGGAGGTCTCCATGTATCCGCGTGTCGGGGTCTCCATGTATCTGTGTGTCGGGGTCTCCATGTATCCGTGTGTCTGAGGTCTCCATGTATCCGTGTGTCTGAGGTCTCCATGTATCCGTGTGTCGGGGTCTCCATGTATCTGTGTGTCGGGTCTCCATGTATCTGTGTGTCGGGGTCTCCATGTATCCGTGTGTCGGGGTCTCCATGTATCTGTGTGTCGGAGGTCTCCATGTATCCGTGTGTCGGAGGTCTCCATGTATCCGTGTGTCGGGGTCTCCATGTATCCGTGTGTCGGGTCTCCATGTATCCGTGTGTCGGGGTCTCCATGTATCCGTGTGTCTGAGGTCTCCATGTATCCGTGTGTCGGGGTCTCCATGTATCCGTGTGTCGGAGGTCTCCATGTATCCGTGTGTCGGGGTCTCCATGTATCCGTGTGTCGGGGTCTCCATGTATCCGTGTGTCGGAGGTCTCAATGTATCCGTGTGTCGGAGGTCTCCATATATCCGTGTGTCGGAGGTCTCCATGTATCAGTGTGTCGGGGTCTCCATGTATCCGTGTGTCGGGGTCTCCATGTATCCGCGTGTCGGGGTCTCCATGTATCTGTGTGTCGGAGGTCTCCATGTATCCGTGTGTCGGAGGTCTCCATGTATCCGTGTGTCGGAGGTCTCCATGTATCCGTGTGTCGGGGTCTCCACGTATCCGTGTGTCGGGGGTCTCCATGTATCCGTGTGTCGGGGTCTCCATGTATCCGTGTGTCGGGGTCTCCACGTATCTGTGTGTCGGAGGTCTCCATGTATCTGTGTGTCGGAGGTCTCCACGTATCCGTGTGTCTCCATGTATCCGTGTGTCGGAGGTCTCCATGTATCTGTGTGTCGGGGTCTCCATGTATCTGTGTGTCGGAGGTCTCCATGTATCCGTGTGTCGGAGGTCTCCATGTATCCGTGTGTCGGAGGTCTCCATGTATCCGTGTGTCGGGGTCTCCATGTATCCGTGTGTCGGGGTCTCCATGTATCCGTGTGTCGGGGTCTCCATGTATCCGTGTGTCGGGGTCTCCATGTATCCGTGTGTCGGAGGTCTCCATGTATCCGTGTGTCGGAGGTCTCCATGTATCCGTGTGTCGGAGGTCTCCATGTATCCGTGTGTCGGGGGTCTCCATGTATCCGTGTGTCGGGGTCTCCATGTATCCGTGTGTTGGAGGTCTCCATGTATCCGTGTGTCGGAGGTCTCCATGTATCCGTGTGTCGGGGTCTCCATGTATCCGTGTGTCGGAGGTCTCCATGTATCCGTGTGTCGGAGGTCTCCATGTATCCGTGTGTCGGAGGTCTCCATGTATCCGTGTGTCGGGGGTCTCCATGTATCCGTGTGTCGGGGTCTCCATGTATCCGTGTGTTGGAGGTCTCCATGTATCCGTGTGTCGGGGTCTCCATGTATCTGTGTGTCGGGTCTCCATGTATCCGTGTGTCGGGGTCTCCATGTATCCGTGTGTCGGGGTCTCCATGTATCTGTGTGTCGGAGGTCTCCATGTATCCGTGTGTCGGAGGTCTCCATGTATCCGTGTGTCGGAGGTCTCCATGTATCCGTGTGTCGGGGTCTCCATGTATCTGTGTGTCTGAGGTCTCCATGTATCCGTGTGTCGGGGTCTCCATGTATCCGTGTGTCGGGGTCTCCATGTATCTGTGTGTCGGAGGTCTCCATGTATCCGTGTGTCGGAGGTCTCCATGTATCCGTGTGTCGGAGGTCTCCACGTATCCGTGTGTCGGGGTCTCCACGTATCCGTGTGTCGGGGTCTCCATGTATCTGTGTGTCGGAGGTCTCCATGTATCCGTGTGTCGGAGGTCTCCATGTATCCGTGTGTCGGGGTCTCCATGTATCCGTGTGTCGGGGTCTCCATGTATCCGTGTGTCGGAGGTCTCCATGTATCCGTGTGTCGGGGTCTCCATGTATCCGTGTGTCGGGGTCTCCATGTATCCGTGTGTCGGAGGTCTCCATGTATCCGTGTGTCGGGGTCTCCATGTATCTGTGTGTCTGAGGTCTCCATGTATCCGTGTGTCGGGTCTCCATGTATCTGTGTGTCGGAGGTCTCCATGTATCCGTGTGTCGGAGGTCTCCATGTATCCGTGTGTCGGAGGTCTCCACGTATCCGTGTGTCGGGGTCTCCATGTATCCGTGTGTCGGGGTCTCCATGTATCTGTGTGTCGGAGGTCTCCATGTATCCGTGTGTCGGGTCTCCATGTATCTGTGTGTCGGGGTCTCCATGTATCCGTGTGTCGGAGGTCTCCATGTATCCGTGTGTCGGGGTCTCCATGTATCCGTGTGTCGGGGTCTCCATGTATCCGTGTGTCGGAGGTCTCCATGTATCCGTGTGTCGGGGTCTCCATGTATCCGTGTGTCGGGGTCTCCATGTATCCGTGTGTCGGAGGTCTCCATGTATCCGTGTGTCGGGGTCTCCATGTATCTGTGTGTCTGAGGTCTCCATGTATCCGTGTGTCGGGTCTCCATGTATCTGTGTGTCGGGGTCTCCATGTATCTGTGTGTCGGGGTCTCCATGTATCCGTGTGTCGGAGGTCTCCATGTATCCGTGTGTCGGGGTCTCCATGTATCTGTGTGTCGGGTCTCCATGTATCCGTGTGTCGGGGTCTCCATGTATCCGTGTGTCGGGGTCTCCTTGTATCTGTGTGTCGGAGGTCTCCATGTATCCGTGTGTCGGAGGTCTCCATGTATCTGTGTGTCGGGGTCTCCATGTATCTGTGTGTCGGAGGTCTCCATGTATCCGTGTGTCGGAGGTCTCCATGTATCCGTGTGTCGGAGGTCTCCATGTATCCGTGTGTCGGAGGTCTCCATGTATCTGTGTGTCGGGGTCTCCATGTATCTGTGTGTCTGAGGTCTCCATGTATCCGTGTGTCGGGGTCTCCATGTATCCGTGTGTCGGGGTCTCCATGTATCTGTGTGTCGGAGGTCTCCATGTATCCGTGTGTCGGGGTCTCCATGTATCCGTGTGTCGGAGGTCTCCATGTATCCGTGTGTCGGGGTCTCCATGTATCCGTGTGTCGGAGGTCTCCACGTATCCGTGTGTCGGGGTCTCCACGTATCCGTGTGTCGGAGGTCTCCATGTATCCGTGTGTCGGAGGTCTCCATGTATCCGTGTGTCGGAGGTCTCCATGTATCCGTGTGTCGGAGGTCTCCATGTATCTGTGTGTCGGGGTCTCCATGTATCTGTGTGTCTGAGGTCTCCATGTATCCGTGTGTCGGGGTCTCCATGTATCCGTGTGTCGGGGTCTCCATGTATCTGTGTGTCGGAGGTCTCCATGTATCCGTGTGTCGGGGTCTCCATGTATCCGTGTGTCGGAGGTCTCCATGTATCCGTGTGTCGGGGTCTCCATGTATCCGTGTGTCGGAGGTCTCCACGTATCCGTGTGTCGGGGTCTCCATGTATCCGTGTGTCGGGGTCTCCATGTATCCGTGTGTCGGGGTCTCCATGTATCCGTGTGTCGGAGGTCTCCATGTATCCGTGTGTCGGAGGTCTCCATGTATCCGCGTGTCGGAGGTCTCCATGTATCCGTGTGTCGGAGGTCTCCATGTATCCGTGTGTCGGAGGTCTCCATGTATCCGTGTGTCGGAGGTCTCCATGTATCCGTGTGTCGGAGGTCTCCATGTATCCGTGTGTCGGAGGTTGTGACGGTATTGGTATGATATCCCCGTCAAAGATTCCCTTCTTCCATAAGAACATCACCCAATATTCCACTAGGAGGAATATTCCTGAGATCGCCCATTAAGCCACACATTAGTCCAGGCTTACTGCTAGAACAAGACAGACTTTAATGTTATATCACACAGCTTATATGTCATTTCCAAAACTGTTACAATGACAAATCTCCGCCCCCCCTCACACTGGGGCTTCCATACAGATGATTAGGCAGACACGACGGAGCCGATGCTGAAAACACATTTTCTTTAGACAACGACATCAATGACGCTGATTACTAGTTGTACTGAATACATTAACTAGACAGCTCGACCCCGCATATAGAGAGATAATTACCACAATGGAGCAATCAGAATAATTAACACAAGCCACTTAAACACAGATCTCCTTCACACAACACAATAGATCAATTAACCTTTAGAAATAGTGAGGGGACATTAGCACTTCAATAACCTGTTAGCCGAGGACTGAATCACACAGGGCAAGCAGGGAGAATTAAACTGAGACATATAGGCAAATGCATCACAATGGCCCCCCTTTTTCTCCCTGCTCCGGCAAACCCGGTTGGACCTTCCCTGGTCCAGTAGGGTTGACGGGTTCAGAGCTTTCAGTCCGAGGTTAACTCAGTTTGGCGTGACTGACCTCCCTTGGCAACTGCTTCAGACTCAGGTATGTCACCGGGTCGTCAGATCACACGCCGTTCAGTCCCCAAGTCTTTGTGCGATCTGCAGAGTCACCAGAAGTCAGTGTGAAGACAGCGAATGGGTTGGGGCGCCGCCATCTAGGTGTCCCGCTATGGGAGGGGCAGGTTATGGCTCTGAAGTGACAATCACAGGAGATTCATAAAAAAATAAGAAAAAGTTATATTTGTTGAAATGCTGTAGCACCGATGCTCAGAGTTCGTGGGGGGGGCGGAATCAGGGCCCCATAGGGTCAGCCACCCTCTGCTCCCTCCGCAGCCGCCAGTTCTCCTCTTTGAGCTTCTCCAGCTCCATCTCCAGTTCATGGAGCCTGGGGGGGTCAGCCTGCTGTGACCTCAGGTGGTTGTTCTCCTCCTCCATGCGGCTTATGCACTCCTCCAGCTCTATGTACTCACGGATCAGATCCTGCTTGCTCATGTCCTGCAGGCTCTCCACGTGGTCCTTCATCATCAGGAACTGGGTGGTGGTGTAAGGGGCCACCGGTGTGCCCTTGGCGAACATCTCGGCCCGCATCTGGGACGCCCGCTGCGATTCCATCTCCTCCAGTCGCTTCTTCTCCTCCCAGGTCAGCTTGTTATACGGCTTCCAGGACCTCTTCTTCTTGGAGGGTAGCCGGCGGTGCCTCTTTCTGCCCAGCTCCCTCCAGGGCCCCTCCGGCTCATAGCTGTTGCCCACCCGGCTGTCTCTTAGTCCCTGGGCGTTTTTTCCGTTACCCATGACCAGCTGACAATGGTGTTCCCTGTTGTCCGTAATAGCAGATTGTACCATGAGGGCTTCGTAAGGGGTGCCCAATGGTTCTTCCTGACCCAGCTCCTGGGGATCCCAAGCCGAGTCTACACAATGGGCTGCTGCTGGTGGGCGGTACCCAGGTTGAGACCAATTTGACCTGGTGTTGTCGTTCATGGGGCAATTCTGCTTGAAGTGACCCAGCTGTTTGCACCGGAAGCAGCGTTGTTCGTTGTCCTCCTGGCGTGGGTAGCGAGGGCTAGATGTCACCGGTCTGTTAGGAGGTTGATATCTAGCGGCTGGTGGGTGTGAGGGCGCCGTTGGTCATGGAGGTTGTACCCGTGGTGGGACCTGGTTCGTCTTGCGAGTATCCGCATATTCATCCGCCAACTTCGCGGCCTCTGGTAGAGTCATGGGCCTGCGATCTCTCACCCAGTCTTTGACGTCCGTCTGGATGTGATTGTAAAATTGCTCCAGGAGCATTAGTTGCAAAATGTCCTCTGCGGTGGTGGCCTGGCTGCTGTTAACCCAGTTAGAGGCCGACAGGGATAACTGGCATGCCCATTCCACGTAAGAGTCTTTCGTGGTTTTGCGTGAGTCCCTGAACTTCTGTCGGTGGGACTCTGGGGTTACTGCATAACGAGCCAGGAGCACTTCTTTAACCCGGGCGTAGCTATGAATATCCTGATCTGGCACGGTCCGGAAAGCATCAGAAGCTTTGCCTGACAGTTTGCCTGACAATATTGCAACCCACTCTCCTCTAGCTATTCGGTGCAGGTTACATTGTCGCTCAAAATCCGCCAGGTAGTTATCAATCTCACAGTCCTTTTCATCAAAAGCTTTAAAAGCGCTAAACGGAATCTTCCTTGTGTCTGCTGTGCTGTACTCACTGTTTGGAGAATGTGCGGCTGCTTGTTGGACTGCTGCCAGTTTTAACTGTAGTTCTGCGTCTCTTATTTGTTTAGCCTCCTGTAGTTCTGCGTCTCTTATTTGTTTATCCTTCTGTAGTTCTGCGTCTCTTATTTGTTTAGCCTCCTCCACTAACAGGTCCATCACTTTCAGCACCACATCCGCCGTTGGGTTCGGACCGAACCATGCTAGCTTCTCTCTCATTAGCTTGTTGGCTGGTGATTCCTCTTCCTGAATCACTGGTGTCTCCATCTCTTGTACTGCTGGCGTTGCTGCAATCCCGTTCTCCTGGTCTAGCGCCATTAATTCTGCTATGATGACCCACTTGGTTTTGTTGCTAGCAATCCTTCCACGAACTTCCAGTAGTTCTTCCAGTGTCTGCTTGGAATCCGGGTGTAAAGGAGAGTAGAAGGGAAAATCCCGCTGCTGCCAACCAGTTGTGACGGTATTAGAATGATATCCCCGTCAAACATTCCCTTCTTCCCATAACGAAGATCACCCAATATTCCACGTGGAGGAATATTCCTGGAATCGCCCAATAAGCCACACATGAGCCCAAGCTTACTGCTGGAACAAGACACTTTAATGGCAGCATGCTGCTCGGTATATATGCAGTTTACAAGCTAAATCCTCAATCAAAGAACAATGAAATCTCCACCCCCTTTCCACACACAGTGGGGGCTCTCATACAGATTATAGGCAGACACTTCGGCGCCGACTCTGAAGACACATTTCTTTAGATAATGACATCAGTGAAGGTAATTACTAGGGTTGTCCAGATACCGATACCAGTATCGGTATCGGGACCGATACCGAGTATTTGCGGGAGTACTCGTACTCGCGCAAATACCCCCGATACCTAAATAGAATACTCCCACCCCCCCTTCCCCCCCCCCGCCGCTCCTGCCGCATCGTGCCGCCGCATAGAGGGACATGGCTAGAGGGACATTGGTGCATATGTGAGGGACATGGCTAGAGGGACATTGCTGCATATGTGAGGGACATGGCTGCATATGTGAGGGACATGGCTAGAGGGACATTGCTGCATATGTGAGGGACATGGCTAGAGGGACATGGCTGCATATGTGGGGGACATGGCTGCATATGGGGGGGACATGGCTGCATATGTGAGGGACATGGCTGCATATGTGAGGGACATGGCTAGAGGGACATTGCTGCATATGTGAGGGACATGGCTAGAGGGACATGGCTGCATATGTGAGGGACATGGCTAGAGGGACATGGCTGCATATGTGGGGGACATGGCTGCATATGGGGGGGACATGGCTGCATTTGGGGACACATTTAAAAAAAGTATCGGTATTCGGTATCGGCGACTACTTGAAAAAAGTATCGGTACTTGTACTCGGTCCTAAAAAAGTGGTATCGGGACAACCCTAGTAATTACTAGTTGTAACAGAATACGTTATCTAGACAGCTTGGCCCCACATATAGAAGAGGTAATTACCACAATGAAGCAATCAGAATAATTAACATGAGCCCCTTCAAATCACAGTAAACACAGGGCTTCTTCACACAACACACTAGATCAATTACCCTTTCATACACAGCATTACTAGCAGGGAGAATTAACTGAAGCATATCCTTCACAGTACTTTAGACCTGTATAGGAACCATAGGCATGTATAGGAACTGGGATCTGTAGACTTGTGTGAAGCATATGCTTCAGTGTAATTCTCCCTGCTTGTTTTAGTTATATTGTGTGTGTTAGAGGTAAAAAGGGTTCATGTGTTACAGGCTGATTGAGATGTTAATGACCCTTCTTCAGCCAGCTCCCTAATTCAAATGGTAATTGATTTATTGTGTGTGTGAATGAGACCGGCCTTACTGTTTACAATGATTAGATAAGTGGTATGTTAATTATTCTGATTGCTTCAGTGTAGTAATTACCTCCACTGATGTCATTATCTAAAGAAATGTGTCTGCATAGTCGGCTCCGACGTGTCTCCTATAATCATCTGTATGGAAGCCCCAGTGTGAGGGGGGGGGGCGGAGATTTGTCATTGTAACAGTTTTGGAAATTACATATAAGCTGTGTGTTATACCATTAAAGTCTGTCTTGTTCTAGCAGTAAGCCTGGACTCATGTGTGGCTTAATGGGCGATCTCAGGGATATTCCTCCTAGTGGAATATTGGGTGACGTTCTTATGGAAGAAGGGAATCTTTGACGGGGATATCATACCAATACCGTCACACCATGTATTAAGACTAGACTTTTATGCAAACCACAGACTTGTATGGGAACCGTAGACTTGTATGGGAATTATAGACTTGTACGGGATCTGTAGACTTGTTTAGGAACTGTAGACCTGTATGGGAACTGTGACGGTATCGGTATGATATCCCCGTCAACGTTCCCTTCTTCCCATAATGAAAATCACCCCAATATTCCACGAGGAGGGATATTCCTGGAATTGCCCAGAAAGCCACACATGAGACATATAGGCAAATGCATCACAATGGCCCCCCTTTTTCTCCCTGCTACGGCAAACCCGGTTGGACCTTCCCTGGTCCAGTAGGGTTGACGGGTTCAGAGCTTTTAGTCCGAGGTTAACTCCGTTTGGCGTGACTGACCTCCCTTGGCAACTGCTTCAGACTCAGGTATGCCACCGGGTCGTCAGATCACACGCCGGTCAGTCCCCAAGTCTTTGTGCGATCTGCAAAGTCACCAGAAGTCAGTGTGAAGACGGCGAATGGGTCTGTGCGCCGCCTTCTAGGTGTCCCGCTATGGGAGGGGCAGGTTATGGCTCTGAAGTGACAGTCACAGGAGATTCATAAAAAGAAAAAGTTATATTTGTTGAAATGCTGTAGCACCGGTGCTCAGAGTTCGGGGGGGGGGGGAATCAGGGCCCCATAGGGTCAGCCACCCTCTGCTCCCTCCGCAGCCGCCAGTTCTCCTCTTTGAGCTTCTCCAGCTCCATCTCCAGTTCATGGAGCCTGGGGGGGTCAGCCTGCTGTGACCTCAGGTGGTTGTTCTCCTCCTCCATGCGGCTTATGCACTCCTCCAGCTCCATGTACTCACGGATCAGCTCCTGCTTGCTCATGTCCTGCAGGCTCTCCACGTGGTCCTTCATCATCAGGAACTGGGTGGTGGTGTAAGGGACCCCCGGTGGGCCCTTGGCGAACATCTCGGCCCGCATCTGGGACGCCCGCTGCGACTCCCTCTCCTCCAGTCGCTTCTTCTCCTCCCAGGTCAGCTTGTTATACGGCTTCCAGGACCTCTTCTTCTTGGGGGGTAGCCGGCGGTGCCTCTTTCTGCCCAGCTCCCTTCAGGGCCCCTCCGGGTCATGGCTGTCGCCCATGACCAGCTGACAATGGTGTTCCCTGTTGTCCGTAATACCAGATTGTACCGTGAGGACTTCGTAAATGGTGTCCAATGGTTCTTCCGGACCCAGCTCCTGGAGATCCCAAGCCGAGTCTACACAATGGGCTGCTGCTGGTGGGCGGTACCCAGGTTGAGACCAATTTGACCTGGTGTTGTCGTTCATGGGGCAATTCTGCTTGAAGTGACCCAGCTGTTTGCACCGGAAGCAGCGTTGTTCGTTGTCCTCCTGGCGTGGATAGCGAGGGCTAGATGTCATCGGTCTGTTAGGCGGTTGGTATCTAGCGGCTGGTGGGTGTGAGGGCGCCGTTGGTCGTGGAGGTTGTACCCGTGGTGTGACCTGGTTTGTCTTGCGAGTATCCGCATATTCATCTGCCAACTTCGCGGCCTCTGGTAGAGTCATGGGCCTGCGATCTCTCACCCAATCTTTGACATCCGTCTGGATGTGATTGTAAAATTGCTCCAGGAGCATTAGTTGCAAAATGTCCTCTGCGGTGGTGGCCTGGCTGCTGTTAACCCAGTTAGAGGCCGACAGGGACAACTGGCATGCCCATTCCGCGTAAGAGTCTTTCGTGGTTTTGCGTGAGTCCCTGAACTTCTGTCGGTGGGACTCTGGGGTTACTGCATAACGAGCCAGGAGCGCTTCTTTAACCCGGGCGTAGCTATGGATATCCTGATCTGGCACGGTCCGGAAAGCATCAGAAGCTTTGCCTGACAGTTTGCCTGACAATATTGCAACCCACTCTCCTCTAGCTATTTGGTGCAGGTTACATTGTTGCTCAAAATCTGCCAGGTAGTTATCAATCTCACAGTCCTTTTCATCAAAAGCTTTAAAAGCGCTAAACGGGATCTTCCTTGCGTCTGCTGTGCTGTACTCACTGTTTGGAGAATGTGCGGCTGCTTGTTGGACTGCTGCCAGTTTTAACTGTAGCTCTGCGTCTCTTATTTGTTTAGCCTTCTGTAGCTCTGCGTCTCTTATTTGTTTATCTTTTATTTGTTTAGCCTCCTCCGCTAACAGGTCCATCACTTTCAGCACCACATCCGCTGCTGGGTTCGGGCCGAACCACGCTAGCTTCTCTCTCATTAGCTTGTTGGCTGGCGATTCCTCCTCCTGAATCACTGGTGTCTCCATCTCTTGTACTGCTGGCGTTGCTGCAATCACGTTCTCCTGGTCTAGCTCCATTAATTCTGCTATGATGACCCGCTTGGTTTTGTTGCTAGCAATCCTTCCACGAACTTCCAGTAGTTCTTCCAGTGTCTGCTTGGAATCCGGGTGTAAAGGAGAGTAGAAGGGAAAATCCCACTGCTGCCACCAATTGTGACGGTATTGGTATGATATCCCCGTCAACGTTCCCTTCTTCCCATAATGAAAATCACCCCAATATTCCACGAGGAGGGATATTCCTGGAATTGCCCAGAAAGCCACACATGAGACATATAGGCAAATGCATCACAGGAACCATAGACTTGTATGAGAACCATGGACTTGAAAATGGATTGAAAACTTGTATGGGAAGTGTAGACTTGTCTGGGATCTGTAGGCTCGTACGGGATCTGTAGGCTCGTACGGGATCTGTAGGCTCGTACGGGATCTGTAGGCTCGTACGGGATCTGTAGGCTCGTACGGGAAGTGTAGGCTCGTACGGGAAGTGTTGTATGGGATCTGTACACTTGTATGGGAAGTGTAGACTTGTACGGGATCTGTTGGCTTGCACGGGATCTGTAGGCTTGTACGGGAAGTGTAGACTTGTACGGGAAGTGTAGACTTGTACGGGAAGTGTAGGCTTGTACGGGAAGTGTAGGCTCGTACGGGATCTGTAGGCTCGTTCGGGATCTGTAGGCTTGTTCGGGATCTGTAGGCTTGTTCGGGATCTGTAGGCTTGTT
The DNA here is from genome assembly GCF_905171775.1 of Rana temporaria. Taxonomy (NCBI): domain Eukaryota; kingdom Metazoa; phylum Chordata; class Amphibia; order Anura; family Ranidae; genus Rana; species Rana temporaria. The sequence continues at coordinate 184,583 of NC_053493.1, read as the reverse complement.
CGGGATCTGTAGGCTTGTACGAGAAGTGTTGTAGGGGATCTGTAGGCTTGTACGGGAAGTGTAGACTTGTATGGGAATTGTAGACTTGTCTGGGATCTGTAGGCTTGTACGGGAAGTGTAGACTTGTATGGGAATTGTAGACTTGTCTGGGATCTGTAGGCTTGTACGGGATCTGTAGGCTTGTACTGGAAGTGTAGGCTTGTAAGGGATCTGTATGCTTGTACGGGAAGTGTAGGCTTGTACGGGAAGTGTAGGCTTGTACGGGAAGTGTAGGCTTGTTCGGGATCTTTAGGCTTGTTCAGGATCTGTAGGCTTGTACGGGAAGTGTAGACTTGTCTGGGATCTGTAGGCTTGTACGGGATCTGTAGGCTTGTACGGGATCTGTAGGCATGTACGGGAAGTGTAGGCTTGTACGGGAAGTGTAGGCTTGTTCGGGATCTGTAGGCTTGTTCGGGATCTGTAGGCTTGTACGGGATCTGTAGGCTTGTACGGGATCTGTAGGCTTGTACGGGATCTGTAGGCTTGTACGGGATCTGTAGGCTTGTTCGGGATCTGTAGGCTTGTACGGGAAGTGTAGGCTTGTACGGGAAGTGTTGTATGGGATCTGTAGGCTTGTACGGGAAGTGTAGACTTGTATGGGAAGTGTAGACTTGTCTGGGATCTGTAGGCTTGTACGGGATCTGTAGGCTTGTACGGGATCTGTAGGCTTGTATGGGAAGTGTAGGCATGTACGGGATCTGTAGGCATGTATGGGATCTGTAGGCATGTAATGGAAAAGTAGGCTTGTACGGGAAGTGTAGGCTTGTACGGGAAGTGTAGGCTTGTACGGGAAGTGTAGGCTCGTTCGGGATCTGTAGGCTCGTACGGGAAGGGTAGGCTTGTACGGGATCTGTAGGCTCGTACGGGATCTGTAGGCTCGTTCGGGATCTGTAGATTTGTACGGAAATGCTAAACCTACTTGAAGCAAATAAAAACGCCTTCCTACAGAAGTCTTTAGAACCTCAGGGTGGGTGGCAGGATTCTCAGGATGACCAAAGCAGGATGGTGAGCATAGATCGGAACCGTAGTGCCCTTTTCCTAGACCTGTCATGTGCTGAGTATTCTGGCCAGCTCATGTGTGCGTCCGCTGCCAATAACCAGATCTGGAGAAGGAGAAATTCACCTAACATACACCGCCTACTCCTGACCTGTGACTTCTGCACTATATATATATATATATATATATATATATATATATACACACAAGAAACATCGACGGGGAAAAACTGCACCGCACATCAACACAAAATCTCCTTTATTGTATACTGAAGATACATTATTTTATTCTCTATATATGATTGTTACGGCAGCCAAAAGTCTTCTATATATTTGTACAAAGACGTCCCGTACCCAGATCTGTACCAGGCGGAGAACAGAGAATCCATCGCTGAGAAATGAATGAAAAGGGACCATTCCAGAAATGAGAGCCAACCAGAGGACTGGAGAGGCCCTAAGTCCCCTAGGACCCCCCCACTCCCTTCTCCAGGACCCAAAGATCCTAGACCCCTTCCCCAGAACCCCCAGACCACCACCCTCAGTTCCCCAGACCCCCTACCCCAGGCCTCAGACCCCCTCTTCCCTTCCTCAGACCACCAACCCCTCTTCCTAGGCCTTAGAGCCCCCAAACCCTCCCCCTCCCTTCCCCAGACCACCACCCTCAGTTCCCCAGACCCCCTACCCCAGGCCTCAGACCCCACTCTCACTACCCCAGACCACTAACCCCTCTTCCTAGGCCTCCGAACCCCCAAACCCTCCCCCCTTCCCCAGAACCGCCAGACCTCCACCCTCACTTTACCCTGAGCCCCCAGACCACCACCCTCACTTTACCCTGAGCCCCCAGACCACAAACCCCTCTTCCTAGGCCCCAAAATACACAACCCTTTCTCCAGGCCCCAGCATCTCCAGACTGCCCCTCCCTTCCCCAGAACCCCCAGACCATTACCCTCACTTCCCCCACCAAAGGCCCCAAGATCATCAACCCCTCTCCCCAGGCCCCAAATATCCTAGACCACCAGGCTCCAGAACCCCCAGACCACCTCCCTCACTTATCCAGAGCCTCCAGACCACCAACCCCTCTTCCTAGGCCCCAAAACACCAAGACCACCACCCTCGCTTTCCCAGAGCACCCAGACAACCAACCCCTCTTCCCAGCTTTCAGAACCCCCAGAACAATCCCCCTTTCCCCAAGCCCCAAATCCCACTCCCCTCTCTTCCTCAGGCTGAAAGACCACCAACCCCTCTTCCTATACCTCAGAAACCCCCTCCCCCTTCCCCAGGGCACAGAACCCTTAGACCACCACCCTTCCTTCCCCAAGCCCCAGACTACCAATCCCCCTTACCCAGGTCCCAGAGGCCCCAACCCCCCCTCCTCCTGGGGTCCCAGAGACCTCAGACCACCAAACCCCCTTCCTCACACCCCAGAGCACTTAGATTTACAACCCCTTCCCAGTTCCCAGACCTTCAACCCCTCTTTCCCCCCCCCCCAAAAAAAAACAACCCCCTTTCCCTAGGCCCCAGAACCCTTAGATCATCAACTCCTCTTTCCCAAAACCCAGAGACCAACATCGCTTCCCCAGAGCCCTCAGTCCTCTTTCCCTGGCCACAGAACCGCCAGATTACCCCCCCCCCCCTTCCTTCCCCAGGTCCCAGACCACCAACTCCTCTCTAGGTCCCAGAGTGTTCAGGTTATCAAACCCCCTTCCCCAGGCCCTAGAACCCCCAACTCCCCTTCTCTAGACCCAGAGCCCCCAGGGCCTTGTGTTTATTCCATACCTTGTATCACACCTCCCATCTCACATTGAGTCTGTGTCTTTCCACACACCTGCAATGCAGAGGCAGAGACCGCCATAAACCGATTTCCGTGTTCCTCATTTCGCACTTCCAGTGACAGCGGTCTCAATAATCTCACCAATTCCATATTTCTATGTATGTCATCTCCTCATTACAGCAGAGCTCATACTGGTCCTTACCACCTTCCCCTATCACATGGCTCTCCTGAAAATGGTTCATTTCCACCAACCGGAATTCCAGCTTTTTCTCAAATTGTAATTTTTACAGGGTGGAGTCAAATCTGATTGGTGATTGTGGAAAAACACAATCAATTTCTTACTAAAGACAAAAAAAGTAGTGTGTGACTCCTCCCAACACCACCTGCGGAACTCCTCCCATCACCCTGCATAGCTCCTCCCACTATTAACTACAAAGCTTCTTCCAACACATCATCAATTCCTCCCACTATTACCTGCATTAGTCTACATAACTCCTCCCATTACGCCATTACACATTCTATCATTCCATGTAACTTCTCAAATACTCAGAAGAACATCTATTGCTTAATATAACTCCTCCCATTACGCCATATTACACATTCTATCATTCCATGTAACTTCTCACATCTATTGCTCAATATAACTCCTCCCATTATTCTCTATGACTCCTCCCATTCTTCTTCTTGTCCCCTATCATTCTCTATTACTCCTCCCCTCATTCTCCCTGAATCCTCCCATTATTCTCTTTGATGTCTCCCATTATTCTTCTTGACCCCTATCATTCTCTACTCCTCCCATCATTCTCCCATTATTCTCTATGACTCCTCCCATCATTCTTCTTGACCCCTATCATTCTCTATTCCTCCTCCCATCATTCTCCCATTATTCTCTATGACTCCTCCCATCATTCTTCTTGACCCCTATCATTCTCTATTCCTCCTCCCGTCATTCTCTCTGAATCCTCCCATTATTCTCTATGACTCCTCCCATTATTCTTCTTGACCCCTATCATTCTCTATTACTCCTCCCATCATTCTCCCTGAATCCTCCCATTATTCTCTTTGATGCCTCCCATCATTCTTCTTGACTCCTATCATTCTCTATTACTCCTCCCCTCATTCTCTCTGAATCCTCCCATTATTCTCTATGACTCCTCCCATTATTCTTCTTGACCCCTATCATTCTCTATTACTCCTCCCATCATTCTCCCATTATTCTCTATGACTCCTCCCATCATTCTTCTTGACCCCTATCATTCTCTATTCCTCCTCCCGTCATTCTCTCTGAATCCTCCCATTATTCTCTATGACTCCTCCCATTATTCTTCTTGACCCCTATCATTCTCTATTCCTCCTCCCGTCATTCTCCCTGAATCCTCCCATTATTCTCTTTGATGCCTCCCATCATTCTTCTTGACCCCTATCATTCTCTATTACTCCTCCCCTCATTCTCTCTGAATCCTCCCATTATTCTCTATGACTCCTCCCATTATTCTTCTTGACTCCTATCATTCTCTATTACTCCTCCCCTCATTCTCTCTGACTCCTCCCATTATTCTCTATGACTCCTCCCATCATTCTTCTTGACCTCTATCATTCTCTATTACTCCTTCCCTCAGTCTCCCTGAATCCTCCCATTATTCTCTTCGATGCCTCCCATTATTCTTCTTGACCCCTATCATTCTCTATTACTCCTCCCATCATTCTCTTTGACTCCTCCCATTATTCTTCTTGACCCCTTTCATTCTCTATTACTCCTCCCGTCATTCTCCCTGAATCCTCCCATTATTCTCTATGACTCCTCCCATTATTCTTCTTGACCCCTATCATTCTCTATTACTCCTCCCGTCATTCTCTCTGAATCCTCCCATTATTCTCTTTGATGCCTCCCATTATTCTCTTTGATGCCTCCCATCATTCTTCTTGACCCCTATCATTCTCTATTACTCCTCCCCTCATTCTCTCTGAATCCTCCCATTATTCTCTATGACTCCTCCCATCATTCTTCTTGACCTCTATCATTCTCTATTACTCCTCCCCTCATTCTCTCTGAATCTTCCCATTATTCTCTCTGAATCCTCCCATTATTCTCTTTGATGCCTCCCATTATTCTGACGGCTATAGTTATTTTTTGACTCCTCCCCCTTTTTCCTCTGACTCCCTCCATCATTTATTCTGACTCCTCCCATCATTGTATCTCTCAGTATTATCTGCAGGTATAGGGGGATCCTCCTGGGAAGCTATTGGGGGCAGTTGTCCACGCAGGGGTCACCGGACTGGAAGAAGGAGTACACATTGACCACGGGGAACATAGTCAGGGCCCCCACCATCGAGCCCAGCTGCACCACCGCACCACACCAGACGAGGGCGCTGTGTCCTTCATCCCGTAGAATCATTCCGATAACCACCTTCACGTAGGAGAGGATCCCAACAAACAGCACCCAGGACGCGACCTGCGGAGACAGACAGATCATCAGCCTCACATGGGGATCACATGGTGATATCCTCCTCATCCCTCACTGTGTTCTACCCGTCCTTCACTATGACATAAACCCCCCGCCCCCTGGTTACACATACACGTGTGCGACGCGTTTCGTTATGAATCGGAATTCAGATGAGATTTTCATTATTTGGAGAATTATCTGAATTCAAATTTGAAATGGAAACATATTTCAATGAGTACAGTAAGGTATAAAAGTGAAAAACGATGATTGCAACTTAGGCAGCTTTATAGACATAGGGGTAGATTCAGGTAGGGGCACGCCTAGTTACGGCGGCGCAGCGTATCGTATTTAAGCTACGCTGACACAACTTACAGGAGCAACTGCAGTATTCACAAAGCACTTGCTCCATAAGTTGCGGCCGCGTAACGTAAATGGGGCCGGCGTAAGCCAAATGTGGAAGGGGGGGCATTGCTACTGTATGATGACCCGACGTGATTGACGTGTTTTACGAACGGCGCATGCGCCGTCCGTGTACATGTCCCAGTGTGCATTGCTCTCAAGTACGCCGCAACGACGTATTGGTTTCGACGTGAACGTAAATTCCGTCCAGCCCTATTCGCGAACGACTTATGCAAACGACGTAAAAAATTCAAATTTCGAAGCGGGAACAACGTCCATACTTAATATTGGCTGCGCCTCCTAATAGCAGGAGCAACGCTACGCCGAAAAAGCCTTACGTAAACGACGTCAAAAAACTACCGCCGGGCGCACGTACGTTCGTGAATCGACGTAACTAGGTAATTTGCATATTCTACGCCGAAAAACAACGGAAGCGCCCCTAGCGGCCAGCGTAATATTGCACACAATTCTACGCTGCCGCATTCAAGTTACGTCGGCGGAGGAAGCCTATTTTTTAAGCGTATCTGCCTTTGAGAATCGGCGTACAGATACGCCGGCGCAGATTTCAAATTACGGCGGCGTATCTGGAGATACGCCGTCGTAAAAGCCACCTGAATCCGCCCCACTGCAATTCGTTTGGGTCCTAATGTCAATTCGGACACATTTTTGGTTATTCGGAGATACGAATTAACCACTTAAGGACCGCCTCATGTAAATATACGTCAGCAAAATGGCACGGACAGGCACATGCACGTACCTATATGTCCTCTGCTTGACGTGGGTCGGGGGTCCTTAAGCCTCGGGGGGCGATCCAGGACGACGGCGCGGCTATTCGTTTATAGCCGCCCCGTCGCGATCGCTCCCCGGAGCTGAAGAACGGGGAGAGTCGTATGTAAACACAGCTTCCCCGTGCTTCATTGTGGCAGTGCATCGATCGTGTGATCCCTTTTATTAGGGAGACTCGATCGATGACGTCACACCTATAGCCACACCCCCCTACAGTTGTAAACACACACTAGGTGCACCCTAACTCCTACAGCGCCACCTGTGGTTAACTCCCAAACTGCAACTGTCATTTTCACAATAAACAATGCAATTTAAATGCATTTTTTGCTGTGAAAATGACAATGGTCCCAAAAATGTCTCAAAATTGTCCGAAGTGTCCGCCATAATGTCGCAGTCACGAAAAAAATCGCTGATCGCCGCCATTAGTAGTAAAAAAAAAAAAAAAATAATAAAAATGCAATAAAACTATCCCCTATTTTGTAAACGCTATAAATTTTGTGCAAACCAATCGAAAAAACGCTCTACAAAAATAGGTAGAAGAATACGTATCGGCCTAAACTGAGGGAAAAAAATTATTTTTATATGTTTTTGGGGATATTTATTATAGCAAAAAGTAAAAAATATTGCATTTTTTTCAAATTTTCGCTCTATTTTTGTTTATAGCGCAAAAAATAAAAACCGCCGAGGTGATCAAATACCACCAAAAGAAAGCTCTATTTGTGGGGGAAAAAAGACGCCAATTTTGTTTGGGAGCCACGTCGCACGACCGCGCAATTGTCCCGAACTGTAAAAACCCCTTGGGTCTTTAGGCAGCATATTGGTCCGGGGCTTAAGTGGTTAAATAGTAATTTAGTTGAAACGTATTTCATTTCGTTTTCTTTATTCGTTTTCTAACAAATTCCAGATTTTCGAAACGATTCGAGTTTTGGATCGGTCGAAAAATGATCGACCGACTTAAATTCTGTGTGAAAAATAGCTGGTTGTTAAAGTGAAGTTCCACCCAAAAATGGAACTTCCGCTTTTCCGATTCCTCCCCCCCTCCGCTGTCATATTTGGCACCCTTCAGGGGGGAGGGGGGAGCAGATACTAATGCAAGTACTTTGCTCCCACTTCCGGGCATAGATACCCGAGCCACCTGTGGGTATCTACGCCACTTCCGGCGCCTTTTCCGTTCCCCCCCCGTCTTCTGTGAAACACACAGGTCCCAGAAGACAGCGGGGACCAGTTAGGACGCGCAGCGCGACTCGCACATGCTCGACAAGACACCGGCATTCCATATCAACCCTACTCCAAAATGTAAAATAAACTGCATGGGGTCCCTCCAAAAATCCATACCAGACCCAACATCCGAGCATGCAGCCCCAGCAGGCCAGGAAGGGGGAGGGGACGAGCAAGTGACACCGCCCCCCCCCCCCCCGTCCTGAACCATACCAGCCCACCACCCAAAGCACCTTGTGCCCATGTTGATGAGGACAAGGGCCTCTTCCCCACAACCCTGGGCGGTGGTTGTGGGGGTCTGCAGCAGGGGGCTTATCAAGATCCGGAAGCCCCCTTTCCCGTCGTGTGACTGAGTAAGGGGTACCCACCAAAAAAGCGTACAAACAGGTAGATTCAGGTACGTTGGCGTAACTTTGCGGCGACGTAGCTTAAGGCATTTAAGCTACGCCGCCGTAAGTTAGTGAGGCAAGTACATGATTCACAATGTACTTGCCTGCTAAGTTACGTCGGCGTAGCCTAAAGCGGGCGGGCGTAAGGGCGCCTAATTCAAATGTGTTTGAGGGGGGCGCGTTTTATGTTAATGGCGCTTGACCTCACATTTTTTACGTTTTTTTTTTCACTGCGCATGCACCGGGCGCCTACATTTCCCAGTGTGCATTGAGGCTAAATACGCCGCACGGGTCTACTGATTTCGACTCGGACGTAAACGACGTAAATCCCGATTCACGGACGACTTCCGCAAACGGCGTAAAAAAATTTGAATTTCGACGCGGGAACGGCGGCCATACTTGACATTACTATTCTAATAGGGCCTAGCTCTAACTTTACGAGGCATATCTCTTACGTAAACGGCGTAAAAAGGTACTGCGTCGGCCGGGCGTACGTTCGTGAATCGGCGTATCTCCTCATTTACATATTCTACGCCGACCGCAATGGAAGCGCCACCTAGCGGCCATCCGAAATATTGCAATCTAAGATAGGACGGCGCAAGCCATCGTATCTTAGATATGTTTAGGCGTATCTCTGTTTGAGCATACACTTAAACATACGTCGGCGTAGATTCTGAGTTAGGCCGGCTTATCTACTGATAATCTACTGATAATCCGGCCTAACTCTACCTGAATCTACCTAAAAGTGAATAAAGACACAACACAAGTTTTTGACAATTTCTTTATTAAACAAAAAACAAAAACATGTCCCCTGATGTAGATCCATCTTCAATCACAAGGCCCCCCGGACCGCCGGACCCGCCCCCAGCGCCCTCTCCTGCCCCAAAGCACCGCTCATCCTCCACCTTTCCTGGGCTGCCGGGCTGCGCGCTTAGATAAGGGTCTGGTATGGATTTAGGGGGGACCGCCCCACGCAATTTATTTTTATTTTTTTGATTGCCGGCATTCATTTGTTTACATTTCAGCCTTCAGTGGGGAGGCCCGCTGACAGCTGACGAGTCATTGGTTGTTAGGGACGCGGGCGGCAGGCCCCTTAAAGGGGTTATAATCCTCATCCTATGCATTTAGGTAAAAAAACTTCTGATAGGTACCGGCCCCCCAGCCCCCCCCGTTACTTACCTGAGCCCTGGAAAGTCTTCAATAGACCTCCTCCCTCATAGTAGATCCCACCCAGCATCATAAAGACCCCGCCTCCCTCATAATAAACCCCTCCCAGCATCAATAGACCCCCTCCCTCATAGTAGATCCCTCCCAGCATCAATAGACCCCCTCCCTCATAGTAGATCCCTCCCAGCATCAATAGACCCCCTCCCTCATAGTAGATCTCTCCCAGCATCAATAGACCCCCTCCCTCATAGTAGATCCCTCCCAGCATCAATAGACCCCCTCCCTCATAGTAGATCTCTCCCAGCATCAATAGACCCCCTCCCTCATAGTAGATCCTTCCCAGCATCAATAGACCCCCTCCCTTATAGTAGATCCCTCTCAGCATCAATAGACCCCCTCCCTCATAGTAGATCCCTCCCAGCATCAATAGACCCCTCCCTCATAGTAGATCCCTCCCAGCATCAATAGACCCCCTCCCTCATAGTAGATCCTTCCCAGCATCAATAGACCCCCTCCCTTATAGTAGATCCCTCTCAGCATCAATAGACCCCACCTCCCTCTTAGTAGATCCCCCCAGCATCAATAGACCCCTCCCTCATAGTAGATCCCTCCCAGCATCATAAAGACCCCGCCTCCCTCATAGTAAACCCCTCCCAGCATCAATAGACCCCCTCCCTCATAGTAGATTCCTCCCAGCATCAATAGACCCCACCCCCCTCATAGTAGATCCCTACTATGCAAACGCCCTTTACCTCGGACTCCCCAAGTACCAAATCGCTCGTCTACAAGTCGTTCAAAATACGGCCGCTAGACTTGTGACTGGGAAAAAACCTTGGGAATCAATCTCACCTTCGCTGAGAACCCTTCATTGGTTGCCAGTAAAAGACAGAATCACTTTTAAAGCACTCTGTCTAACGCATAGATGTATCCATGGGAACGCTCCCCATTATCTATGCGAAAAAATAAAAGCTCATAAACGCAATCGCGTTCTGCGATCCACCAATCAAAATTTCCTCCAGATACCCAAAGCCAGATACAAGTCCAAAGGAGAAAGGAGATTCGCGGTCCAAGGACCCAGACTATGGAACGCTTTACCAACCAGCGTCCGCTTGGAGGAGAACCACTTGGCCTTCAGGAAAAAGATCAAGACTCATCTCTTTTGATACCAAAGGAGACAGGAACAACAAGCGCCCAGAGGCGATTAAATTCGCATGTGCTGCGCTATATAAGTTTTCATTCATTCATTCATTCATTCACTCCCAGCATCAAAAGACCCCCTCCCTCATAGTAGATCCCTCCCAGCATCAATAGACCCCCTCCCTCATAGTAGATCCCTCCCAGCATCAATAGACCCCCCTCCCTCATAGTAGATCCCTCCCAGCATCAATAGACCCCCTCCCTCATAGTAGATCCTCCCAGCATAAATAGACCCCTCCCTCGTAGTAGATCCCACCCAGCATCAATAGACCCCCTGCCTCATAGTAGATTCCTCCCAGCATCAATAGACCCCCTACCTTATAGTAGATCCCTCTCAGCATCAATAGACCCGCTCCCTCATAGTAGATCCCACCCAGCATCAATAGACCCCCTCCCTCATAGTAGATCCCTCTCAGCATCAATAGACCCCCTCCCTCATAGTAGATCCCTTCCAGCATCAATAGATCTCCTCCCCCCAGAAACAGTAGACCCCTCACTAGCAACAATAGACCTATTAGGCAAACAGTAGATTTCCTGCAACAATAGATCTCCCTCATTGGACCCTTCCGCACACTCAGTACCCCTTGTCATTATACACATTGGGTGCGGGAGGTGGTGGACCTGTGTTCCCCCGCGTTCCCCTGGGAGGAGGGGTGTGATATCGGGACTGCCAAGCACTGACATGGAAGTCAGAGGACAAAGACGAGGCCCGGGCAGGGCAGAGGTTTATTCCCCATCAGGGTACCTACCATGAGCGCTCCCCCGATGGCGCTGTGTAGAAGAGGTGGGCAGGGACTCAGCACTGCTATACCCATAATGTACCCGCCCATGATGGAACCGACCAATGACAGCACACCGACAGCCACCAGAGACCTGCAGGAGAGAGACATTGGTGGGGTTACTGGAGAAGGGAGTCACAGTGGTCAGGAGTATGTAACATACAGTGCAGTGGTCAGGAGTATGTAACATACAGTGCATTGTACAGAGTGCAGTGGTCAGGAGTAAGTAACATGCAGTGCATTGTACTGAGTGCAGTGGTCAGGAGTATGTAACATACAGTGCATTGTACTGAGTGCAGTGGTCAGGAGTATGTAACATACAGTGCAGTGGTCAGGAGTATGTAACATACAGTGCAGTGGTCAGGAGTATGTAACATACAGTGCAGTGGTCAGGAGTATGTAACATACAGTGCAGTGGTCAGGAGTATGTAACATACAGTGCAGTGGTCAGGAGTATGTAACATACAGTGCATTGTACAGAGTGCAGTGGTCAGGAGTATGTAACATACAGTGCATTGTACAGAGTGCAGTGGTCAGGAGTAAGTAACATGCAGTGTCCAGTTAGTCCCCCCCATTCTCAGTACCTGTTGGGCAGACACATGGCTATGCCACAGGCCAGTGGGTTTGCCATGGAGGCAAGGGTGGCAGCCAGATGGTAGATGTGCCCTCCGTATGGCATGCAGGAGTAGGTCTGGACCGCGGGCAGTACCGCGTTGGTCAATGCGTTGACCCAGGCCAGGACCAGGAAGATGAAGATCTTCTCACACCGGGAATATCTTTCCTTCTTCACTGCGGTGACCTCTTCTTCCATCATCGGTCGTTGCTCCACCCCCTTTCCCCAGGACTCCACCTCATCTCTTTTCCGCTTCTTTAGCGCCTCCTGGTGCCTGTGGTTGCGTGTGTCGGGCAAGGTGTGAAGGATGGTAAACGCTATCAGACAGATGCCCATCATACCGGCCAAGAACAAGAAGAAGCCCCAGGCCGGAAACCTGGCCGGCTGGTAAACGGCTGTGAGATTTCCAAAGACAAAGGACCCATTGGCCTCAGTGATGTTCACCGGCTCACAGCTCAAAACCCCGACGCCTTGTGCCAGGGCCAGGAGTGCCGGCATCAAGCCACTTAGTCCTTCTCCAATGAAATACGAGACCAGGTAGTCAGGCCGGAGACGGGTCATGTATGGAAGGAAGGTGACCGAAGAGGTGCAGTCCACCAAGGACAGGAAGAAGATCAGGGAGAGCAGCGCCGTACTCCTCCGCGTTCCTCCGACCCAGCTGGTCTTCTGCCACAGAAATGCCAGGAGCACACAGGACACGACCCCCACCCCTAACAGGACAAATATGACCGGTCCCTCCCGGAGCCACCCTGGGCGAAACTTGTGAGTCAGTGTGACCGCCAGGGGCCCAATATTGGCAAACTGGATAAGAAGAGACAAGTAAGAGGGTAACTCCCAACCTTCCGGTGCCTGAGGCACCAACAGGGGCAACTCCACCCATACCCCATTGATGGCAACCCAGGAGCCCAAACCAAGCAAGCAGGAGAGAATATGAAGGACAAGAGCCATGACTGTCCACGTCACCGGATGTTCTGGAATAATTCACATCAATGTCTCATCAGAGGAAGTCTTCATCTGCAGGAGAAGCACCAATGAGGGAGTTCAAGATCTGGGATCTAATAATGAGGATCTGGGATAGAATAATAAGGATCTGGGATCGAATAATGAGGATCTAGGATCTAATAATGAGGATCTAGGATCTAATAATGAGGATCTGGGATCTAATAATGAGGATCTGGGATCTATTCATGAGGATCTGGGATCTAATAATGAGGATCTGGGATCGAATAATGAGGATCTAATAATGAGGATCTGGGATCTAATAATGAGGATCTAATAATGAGGATCTGGGATCTAATAATGAGGATCTGGGATCTAATAATGAGGATCTGGGATCTAATAATGAGGATCTAATAATGAGGATCTAGATCTAATAATGAGGATCTGGGATCTATTAATGAGGATCTGGGATCTAAGAATGAGGATCTTCTCTCATCCAGACCCCGGGAGGGGGAAGGACTTGTATCCAGACCAAATGATGAACATCTATTCCAGCTGAACAGAATCCTCATCCATAGTGTTCGGAGGTGGCCGGGTTCTCTACCTTCCTGAAGATAAAATCCACCAACCAGAGACAATAGTTGGAATTCCGAAGGCGGCTCTTTATCCCGGAAATGAAAACATTCCAGCGCCTGTGAAGAGGAAATCAGATAATAAAGAATTATTTACTGAGAGAGAAGAGAAATTCCGAGGACTTACGGAAATTCCGAGGACAGATACGACCTCCTAGATCTGCCTTTATCAACACTTTCAATGCAGAGGAACCCTTGAAATAACTTTCTGGTCTAAGCAGGCCCGTCACTACAAGGCAGGCAAAACAAGCAATTGCTTGGGGCTCCCGAGCTGGCCTGGGGCCCCAAGCAGGGCCCTTGCCGCCCTTCCTATATGCTGCAGCCACCTGAGCGCTCTATAGAGAGCCTGCAGCACTGCTGCCTCGAGTCGTCACTTCCCCTTCTCTGTAGCATGGCCGAGCTCCTTCCTTCCTCCTGTCAGTCCAGACTCCAACTGGGGTACCGCGCGGTACAGGAGATTCAGTTTCCTGTTCCCGGCCAGACTGACAGGAAGTGCACACTGAGTGCTCACTTGCTTTCAGTCCGGCCAGGAACAGGAAACTGAATCTCCTGGGACCCGGGGGCGTAAAAAGATCATAGGGAGGGAGAGGGGGGTCAGGGGGAGTAAAAAGAACATGGGGGGCTTTGCGTTAGTGCATGCGTGTGTGGGGGGTTGGGGGGCCTCCATGTCCATTTTGCTTGGGGCCCCCAAATTCCTTCAAACAGCTTTGGGTCTAAGGCAACCCCTACTAATAATAACTATATCTTCAACTCATGATTCATTAGTGTGATGTTCTGTGGGAACTTATCTGAGAGGCAGAAATTGCTCCTTGCCCAAGGAAGGTGGGTAAGAGGAGATTGAGGGGTGTAAGGTGGGTGAGAGGAGATGGGGGGATGTAAGGTGGGTGAGAGGAGATGGAGGGATGTAAGGTGGGTGAGAAGAAATTAAGGTGGGTGAGAGGAGATGGGGGGATGTAAGGTGGGTGAGAGGAAATTAAGGTGGGTGAGAGGAGATGGGGGGATGTAAGGTGGGTGAGAGGAAATTAAGGTGGGTGAGAGGAGATGGGGGGATGTAAGGTGGGTGAGAGGAGATGGAGGGATGTAAGGTGGGTGAGAGGAAATTAAGGTGGGTGAGAGGAGATGGAGGGATGTAAGGTGGGTGAGAGGAAATGAAGGTGGATGAGAGGAGATGGAAGGGTGTAAGGTGGGTAAGAGAAGAAAAAAACATTAAAGGTGGTACTGAAATGATGGACGGATACAATTAGGAGAAAGGAGACAATGGAGGGATGAAAGGTGGTACTTGGAGGAGATGGAGGGATGGAAGGTGGTATTAGGAGGAGATGGAGGGATGGAAGGTGGTACTTGGAGGAGATGGAGGGATGGAAGGTGGTACTTGGAGGAGATGGAAGGTGGTACTTGGAGGAGATGGAGGCATGGAGGATGGTACTTGGAGGAGATGGAGGGATGGAAGGTGGTACTTGGAGGAGATGGAGGGATGGAAGGTGGTACTTGGAGGAGATGGAGGGATGGAAGGTGGTACTTGGAGGAGATGGAGGGATGGAAGGTGGTACTTGGAGGAGATGGAGGGATGGAAGGTGGTATTAGGAGGAGATAGAGGGATGGAAGGTGGTACTTGGAGGAGATGGAGGGATGGAAGGTGGTACTTGGAGGAGATGGAGGGATGGAAGATGGTATTTGGAGGAGATGGAGGGATGGAAGGTGGTACTTGGAGGAGATAGAGGGATGGAAGGTGGTACTTGGAGGTGATGGAGGGTGGTACTTGAAGGCAATAAAGGCAAGTAGAGGAATTGAGGGATTAAAGATGAGTGAGGGGAGATGAAGCTGGGGGGGGGGGGGGGTGTAAGGTGGGTGAGAGGAAATGAAGGTGGATGAGAGGAGATGGAGGGTGTGAAGGACTTTTATGCAATTGCCTATATGCTTCAGTAATTCTCTCCTTGCTATTTTAATGTCTGTGTGTTCTGTGTAGAAGGTGATTTAATGTGGACTCATTCCTCTGCATAACAGACTGTTGAAATGTTAATGTCCCATCCCCAGCCAGCTCTCTATTCTAAAGGGTAATTGATCTATTGTGTGTGAAGAAGACCTGTGTTTACCCTTAAGAGATGTGTATTGTATCGTCAGGCTAAATGATTAGATAATTGGCTCATGTTAATTATTCTGATTGCTTCGTTGTAGTAATTAACTTCGCTGATGTCATTATCCAAAGAAATGTGTCTTCAGGGTCGGCGCCAGAGTGTCTACCTATAATCTGTATGGGAGCCCCAGTGTGTGGAAAGGGGGTGGAAATTTCATTGTTCTTTGATTGATGATTATCTTGTAAACTGTATATAACTAGCAGAATGCTGCCATTAAAGTGTGTCTTGTTCCAGCATTAAGCTTTGGCTCATGTGTGGATTATTGGGGCAATTCCTACTCGTGGAATATTGGGTGATTTTCTTTATGGGAAGAAGGGAAGACTTGACGGGGATATTTTCTACTACCGTCACAGAGGGATGTAAGGTGGGTAAGAGAAGAAAAAAGCATGGAAGGTGGTACTGAAAGGATGGATGGATACAATTGGGAGAAAGGAGACAGTGGAGGGATAGAAGGTGGTACTTGGAGGCAATGGAGGGATGGAAGGTGGTACTGAGAGGAGAGTAAGGAATGGAAGGTGGTACTGAGAGGGGGGGGGGAGCGATGGAAGTTGGTACTGAGAGGGGGGGAAGGGATGGAAGGTGGTACCAGCACAAGATGGAGGGTTAGAAAATGGTACTTTGGATAATGGAGAAGGAGGGATGGAAGGTGGTATTTGGAGGAGATGGAGGGATGGAAGGTGGTATTAGGAGGAGATGGAGGGATGGAAGATGGTATTTGGAGGAGATGGAGGGATGGAAGGTGGTATTAGGAGGAGATGGAGGGATGGAAGGTGGTATTTGGAGGAAATGGAGGGATGGAAGGTGGTATTAGGAGGAGATGGAGGGATGGAAGGTGGTATTAGGAGGAGATGGAGGGATGGAAGGTGGTACTTGGAGGAGATGGAGGGATGGAAGGTGGTACTTGGAGGAGATGGAGGGATGGAAGGTGGTATTAGGAGGAGATGGAGGGATGGAAGGTGGTATTTGGAGGAAATGGAGGGATGGAAGGTGGTATTAGGAGGAGATGGAGGGATGGAAGGTGGTATTAGGAGGAGATGGAGGGATGGAAGGTGGTACTTGGAGGAGATGGAGGGATGGAAGGTGGTACTTGGAGGAGATGGAGGGATGGAAGGTGGTATTAGGAGGAGATGGAGGGATGGAAGGTGGTATTTGGAGGAAATGGAGGGATGCAAGGTGGTATTTGGAGGAGATGGAGGGATGGAAGGTGGTACTTGGAGGAGATGGAGAGATGGAAGGTGGTATTAGGAGGAGATGGAGGGATGGAAGGTGGTATTAGGAGGAGATGGAGGGATGGAAGGTGGTACTTGGAGGAGATGGAGGGATGGAAGGTGGTACTTGGAGGAGATGGAGGGATGGAAGGTGGTGTTAGGAGGAGATGGAGGGATGGAAGGTGGTATTTGGAGGAAATGGAGGGATGGGAGGTGGTACTTGGAGGAGATGGAGGGATGGAAGGTGGTATTAGGAGGAGATGGAGGGATGGAAGGTGGTATTTGGAGGAAATGGAGGGATGGAAGGTGGTATTAGGAGGAGATGGAGGGATGGAAGGTGGTATTTGGAGGAGATGGAGGAATGGAAGGTGGTATTTGGAGGAAATGGAGGGATGGAAGGTGGTATTTGGAGGAGATGGAGGGATGGAAGGTGGTGTTAGGAGGAGATAGAGGGATGGAAGGTGGTATTTGGAGGAAATGGAGGGATGGAAGGTGGTATTTGGAGGAGATGGAGGGATGGAAGGTGGTATTAGGAGGAGATGGAGGGATGGAAGGTGGTATTTGGAGGAGATAGAGGGATGGAAGGTGGTATTTGGAGGAAATGGAGGGATGGAAGGTGGTATTTGGAGGAGATGGAGGGATGGAAGGTGGTACTTGGAGGAAATGGAGGGATGGAAGGTGGTACTTGGAGGAAATGGAGGGATGGAAGGTGGTATTTGGAGGAGATGGAGGGATGGAAGGTGGTGTTAGGAGGAGATGGAGGGATGGAAGGTGGTATTTGGAGGAAATGGAGGGATGGAAGGTGGTATTTGGAGGAAATGGAGGGATGGAAGGTGGTATTTGGAGGAGATGGAGGGATGGGAGGTGGTACTTGGAGGAGATGGAGGGATGGAAGGTGGTATTAGGAGGAGATGGAGGGATGGAAGGTGGTATTTGAAGGAAATGGAGGGATGGAAGGTGGTACTTGGAGGAGATGGAGGGATGGAAGGTGGTACTTGGAGGAAATGGAGGGATGGAAGGTGGTATTTGGAGGAGATGGAGGGATGGAAGGTGGTATTTGGAGGGAGAGATGGCAGGTGGGTGAGAATGCGCAATGGTTGGCTAATCTTTACATTTCATACTGAACAGCACAATCTGCAGACTGATGGGAAATTTCGGGGTTCGTCATGTTGGGCGCAGTGAGCTGTAGAGAAATTCACTATTTTTGGTCTATGAGTGACCCCCCCCCCCCACGGGGCACTTACCTTTTGTTTGCCAGTTAGTGATATTTTCCTCAGGGAGGGGGTGGGTGCAGCTGCCAGTTAGTGATATATTTCCGGGCAAAGGGGTGGCGGAGCTGCCAGCTAGCAGCTGACATTCCAGAAGGGATTAATAAAGTACAGAACTACCTACATCCCGCCCAAGTCTGCCGCAGATCGCGTGATAGGAAGGTTTCTTCCCCCAGACTGACCCATATGGGGGGGGGGATCTCCATAAACACCCTCCACACAACTACTTACCTCCTGTCATAGGAAAGTCCCCATACCACCTACCTCCAGAGAGGGGTACCTCCTCCATAACTATGTCATACTCCACACCTCCAACACAACTACTTACCTCCTGTCATAGGAAAGTCCCCATACCACCTACCTCCAGAGAGGGGTACCTCCTCCATAACTATGTCATACTCCACACCTCCAACACAACTACTTACCTCCTGTCATAGGAAAGTCCCCATACCACCTACCTCCAGAGAGGGGTATCTCCTCCATAACTATGTCATACTCCACACCTACTACACAACTACTTACCCCATGTCATAGGAGAGTCCCCATACCACCTACCTCCAGAGAGGGGTATCTTCTCAATAACTATTCACACGCCACACCTACTACACAACTACTTACCTCCTGTCATAGGAAAGTCCCCATACCACCTACCTCCAGAGAGGGGTACCTCCTCCATAACTATGTCATACTCCACACCTACTACACAACTACTTACCTCCTGTCATAGGAAAGTCCCCATACCACCTACCTCCAGAGAGGGGTATCTCCTCCATAACTATGTCATACTCCACACCTACTACACAACTACTTACCTCCTGTCATAGGAAAGTCCCCATACCACCTACCTCCAGAGAGGGGTATCTCCTCCATAACTATTCACACTTCACACCTACTACACAACTACTTACCCCCATTATAGAAAATTCTCACAAGATACAGCATATTAGGTAGGTGTTCCCAGACATCACAGGATAGGTAGTTGGGAGGGGAACATTTTATTCCAGGGAGGGGTATCTCCTCCATGAGTACATAACACGCCACACCTATTACATAACTACTTACCTCCTGTCATTGAGAACTCCTCTGATAAAGAACACAGCACATTACTAACTTACCTGATAAAGAAGGTAACTCACAACATCTACTTACCAACCTACCTCTGGCCTCAGAACATACCTCTTCTCTTCATACAAAACACCTCACAACCACCTACCTTCCTCCTGTCCCAGAGTATACCGAACACCCCCAGTCAAAGAAGAGGTAAGTTGGTGCCCCCAGAGATCTCAGTACCAGTAGGTAGGTGGCCTCAGGTCACACAACAAATAGGGAGGGGATCTCAGGTGACACAGCATAGGTGGGTAGATAGGTGGTCTCCAATGGTACATTACAAGTAGGGAGGTGGTTTCCTGTGACAGAAGACAGGTAGGTGGAGACAGAATGCGTAGGTAGGTGGTTTGGGATGATACAGGACAGGTAAGGGGGTTCAGAAACAGAGGACAGGAGGGTAGGTGGTCTCAAGTGATTCAGAAATAGTAGACAGATACGTAGTCTCAGGTCATACAGGACAGGTAGGTAGTGGCAGGTGATACAGGACAGGTAGGTAGTGTCAGGAATGTGGTCTCTGGTGATACAGCACAGGTAAGTAGGCAGACTTAAGTGATTCAGAAATGGGAAATAGGTAGGTATTCTCCGGTGATTCGAGACAGGTAGGTAGATGGCTTCAGGTGATGCAGGGTTAGTAGGTAGGTGGTCTCTGGAAAGACAGGATGTCTAGGTAGGTGGGTCTCAGGTGATACAGAATGAGTAGGTGGGTAGTCTCATGTGATTCAGAAGTAGTAGGTAGGTAGTCCCAGGTTATATAGGACTTCTAGGTGTTCTCTAGTGACACAAGACAGGAAGGTAGGTGGTCTCAGGTGATACAGGGAGGGTAGGTAGGTAATCTCAGTTGGTAGAAGTGGGTAGACTTAGGTAACACAGGATGGGCAGAGGGGTGGTCTCTGGTGACACATGATGGGTATGTAGGTTGCCTCAGGTGATTCAAAAGTGGTAGGTAGGTGGTCTCAGGTTATACAGGGCCAATAGGTAGGTAGTCTCTGGGGAAAATGGGGCAGGTAGGTAAGAAATCTCATGTTATAAAGAGTGGTTAGGTGATCGCAGTTGATACTGTAGGTAGGTGGTCCTAGGTGATAAAGGACAGGAAGGTAGGTGATCTCAGCTGACAGAATGGGTAGGTAGGTGATCCAGGATGGGCAGGGAGGTGATCTTGGGGAAAACAAGACAGATATGTAGGTGGCCTCAGGTGATACAGGATGGGTAGGTGGTTGGTCTCATGTGATTCAGAAGTGGTAGGTTTATACAGGTGTTCTCTAGTGACACAAGACAGGAAGGTAGGTGGTCTCAAGTGATACAGGGTGGGTAGGTAGATGATCTCAGTTGGTAGAAGACAAGCAAGTAGGTGGTCTTAGGTAATACAGAACATGAAGGTAGATGATCTCAGCTGACAGAGAATGGGTAGGTAGGTGGTCTAAGGTGACAAAGAATAGGAAGGTAGGTTGTATCAGGTGATGGTAGGTAGTTGGATTCGGGTGACACAGGATAGGTGGGAAGGTGGTTTCACGTGATACAGCAGTGGTAGGTAGGTAGTCTCAGGTGATACAGAATAGGAAGGTAGGTTGTCTCAGGTGACACAGAATAGGAAGGTAGGTTGTCTCAGGTGACACAGAATAAGAAGGTAGGACAGAATAGGAAGGTAGGTTGTCTCAGGTGACACAGAATAGGAAGGTAGGTTGTCTCAGGTGACACAGAATAGGAAGGTAGGTTGTCTCAGGTGACACAGAATAAGAAGGTAGGTTGTCTCAGGTGACACAGAATAAGAAGGTAGGACAGAATAGGAAGGTAGGTTGTCTCAGGTGATGCAGGAAGGTAGGTAGTTGGATTCAGATGACACATGATAGGTAGGTAGGTGATCTTGAGGAAAACAGGGCGGGTAGGAAGGGGGTCTCAGGTGATGCAGGAAGGTAGGCAGGTTGTCTCAGGTGATGCAGGAAAGTAGGTAGGTAGTCTCAGGTGATGCAGGAAGGTAGGTAGTTGGATTCGGGTGACACAGGATAGGTAGGTGATCTTGGGGAAATCATGGCGGGTAGGAAGGGGGTCTCAGGTGACACAGGATGGAAGGTAGGACAGAATAGGAAGGTAGGTAGTCTCAGGTGATGCAGGAAGGTAGGTAGTTGGATTCGGGTGACACAGGATAGGTAGGTAGGTGATCTTGGGGAAATCATGGCGGGTAGGAAGGGGGTCTCAGGTGATGCAGGATAGAAGGTAGGTGATCTCGGCTATCACAGGTAGGTCCTCCCATGTGGCTGTCACCCCCCCCCCCCGTAGGTGGTCACTCACCCATGTGTGGTGCTGGAGGTCGGTCTCGGTTCTGGGATGGGATGAGAGGAAAGTGACTTATGTCTCAGCTGATGGAGGAGTGACTGGAGGAGGGGTGAGCAGAGGGGGGGGGGGGAGGGGATGGAGAGCACTCACCTTCTTCATACATGGAGGGTGGATTGTGCCGGGGGGGGGGGGGGAGTCCTCCGGCTGTACAGATCAGTTCTCAGACCAGCCAGGATGACTCGGCACAATTCACACAATGCAGGGAGTATTCACCCATACACAGTGCAATCAGCATCGCGTCTGAACACAGGACAGATCACCGTGAGGCTGCAAAATAACCCCTCCCTATATACTCTCTATATACCTCCTATATACTCTCTATATACCCTCCTATATACTCTCCATATACTCTCTATATACCCCATATACCCCCTATATACTCTCCATATACCCCCTATATACTCTCTATATTCTCTCTATATACCCTCCCTATATACACCCCATATACTCTCTATATACCTCCTATATACTCCATATATACTCTCTATATACCCCATATATACACTCCATATACTCTCTATATACCCCATATACCCCCTATATACTCTCCATATACCCCCTATATACTCTCTATATTCTCTCTATATACCCTCCCTATATACACCCTATATACTCTCTATATACTCTCCTATATACCCTCTATATACTCTCTATATACCCTCCTATATACTCCATATATACTCTCTATATACCCCATATATACACTCCATATACTCTCTATATACTCTCCTATATACCCTCCTATATACTCTCTATATACTCTCCTATATACCCTCCTATATACCCTCTATATACTCTCTATATACCCTCCTATATACTCTCTATATACCCTCCTATATACTCTCTATATACACTCCTATATACTCTCTATATACCCTCTATATACTCTCTATATACCCTCTATATACTCTCTATATACCCTCCTATATACTCTCTATATACACTCCTATATACTCTCTATATACCCTCTATATACTCTCTATATACCCCTATATACCCTCTATATACTCTCTATATACACTCCTATATACTCTCTATATACCCTCTATATACTCTCTATATACCCTCCTATATACTCTCTATATACCCTCCTATATACTCTCTATATACACTCCTATATACTCTCTATATACCCTCTATATACTCTCTATATACCCCCTATATACCCTCTATATACTCTCTATATACACTCCTATATACTCTCTATATACCCTCTATATACTCTCTATATACCCTCCTATATACTCTCTATATACCCTCCTATATACTCTCTATATACACTCCATATACCCTCCTATATACTCTCTATATACACTCCTATATACTCTCTATATACCCCCTATATACTCTCTATATACCCCCTATGTACTCTCTATATACCCTCTATATACCCTCTATATACCCCCTATATACTCTCTATATACCCTCTATATACACTCCATATATACTCTCTATATACCCCCTATATACTCTCTATATACACTCCATATATACTCTCTATATACCTTCCTATATACTCTCCTATATACTCTCTATACACCCTCTATATACCCTCCTATATACTCTCTATATACCCCCTATATACACTCCTATATACCCTCCTATATACCCCCTATATACACTCTATATACTCTCTATATACCCTCCTATATACTCTCTATATACCCTCTATATACTCTCCTATATACTCTCTATATACCCTCTATATACTCTCCTATATACTCTCTATATACCCTCCTATATACCCCCTATATACTCTCCTATATACCCTCCTATATACCTCTATATACACTCCTATATACCCTCCTATGTACGCTCTATATACCCCCTATATACTCTCTATATACCCCCTATATACTCTCTATATACACTCCTATATACTCTCTATATACCCCCTATATACTCTCTATAAACCCCCTATATACTCTCCTATATACACTTTATATACCCCCTATATACTCTCTATATACCCCCTATATACTCTCTATATACCCTCCTATATACTCTCCTATATAATCGGTGCCCAACCTTTTGAAGAGTGAGGGCCACAATGAGCGGATGACAGGTCCGCGTCCACACTGCGTATACAAAGTGGGACACAGACACAGCCCACCCTACTCTATGGACCCTCCCACCTGATCAGATGGAAGGGGGCGGATCCACTTCTCTCACCTGATCAGATGGAAGGGGGCGGATCCACTTCTCTCACCTGATCAGATGGAAGGGGGCGGATCCACTTCTCTCACCTGATCAGATGGAAGGGGGCGGATCCACTTCTCTCACCTGATCAGATGGAAGGGGGCGGATCCACTTCTGTTTTTTAGCAGATTGGATGGAAAGTAGGCACACGTCTGATTACATCTGTTACCCCATAGAGGTGAATGGAGGGTCTGATACCCCATAGAGGTGAATGGAGGGTCTGATTACATCTGTTACCCCATAGAGGTGAATGGAGGGTCTGATTACATCTGTTACTCCATAGAGGTGAATGGAGGGTCTGATTACATCTGTTACCCCATAGAGGTGAATGGAGGGTCTGATTACATCTGTTACCCCATAGAGGTGAATGGAGGGTCTGATTACATCTGCTACCCCATAGAGGTGAATGGAGGGTCTGATTACATCTGTTACCCCATAGAGGTGAATGGAGGGTCTGATTACATCTGTTACCCCATAGAGGTGAATGGAGGGTCTGATTACATCTGTTACCCCATAGAGGTGAATGGAGGGTCTGATTACATCTGCTACCCCATAGAGGTGAATGGAGGGTCTGATTACATCTGCTACCCCATAGAGGTGAATGAAGGGTCTGATTACATCTGCTACCCCATAGAGGTGAATGGAGGGTCTGATTACATCTGTTACCCCATAGAGGTGAATGAAGGGTCTGATTACATCTGCTACCCCATAGAGGTGAATGAAGGGTCTGATTACATCTGTTACCCCATAGAGGTGAATGGAGGGTCTGATTACATCTGCTACCCCATAGAGGTGAATGGAGGGTCTGATTACATCTGTTACCCCATAGAGGTGAATGGAGGGTCTGATTACATCTGTTACCCCATAGAGGTGAATGGAGGGTCTGATTACATCTGCTACCCCATAGAGGTGAATGGAGGGTCTGATTACATCTGCTACTCCATAGAGGTGAATGGAGGGTCTGATTACATCTGCTACCCCATAGAGGTGAATGGAGGGTCCGATTACATCTGCTACTCCATAGAGGTGAATGGAGGGTCTGATTACATCTGCTACCCCATAGAGGTGAATGGAGGGTCTGATTACATCTGCTACTCCATAGAGGTGAATGGGGGGTCTGATTACATCTGTTACCCCATAGAGGTGAATGGAGGGTCTGATTACATCTGCTACTCCATAGAGGTGAATGGAGGGTCTGATTACATCTGTTACCCAATAGAGGTGAATGGAGGGTCTGATTACATCTGCTACTCCATAGAGGTGAATGGAGGGTCTGATTACATCTGCTACCCCATAGAGGTGAATGGAGGGTCTGATTACATCTGTTACCCAATAGAGGTGAATGAAGGGTCTGATTACATCTGTTACCCCATATAGGTGAATGGAGGGTCTGATTACATCTGCTACCCCATAGAGGTGAATGGAGGGTCTGATTACATCTGTTACCCCATAGAGGTGAATGGAGGGTCTGATTAAATCTGATACCCCATAGAGGTGAATGAAGGGTCTGATTACATCTGTTACCCCATAGAGGTGAATGGAGGGTCTGATTACATCTGCTACCCCATAGAGGTGAATGGAGGGTCTGATTACATCTGCTACCCCATAGAGGTGAATGGAGGGTCTGATTACATCTGTTACCCCATAGAGGTGAATGGAGGGTCTGATTACATCTGCTACTCCATAGAGGTGAATGGAGGGTCTGATTGGGTCAGACGGCTCATGTTAAAGGGGTCTAAGGCTCCTTTTACACTGATGGTCTGCGGTCTACCCCCCACTGTGGATGCAGCGCAGTGCGCCTGCGGCTTTCCTGCAGGTTAGCTGCACTTTGCCATAGAATTCTATCATATCCTGCAGGTGTGGTGCACTTTCTGAAAGCGCCCCGACCCGCAGGTAAAACCAGAAGTCTAAGGGTCAGTGCAGGTAAAACCAGAAGTCTAAGGGTCAGTGCAGGTAAAACCAGAAGTCTAAGGGTCAGTGCAGGTAAAACAGAAGTCTAAGGGTCAGTGCAGGTAAAACAGAAGTCTAAGGGTCAGTGCAGGTAAAACCAGAAGTCTGTGGGTCAGTGCAGGTAAAAGCAGAAGTCTAAGGGTCAGTGCAGGTAAAACCAGAAGTCTAAGGGTCAGTGCAGGTAAAAGCAGAAGTCTAAGGGTCAGTGCAGGTAAAACAGAAGTCTAAGGGTCAGTGCAGGTAAAAGCAGAAGTCTAAGGGTCAGTGCAGGTAAAACCAGAAGTCTAAGGGTCAGTGCAGGTAAAAGCAGAAGTCTAAGGGTCAGTGCAGGTAAAACAGAAGTCTAAGGGTCAGTGCAGGTAAAACCAGAAGTCTAAGGGTCAGTGCAGGTAAAACCAGAAGTCTGTGGGTCAGTGCAGGTAAGACCAGAAGTCTAAGGGTCAGTGCAGGTAAAACAGAAGTCTAAGGGTCAGTGCAGGTAAAACAGAAGTCTAAGGGTCAGTGCAGGTAAAACCAGAAGTCTAAGGGTCAGTGCAGGTAAAACCAGAAGTCTAAGGGTCAGCGCAGGTAAAACCAGAAGTCTGTGGGTCAGTGCAGGTAAAACAGAAGTCTAAGGGTCAGTGCAGGTAAAACAGAAGTCTAAGGGTCAGTGCAGGTAAAACCAGAAGTCTAAGGGTCAGTGCAGGTAAAACCAGAAGTCTAAGGGTCAGTGCAGGTAAAACCAGAAGTCTAAGGGTCAGTGCAGGTAAAACCAGAAGTCTAAGGGTCAGTGCAGGTAAAACCAGAAGTCTGTGGGTCAGCGCAGGTAAAACCAGAAGTCTGTGGGTCAGTGCAGGTAAAACCAGAAGTCTAAGGGTCAGTGCAGGTAAACCCAGAAGTCTGTGGGTCAGTGCAGGTAAAAGCAGAAGTCTAAGGGTCAGTGCAGGTAATCCTCAGGCACTACACCTGTGGATCAGTTTGAAAGCAGCCCTGTACTACTGCAGAGCAGATATGTCCGTATATACACTGTGGGCCAGATTCTCATAGAATCCGCGGCGGCGTAGCGTAAGCCATTTACACTACGCCGCTGCAAGCAAGTGGAGCAAGTGCCGTATTCTCCAAGCACTTGCTCCGTAATTTGCGTCGGCGTAGTGTAATTGGCCCGGCGTAAGGCCGCGTAATTCAAAGGGGGCGGCTTGTATTTAAATTAAGCGCGCCCCCCGTGCCGATCGAACTGCGCATGCGCCGGGGCGGAAAAATAGCCCAGTGCGCATGCTCCAGCTCACGACGGAAAACGTCAATGACGGCGAGGTTAGCGTCATTGACGTAAAGTCGTATTCGCGGACGACTTACGAAAACGACGTAAAAAGCCGACGCTGACCCGACGCCATACTTAACATGGCATACGACGGACCTTCGTAAACTTGTCCCTCATATAGCAGGGGCAAGTTTACGCTTACGTAAACGTCGTAAAATCACTGCGTCGTCCGCGCGTATGTTCGGGAATTCGCGTAAATAGCTAATTTGCATAGACGACGGGGAAAACGACGGAGGCGACACCTAGCGGCGGGAAAAAAAATTACATCTAAGATCTGACAGCGTAAGAGCCTTACGCCTGTCGGATCTAATGGATATCTGTGCGTAACTGATTCTAAGATTCAGCAAATGGCATTGCGCCGTCGTAACGCCTTTGAGAATCTGGCCCTGTGATTTTAGTAATAAACTTTCTGGCCCAGGCAGAGGGCATTTAGTATCACTCCACCTATGACAAGAGCCAGTGCTGTAAAGGAAGCATCGGCTTATGTGGCTCAGCTGCTGCTTTCCCTACCACCGGCTTCATTCACAACACTGAGGCTCTGGCATGGCGGGTAGACAACCTGCAATCTGGGCTTGCCAACCCGCCATCCCACAGCAGGAGGTGAGGGGCCACATCAGAGGGCTCCGCGGGCCACTGGTTGGGCACAACTGCTCTATATACCCTCCTATACACTCTCTATATCCTATATACCCTCCTATATCCTATATACCCTCCTATACACTCTCTATATACCCTCCTATACACTCTCTATATACCCTCCTATACACTCTCTATATACCCTCCTATACACTCTATATACCCTCCTATACACTCTCTATATACCCTCCTATACACTCTCTATATACCCTCCTATACACTCTCTATATACCCTCCTATATCCTATATACTCTCCTATACACTCTCTATATCCTATATACACTCTATATACCCTCCTATATACACTCTATATACCCTCGTATATACTCTCTATATCCTATATACCCTCCTATATACACTCTATATCCTATATACACTTTATATACCCTCCTATATACTCTCTATAGCCTATATACACTCTATATACCCTCCTATAGCCTATATACACTCTATATACCCTCCTATAGCCTATATACACTCTATATACCTCCTATATACTCTCTATATACACTCCTATATACCCTCTATTCTGGCTGCCTGGACTCTACAGTGCCTTGAAAAAGTATTCATACCCCTTGATATTCCCCACATTTTCTCATGTTACACCCAAAAACATAAATGTATTTTATTGGGATTTTATGTGAGAGAGACAAAGTGTCACATAATTGTGAAGTGGAAGGAAAATGATACAAATAAATATGTGAAAAGTGTGTGTGTGGGGGGGGAGGGGCATTTGTATGGCGCCCCCCGGAGAGTGTGGGGGGGAGGGGCATTTGTATGGCGCCCCCCGGAGTCAATACTTTGTAGAACCCCCTTTCTCTACAAGTCTTTTTGGGGGTGTCTCTACCAGCTTTGCACATCTAGAGAGGGACATTTCTCCTCCATTCTTCTTCTCTGTAAAATATCTCTGTCTCTGTCAGATTGGATGGAGAGCGTCTGTGATCAGCAATTTTCAAGTCTTGCCACAGATTCTCAATGGGATTTAGGTCTGGACTGTGACTGGGCCATTCTAACACATGAATAGGCTTTGATGTAAACCATTCCATTGTAGCTCTGGCTGTACTTTAGGGTCGGTGTCCTGCTGGAAGGTGAACCTCCCCCCCTCGGTCTCAAGTCTTTTTCTTCTAAGATTGTCCCGTATTTGTCTCCATCCATCTTCCCATCAACTCTGACCAGCTTCCCTGTCCCTGCTGAAGAAAAGCATCCCCACCACATGAAGCTGCCACCACCATGTTTCACGGTGGGGATGGTGTGTTCAGGGTGATGGGCGGTGTTGGTTTTCCCCACACAGCAATTTTGGTGTCATGTGACCAGATCACCTTCTTCCACATGATTGCTGTGGCCCCTCCCCCACATGTTTGCTGTGTCCCCTCCCCCGCACGGCTTCTCACAAACAGGACTTCTTATGTCTTTCTTTCTCCAATGTCTTTCTTCTTGTCACTCTTCCATAAAGGGCAGATTTGTGGAGAGACCACTAATAGTTGTCCTGTGGACAGATTCTCCCCCCTGAGCTGTGCAGCTCCTCCAGAGTTACCATGGATACCTCTTGGCTGCTCCTCTGCTGAATGCTCTCCTTGCCCGGCCCGGTCAGTTTAGGGGGACGGCCGTGTCTTGGTAGGTTTGCAGTTGCGCCATACTCGTTCCATTTTCCGATGATGGATTGAACAGAAGCTCCGTGAGATCTTCAAAGCTTGGGAGATTTTTTTTTATAACCGAACCCTGCTTTATACTTCTCCACAACTTTATCCCTGACCTGTCTGGTGTGTTCCTCGGCCTTCATGATGCTGTTTGTTCACTAAGGTTCTCTAACAGACCCCTGAGGGCTTCACAGAACAGCTGCATTTATAACTGAGATTAAATGACACACAGGTGGGCTCTATTTACTAATTAGATGACTTCTGAAAGAATAGATTTTAGTTATCAGAGTAAAGGGGCTGAATATAAATGCCCCCCCCCCCCCACACTTTTCACATATTTATTTGTATCGTTTTCATTCCACTTCACAATTATGTGACATTTTGGACTAGATTCAGGTACCTGCGCTTGATCTTACGGCGGCGCAGCGTATCGTATTTACGCCGCCGCAACTTACAGGAGCAAGTGCAGTATTCACCAAGCACTTGCTCCGTAAGTTGCGGCGGCGTAGCGTAAATGGGGCCGGCGTAAGCCCGCGTAATTCAAATGCGGAAGGGGGGGGGCGTGTTTTATGTTAATGTGTGATGACCTGACGTGATTGACGTGTTTTACGAACCGTGTACGTATCCCAGTGTGCATTGCTCCCAAATACGCTGCAACGGCGTATTGGTTTTGACGTGAACGTAAATTACGTCCAGCCCTATTCGCGAACGACTTACGCAAACGACGTTAAAAATAAAAAAAATAAAAATTGCGGGAACGACGTCCATACTTAACATTGGCTGCGTCTCCTAATAGTAGGAGCAACGTTACGCCGGAAAAAGCCTTTTACGCAAACGACGTGAAAAACTACCGCCGGGCGCACGTACGTTCGTGAATCGGCGTATCTAGGTAATTTGCATACTCTACGCGTAAAACGACGGAAGCGCCACCTAGCGGCCAGCGTGAGAATGCACCCTAAGATACGACGGCGTAAGAGACTTCCGCCAGTCGGATCTTAGGCTAATGTCGGCGTATCTAGCTTTCTGAATACAGAAAGAAGATACGCCGGCGCAGATTTGAATTTACGTGGCGTATCTATAGAGACGCCGGCGTAAATTCTATATGAATCTAGCCCTTTGTGTTGATCTCTCACATAAAATCCCAATAAAATACATTTATGTTTTTGGGGTGTAACACGAGAAGATGTGGGGAATTTCAAGGGGTATGAATACTTTTTCCAGGCACTGTATATAGAGGGGTATGAATACTTTTTCATGACACTGTATATTACATACAATACAGAGAGATCAGACGGGTTGTGGAAAAGATCAAATTTAATGATATAAAAGAAGGTGGGCGCAGGAATGAAGGCACAGCGGGGGGCGCGGTGGTCGTCGCGGGGCGCGGTGGTCCTCACAGGGCGCGGTGGTCCTCACGGGGCGCGGTGGTCCTCACAGGGCGCGGTGGTCCTCACAGGGCGCGGTGGTCCTCACGGGGCGCGGTGGTCCTCACAGGGCGCAGTTGTCCTGACAGTCCCTCCCGCTGTGGAACAGGTGATAGATGCTGACCATCGGGAACATCAATAAGGCACCAATCAGAGAGCCCACCTGGATGGCCGCTCCGCACCACAGGAGGGCGCTATGGCCGGCTTCATGCAGGAGGCTTCCTATCACCACCTTCAGGTAGGAGAGAAGTCCCAGGAACAGGGACCAGGCCAGGACCTGCAGACAGAAGACAGACCAATCAGAGGACGCCAATTTATCATCACATGACCACAACGCACTTTATATTACAGCAAATAAATATTCGGTAACCCGGAAAATAAAGACTGGCACAGTTTTTGTTTTATCCAGCTGTATCAACTCCGTGCGACTTATAACATCCAAGTGCAAGATAGAACACCAACATCTCAGAGAGAATAGAAGCACTGCGTTGGAAAAAGGACCCCCCCCCGTCAGTATTTTGTTGGACCCCCTTTTGCTGTAATTCCAGCTTTTAGTCTGTTGGGATTTGTCTCGGGTAACTTTGCACATCTGGACTTTGCAATCATTTGCTCGCTCTTCTTTGCAGAACGGATCGGGTTCAGGTACATTTGATGATGAACGTTTGTGGACTGCAGTCTTCAATCATTCCACAGATTTTCAATGGGGTTCAAGTCTGGGCTCTGACTAGGCCATGCAAGGACATTCCCCGCCTTCTCCTCCAACCACTGTGTGCTCATTGGTGGACATTCCTCCTTCTTCTCCTCCACCCACTGTATGCTCATTGGTGGACATTGCCCCTCCTTCTCCTCCACCCACTGTGTGCTCATTGGTGGACATTCCCACCTTCTCCTCCAACCACTGTGTGCTCATTGGTGGACATCCCTGCCCCTCTTCCCCAACCACAGTGGTTGGAGAAGGTGGGGAATGTCCACCAATGAGCACACAGCGGTTGGAGGAGAAGGCGGGGAATGCCCACCAATGAGCACACAGCGGTTGGGGGAGAAGGCGGGAATGTCCACCAATCAGCACACAGTGGATGGAGGAGAAGGTGGGGAAGGTCCCCCAATGAGCAGACAGTGGTTGGAGGAGAAGGCGGAGAAGGTCCACCAATGAGCACACAGTGGTTGGAGGAGAAGGCGGGTGTAACGGCTACCCACTGGTAGTGAGGGGTATCGGCCGTTGGAGACGTCCTTTTCCCTGGCAAGCTGCGATATGCAGGTACCGCCGATATATCCCATCGAACGCCCTTCCAAGAAACGAGACGTGCTACGTTTGAAGGGTCAAGCAGACTGACTTTATTTGGCATATTTCACCTGCTTATATCTGGTTACAACTGTTACAAGAACAATGACAATTTCCGCCCTCCCCTTTTCCCAGTAGGGGGCTTCAACACAGACCCCCTGAAACAATGACATCTCCTTGAATTAATCACTTGACCAGTTTCTAGACTCTTCGGCACCTCACCCCACTTAACATTTCCTGGCCAGGCACATAGAATTCAATTAACCTTTAAAACAATTATCACTCACACATAATCCCCATCAGCCTACACCTCACAGGGGGCTGTTTACCTGCACACAAAAGAGGGTTCATTATCTATGCGAAGGGAACATTAGCATTCCAGCAATGAAAGAGACTTGTCCAGTTAACCCTTTGAGCTCAGAATACAATGTGGTACATCCGATGGTGACAAGCCATGCAGTTCCTTGTAGTCCCCCTGCACGAAGATTATAACTGTCTCGGCAGCATGCCTGTGTCCGTTACAGCGGGGAATGTCCACCAATGAGCACACAGTGGTTGGAGGAGAAGGCGGGGAATGTCCACCAATGAGCACACAGTGGTTGGAGGAGAAGGCGGGGAATGTCCCCCAATGAGCACACAGTGGTTGGAAGAGAAGGCGGGGAAGGCCCACCAATGAGCACAAAGTGGTTGGAGGAGAAGGCGGAGAAGGTCCACCAATGAGCACACAGTGGTTGGAGGAGAAGGCGGAGAAGGTCTACCAATGAGCACACAGTGGATGGAGGAGAAGGCGGGGAATGTCCACCAATCAGCACACAGTGGTTGGAGGAGAAGGCGGAGAATGTCCACCAATCAGCACACAGTGGTTGGAGGAGAAGGTGGGGAATGTCCACCAATCAGCACACAGTGGTTGGAGGAGAAGGCGGGAATGTCCACCAATCAGCACACAGTGGTTGGAGGAGAAGGCGGGGAAGGTCCACCAATGAGCACACAGTGATTGGAGAAGAAGGCGGGGAAGGTCCACCAATGAGCACATAGCGGTTGGAGGAGAAGGCGGGGAAGGTCCACCAATGAGCACACAGTGGTTGGAGGAGAAGGCGGGGAAGGTCCACCAATGAGCACACAGTGGTTGGAGGAGAAGGTGGGGAATGTCCACCAATCAGCACACAGTGGTTGGAGGAGAAGGTGGGGAATGTCCACCAATCAGCACACAGTGGTTGGAGGAGAAGGTGGGGAATGTACACCAATGAGCACACAGCAGTTGGAGGAGAAGGCGGGGAATGTCCACCAATGAGCACACAGCAGTTGGAGGAGAAGGCGGGGAAGGTCCACCAATGAGCACACAGTGGTTGGAGGAGAAGGTGGGGAATGTCCACCAATGAGCACAAAGTGGTTGAAGGAGAAGGCGGGGGAATGTCCACCAATGAGCACACAGTGGTTGAAGGAGAAGGCGGGGAATGTCCACCAATGAGCACACAGTGGTTGAAGGAGAAGGCGGGGAAGGTCCACCAATGAGCACACAGTGATTGGAGAAGAAGGCGAGGAAAGGTCCACCAATGAGCACACAGTGGATGGAGGAGAAGGCGGGAAATGTCCACCAATGAGCACACAGTGGTTTGAGGAGAAGGTGGGAAATGTCCACCAATGAGCACACAGTGGTTGGAGGAGGAGGCGGGGAATGTCCACCAATGAGCACACAGTGGTTGGAGGAGAAGGCGGGGAATGTCCACCAATGAGCACACAGTGGTTGAAGGAGAAGGCGGGGAATTCCCACCAATGAGCACACAGTGGTTGGAGGAGAAGGCAGGGAATGCCCACCAATGAGCACACAGTGGTTGGAGGAGAAGGCGGGGAAGGTCCACCAATCAGCACACAGTGGTTGAAGAAGGCGGGGAATGTCCACCAATGAGCACACAGTGGTTGAAGGAGAAGGCGGGGAATGTCCACCAATGAGCACACAGTGGTTGAAGGAGAAGGCAGGGAATGCCCACCAATGAGAACACAGTGGTTGAAGGAGAAGGCGGGGAATGTCCCCCAATGAGCACACAGTGGGTGGAAGAGAAGGCGGGGAATGCCCACCAATGAGCACACAGTGGATGGAGGAGAAGGCGGGAAATGTCCACCAATGAGCACACAGTGGTTGGAGGAGAAGGCGGGGAATGCCCAGCAATGAGCACACAGTGGTTGGAGAAGAAGGCGGGGAATGTCCACCAATGAGCACACAGTGGATGGAGAAGGTGGGGAAGGTCCCCCAATGAGCAGACAGTGGTTGGAGGAGAAGGCGGAGAAGGTCCACCAATGAGCACACAGTGGTTGGAGGAGAAGGCGGGGAATGTCCACCAATGAGCACACAGTGGTTGGAGGAGAAGGCGGGGAATGTCCACCAATGAGCACACAGTGGTTGGAGGAGAAGGCGGGGAATGTCCCCCAATGAGCACACAGTGGTTGGAAGAGAAGGCGGGGAAGGCCCACCAATGAGCACAAAGTGGTTGGAGGAGAAGGCAGAGAAGGTCCACCAATGAGCACACAGTGGTTGGAGGAGAAGGCGGAGAAGGTCTACCAATGAGCACACAGTGGATGGAGGAGAAGGCGGGGAATGTCCACCAATCAGCACACAGTGGTTGGAGGAGAAGGCGGAGAATGTCCACCAATCAGCACACAGTGGTTGGAGGAGAAGGTGGGGAATGTCCACCAATCAGCACACAGTGGTTGGAGGAGAAGGTGGGGAATGTCCACCAATCAGCACACAGTGGTTGGAGGAGAAGGCGGGGAATGTCCACCAATCAGCACACAGTGGTTGGAGGAGAAGGCGGGGAAGGTCCACCAATGAGCACACAGTGATTGGAGAAGAAGGCGGGGAAGGTCCACCAATGAGCACATAGCGGTTGGAGGAGAAGGCGGGGAAGGTCCACCAATGAGCACACAGTGGTTGGAGGAGAAGGCGGGGAAGGTCCACCAATGAGCACACAGTGGTTGGAGGAGAAGGTGGGGAATGTCCACCAATCAGCACACAGTGGTTGGAGGAGAAGGTGGGGAATGTCCACCAATCAGCACACAGTGGTTGGAGGAGAAGGTGGGGAATGTACACCAATGAGCACACAGCAGTTGGAGGAGAAGGCGGGGAATGTCCACCAATGAGCACACAGCAGTTGGAGGAGAAGGCGGGGAAGGTCCACCAATGAGCACACAGTGGTTGGAGGAGAAGGTGGGGAATGTCCACCAATGAGCACAAAGTGGTTGGAGGAGAAGGCGGGGGAATGTCCACCAATGAGCACACAGTGGTTGAAGGAGAAGGCGGGGAATGTCCACCAATGAGCACACAGTGGTTGAAGGAGAAGGCGGGGAAGGTCCACCAATGAGCACACAGTGATTGGAGAAGAAGGCGAGGAAAGGTCCACCAATGAGCACACAGTGGATGGAGGAGAAGGCGGGAAATGTCCACCAATGAGCACACAGTGGTTTGAGGAGAAGGTGGGAAATGTCCACCAATGAGCACACAGTGGTTGGAGGAGGAGGCGGGGAATGTCCACCAATGAGCACACAGTGGTTGGAGGAGAAGGCGGGGAATGTCCACCAATGAGCACACAGTGGTTGAAGGAGAAGGCGGGGAATTCCCACCAATGAGCACACAGTGGTTGAAGGAGAAGGCGGGGAATTCCCACCAATGAGCACACAGTGGTTGGAGGAGAAGGCAGGGAATGCCCACCAATGAGCACACAGTGGTTGGAGGAGAAGGCGGGGAAGGTCCACCAATCAGCACACAGTGGTTGAAGAAGGCGGGGAATGTCCACCAATGAGCACACAGTGGTTGAAGGAGAAGGCGGGGAATGTCCACCAATGAGCACACAGTGGTTGAAGGAGAAGGCAGGGAATGCCCACCAATGAGAACACAGTGGTTGAAGGAGAAGGCGGGGAATGTCCCCCAATGAGCACACAGTGGGTGGAAGAGAAGGCGGGGAATGCCCACCAATGAGCACACAGTGGATGGAGGAGAAGGCGGGAAATGTCCACCAATGAGCACACAGTGGTTGGAGGAGAAGGCGGGGAATGCCCAGCAATGAGCACACAGTGGTTGGAGAAGAAGGCGGGGAATGTCCACCAATGAGCACACAGTGGATGGAGGAGAAGGTGGGGAAGGTCCCCCAATGAGCAGACAGTGGTTGGAGGAGAAGGCGGAGAAGGTCCACCAATGAGCACACAGTGGTTGGAGGAGAAGGCGGGGAATGTCCACCAATGAGCACACAGTGGTTGGAGGAGAAGGCGGGGAATGTCCACCAATGAGCACACAGTGGTTGGAGGAGAAGGCGGGGAATGTCCCCCAATGAGCACACAGTGGTTGGAAGAGAAGGCGGGGAAGGCCCACCAATGAGCACAAAGTGGTTGGAGGAGAAGGCGGAGAAGGTCCACCAATGAGCACACAGTGGTTGGAGGAGAAGGCGGAGAAGGTCTACCAATGAGCACACAGTGGATGGAGGAGAAGGCGGGGAATGTCCACCAATCAGCACACAGTGGTTGGAGGAGAAGGCGGAGAATGTCCACCAATCAGCACACAGTGGTTGGAGGAGAAGGTGGGGAATGTCCACCAATCAGCACACAGTGGTTGGAGGAGAAGGTGGGGAATGTCCACCAATCAGCACACAGTGGTTGGAGGAGAAGGCGGGGAATGTCCACCAATCAGCACACAGTGGTTGGAGGAGAAGGCGGGGAAGGTCCACCAATGAGCACACAGTGATTGGAGAAGAAGGCGGGGAAGGTCCACCAATGAGCACATAGCGGTTGGAGGAGAAGGCGGGGAAGGTCCACCAATGAGCACACAGTGGTTGGAGGAGAAGGCGGGGAAGGTCCACCAATGAGCACACAGTGGTTGGAGGAGAAGGTGGGGAATGTCCACCAATCAGCACACAGTGGTTGGAGGAGAAGGTGGGGAATGTCCACCAATCAGCACACAGTGGTTGGAGGAGAAGGTGGGGAATGTACACCAATGAGCACACAGCAGTTGGAGGAGAAGGCGGGGAATGTCCACCAATGAGCACACAGCAGTTGGAGGAGAAGGCGGGGAAGGTCCACCAATGAGCACACAGTGGTTGGAGGAGAAGGTGGGGAATGTCCACCAATGAGCACAAAGTGGTTGGAGGAGAAGGCGGGGGAATGTCCACCAATGAGCACACAGTGGTTGAAGGAGAAGGCGGGGAATGTCCACCAATGAGCACACAGTGGTTGAAGGAGAAGGCGGGGAAGGTCCACCAATGAGCACACAGTGATTGGAGAAGAAGGCGAGGAAAGGTCCACCAATGAGCACACAGTGGATGGAGGAGAAGGCGGGAAATGTCCACCAATGAGCACACAGTGGTTTGAGGAGAAGGTGGGAAATGTCCACCAATGAGCACACAGTGGTTGGAGGAGGAGGCGGGGAATGTCCACCAATGAGCACACAGTGGTTGGAGGAGAAGGCGGGGAATGTCCACCAATGAGCACACAGTGGTTGAAGGAGAAGGCGGGGAATGCCCACCAATGAGCACACAGTGGTTGGAGGAGAAGGCGGGGAATGCCCACCAATGAGCACACAGTGGTTGGAGGAGAAGGCGGGGAAGGTCCACCAATCAGCACACAGTGGTTGAAGAAGGCGGGGAATGTCCACCAATGAGCACACAGTGGTTGAAGGAGAAGGCGGGGAATGTCCACCAATGAGCACACAGTGGTTGAAGGAGAAGGCAGGGAATGCCCACCAATGAGAACACAGTGGTTGAAGGAGAAGGCGGGGAATGTCCCCCAATGAGCACACAGTGGGTGGAAGAGAAGGCGGGGAATGCCCACCAATGAGCACACAGTGGATGGAGGAGAAGGCGGGGAATGTCCACCAATGAGCACACAGTGGTTGGAGGAGAAGGCGGGGAATGCCCAGCAATGAGCACACAGTGGTTGGAGAAGAAGGCGGGGAATGTCCACCAATGAGCACACAGTGGATGGAGGAGAAGGTGGGGAAGGTCCCCCAATGAGCAGACAGTGGTTGGAGGAGAAGGCGGAGAAGGTCCACCAATGAGCACACAGTGGTTGGAGGAGAAGGCGGGGAATGTCCACCAATGAGCACACAGTGGTTGGAGGAGAAGGCGGGGAATGTCCACCAATGAGCACACAGTGGTTGGAGGAGAAGGCGGGGAATGTCCCCCAATGAGCACACAGTGGTTGGAAGAGAAGGCGGGGAAGGCCCACCAATGAGCACAAAGTGGTTGGAGGAGAAGGCAGAGAAGGTCCACCAATGAGCACACAGTGGTTGGAGGAGAAGGCGGAGAAGGTCTACCAATGAGCACACAGTGGATGGAGGAGAAGGCGGGGAATGTCCACCAATCAGCACACAGTGGTTGGAGGAGAAGGCAGAGAATGTCCACCAATCAGCACACAGTGGTTGGAGGAGAAGGTGGGGAATGTCCACCAATCAGCACACAGTGGTTGGAGGAGAAGGTGGGGAATGTCCACCAATCAGCACACAGTGGTTGGAGGAGAAGGCGGGGAATGTCCACCAATCAGCACACAGTGGTTGGAGGAGAAGGCGGGGAAGGTCCACCAATGAGCACACAGTGATTGGAGAAGAAGGCGGGGAAGGTCCACCAATGAGCACATAGCGGTTGGAGGAGAAGGCGGGGAAGGTCCACCAATGAGCACACAGTGGTTGGAGGAGAAGGCGGGGAAGGTCCACCAATGAGCACACAGTGGTTGGAGGAGAAGGTGGGGAATGTCCACCAATCAGCACACAGTGGTTGGAGGAGAAGGTGGGGAATGTCCACCAATCAGCACACAGTGGTTGGAGGAGAAGGTGGGGAATGTACACCAATGAGCACACAGCAGTTGGAGGAGAAGGCGGGGAATGTCCACCAATGAGCACACAGCAGTTGGAGGAGAAGGCGGGGAAGGTCCACCAATGAGCACACAGTGGTTGGAGGAGAAGGTGGGGAATGTCCACCAATGAGCACAAAGTGGTTGGAGGAGAAGGCGGGGAATGTCCACCAATGAGCACACAGTGGTTTGAGGAGAAGGTGGGAAATGTCCACCAATGAGCACACAGTGGTTGGAGGAGGAGGCGGGGAATGTCCACCAATGAGCACACAGTGGTTGGAGGAGAAGGCGGGGAATGTCCACCAATGAGCACACAGTGGTTGAAGGAGAAGGCGGGGAATTCCCACCAATGAGCACACAGTGGTTGGAGGAGAAGGCAGGGAATGCCCACCAATGAGCACACAGTGGTTGGAGGAGAAGGCAGGGAATGCCCACCAATGAGCACACAGTGGTTGAAGGAGAAGGCGGGGAATGCCCACGAATGTGCACACAGTGGTTGGAAGAGAAGGCGGGGAAGGCCCACCAATGAGCACAAAGTGGTTGGAGGAGAAGGCGGGGAATGCCCACCAATGAGCACACAGTGGTTGGAGGAGAAGGTGGGGAATGTCCACCAATGAGCACAAAGTGGTTGGAGGAGAAGGCGGGGGAATGTCCACCAATGAGCACACAGTGATTGGAGAAGAAGGCGGGGAAGGTCCACCAATGAGCACACAGTGGATGGAGGAGAAGGCGGGAAATGTCCACCAATGAGCACACAGTGGTTTGAGGAGAAGGTGGGAAATGTCCACCAATGAGCACACAGTGGTTGGAGGAGGAGGCGGGGAATGTCCACCAATGAGCACACAGTGGTTGGAGGAGAAGGCGGGGAATGTCCACCAATGAGCACACAGTGGTTGAAGGAGAAGGCGGGGAATTCCCACCAATGAGCACACAGTGGTTGGAGGAGAAGGCAGGGAATGCCCACCAATGAGCACACAGTGGTTGGAGGAGAAGGCAGGGAATGCCCACCAATGAGCACACAGTGGTTGAAGGAGAAGGCGGGGAATGCCCACGAATGTGCACACAGTGGTTGGAAGAGAAGGCGGGGAAGGCCCACCAATGAGCACAAAGTGGTTGGAGGAGAAGGCGGGGAATGTCCACCAATGAGCACACAGTGGATGGAGGAGAAGGCGGGGAAGGTCCACCAATCAGCACACAGTGGTTGAAGAAGGCGGGGAATGTCCACCAATGAGCACACAGTGGTTGAAGGAGAAGGCGGGGAATGTCCACCAATGAGCACACAGTGGTTGAAGGAGAAGGCAGGGAATGCCCACCAATGAGAACACAGTGGTTGAAGGAGAAGGCGGGGAATGTCCCCCAATGAGCACACAGTGGGTGGAAGAGAAGGCGGGGAATGCCCACCAATGAGCACACAGTAGATGGAGGAGAAGGCGGGAAATGTCCACCAATGAGCACACAGTGGTTGGAGGAAAAGCCGGGGAATGCCCAGCAATGAGCACACAGTGGTTGGAGAAGAAGGCGGGGGAATGCCCACCAATGAGCACACAGTGGTTGGAGGAGAAGGCGGGAAATGTCCACCAATGAGCACACAGTGGTTGGAGGAGAAGGTGGGGGAATGTCCACCAATGAGCACACAGTGGTTGGAGGAGAAGGCGGGGAATGTCCACCAATGAGCACACAGTAGTTGGAGGAGAAGGCGGGGAAGGTCCACCAATGAGCACACAGTGGTTGGAGGAGAAGGCGGGGAATGTCCACCAATGAGCACACAGTGGTTGGAGGAGAAGGCGGGGAATGTCCACCAATGAGCACACAGTAGTTGGAGGATAAGGCGGGGAAGGTCCACCAATGAGCACACAGACATGGCCTAGTCAGAGCCCAGACTTAAACCCCATTGAAAATCTGTGGAATAATGGGAAAAAGACTGCAGTCCACAAACTGAAAACGAGCCGTTCTGCAAAGAAGAGCGAGCAAATATTGCAAAGTCTAGATGTGCAAAGTTACTTGAGACGAATCCCAACAGACTAAAGGCTGGAATTACAGCAAAATGGGGTCTGACACGGGGGGGGGGGTCCTTTTTCCAACTTAGAACACTAAATGTCAGAAAAACAGAATAACCGTATTTATCGGCGTATACTGCGCACTTTTTTTCCCTTAAAATCAGGGCAAAATCGTGGGTGCGCGATATTTGCCGATACCCGCGCCGTGTTTGAACCACTGCGCCGATATATACCGAGCGCAGTACACTCGGGTATACTCGGGCAGGCTCGGCTCCTCTCGCGGTCACGTCCTGTGCGTCCTTTACGCGAGAGGAGCCGAGCCTGCCCGAGTATAGACCAGGCAGCTGGCAACCAACAATAACATACATTCGTGCATTTGCGAGAGGGGGTGGCGCTGCAGCGCCCTCTATAGACGGCCGCCAGAACTGCGGTTAAAATGTCAAAATGACATTTTAGCCGAATAAAAGTTCTTAAAGGGCCCGTTTATTTTTTGTGTGACTGTGGGAGGGGGCGGCGCCCGTGCGTCCCTATGGACGGGCCGCCACTGTTCAAATTCATAATTCATGGAAAGCTTGTAAAACATATTTGGATTTATGATAGTAATTAGGTAGGAGTGAATGACCTTCTTCAGTTGATA
The DNA here is from genome assembly GCF_905171775.1 of Rana temporaria. Taxonomy (NCBI): domain Eukaryota; kingdom Metazoa; phylum Chordata; class Amphibia; order Anura; family Ranidae; genus Rana; species Rana temporaria. The sequence continues at coordinate 143,278 of NC_053493.1, read as the reverse complement.
CGACAGAATTCTTCAATCTAAAGCTGAGCTTCGCTGGATATTTCTGGTCAGCCAATTAGAGAATGACACATGAGGAATCCTGAATGTCAGGTTTGTGACGCGGCTCCAGTGTCCAAGGCTTGTCATGAGGTCAGCGGGTCAGCAGGCACACAGGTAAGACACACAGGCCCAGATTCAGGTAGAACCGCGCAATATTTGCGTGGGCAAAGGGCAACGATTTTTGCTCTGTGCCCAGTAGCTCCGTAAATTGCGCGGGCGCTATGCTAATTTGCCCTGCGTAAGGGCGCCTAATGTAAATGATCCCGCCGGGGGCGGAAATCATTTAAATTAGGCGCGCTCCCGCGCCGAGCGAACAGCGCATGCTCCGTCGGGAAACTTTCCCGACGTGCATTGCGGCAAATGACGTCGCAAGGACGTCATTTGCTTCTAAGTGAACGTGAATGGCGTCCAGCGCCATTCACGAATCACTTACGTAAACTACGTGAAATTTAAATTTCACGAGCGGGAAGGGCGGCTATACTTTAGCATTGGCTGCGCCTACTATGAGAAGGAGCAGCCTTACGCTAAAGTCGCCTTACGGAAACTCCGTACCTTGCGTGCGCAGGGCCCGCGCAACTTTTGTGAATCGGTGGTAGTATGCAATTGGCATACTATACGCCGATCACAATGGCCGCGCCCCCTAGCGGCCAACGCAAGAATGCATCCTGGGATGTGAAGGCATAAGGAGGCTTATGTCTGTCACATCCTAGGCTGCAGTCCGCGTAGCGATGTTCCTGAATCAGGGGCATTCGCTACGCGGGAGCAAAACAGCTATTGCGCCGCGCAACCTATGGTTGCGCGGGCGCAATAGCTTCTTGAATCTGGGCCACAGAGTTCACGTGTCATAGAGCTGAACAGAAATACTGTGGCCCGGATTCACAAAGCACTTACACCGACGTATATCAAGTTAGGCCGACGTAATTGCAAATGTGCGCCGTCGTATCTGTGCGCAAGACCCACAAACAGAGATGCGCCTAAAAACAGGCTACACCCCGCCGACGTAGCTTGCTTACGCTGGCGTAGGGTGGGCGCACATTTAGGCTGGGCGCATGGTGCCGCTCCCATTGATTAGTCATTCAAATATGTAAATTAGGGAAATGCGGCGATTCACAAACCTGCGTGCGCCCGACGCAGGCTACGAGAGGTGCGCATAAGTTGTACGTCCGGCGAAAAGTTATTCCCAATAAAGGAGGTGCAACCCAGGAGCAGACATGCAAAGGTCTAAACCAGGGAACACAAGCCGGCGTATTGTGCGTTGGACGTGTGTCTGGCTGGGCGTAGGTTACGTTCCTGGCGTACGCATTGCTCCGGCGTATCTTAGGCAATTGTTCCAACGTGGTTGTGAGCATGCGCACGGGGATGCGTCCACGTCACGGCGCATGCGCAGTTCATTAAACGTACTTGTCTGGCGCTCGGACCATCATTTGCATGGGGGGGTCACGCCTCATTTGCATGGGTCAAGCCCACTTCCACCTACGCCGGCGTGCGCCTTCGAAACCTACGCCACGCCGACGCAGTGTGGGGAGCACTGGCTTGCTGAATTCCATGCCAGGTCAGCTCTCGGCAAGGTGATCCAGACAAATATGGGGATAAATTGTAATCTCTATGGAGCCTAACCATGTCAGGATGGTAATGGGCGGAGCTATGCCATATTAAGCGTCTATGCAAGAAAGGGCGTTACCTTTGTATTTAGCCGACATATAGATTTGAGAATAGGATAAAAAGAGGGTTTCAACTGACATACAGTCACAAACACCACACACCGCACACAAACACCGCACACATACACCGCACACATACGCCGCACACATACGCCGCACACAAACGCCGCACACATACGCCGCACACATACACCGCACACATACACCGCACACAAACACCGCACACATACACCGCACACATACACCGCCACATACACCGCACAGAAACACCGCACATATACACCTCACACATACACCGCACACATACACCGCACACAAACACCGCACACATACACCACACAGAAACACCGCACACATACACCGCACACATACACCGCACAGAAACACCGCACATATACACCTCACACATACACCGCACACATACACCGCACACAAACACCGCACACATACACCACACAGAAACACCGCACACATACACCGCACAGAAACACCGCACACATACACCGCACACATACACCGCACAGAAACACCGCACACATACACCGCACACAAACACCGCACAGAAACACCGCACACATACACCGCACACATACACCGCACACATACACCGCACACAAACACCGCACACAAACACCGCACACAAACACCGCACACATACACCGCACAGAAACACTGCACATATACACCTCACACATACACCGCACACAAACGCCGCACACATACACCGCACACATACACCGCCACATACGCCGCACACATACACCGCACACATACACCGCACACAAACACCGCACACAAACACCGCACACATACACCGCACACATACACCGCACACATACACCGCACACATACACCGCACACAAACACCGCACACATACACCGCACAGAAACACCGCACACATACACCTCACACATACACCGCACACATACACCGCACAGAAACACCGCACACATACACCGCACACATACACCGCACACAAACACCGCACACATACACCGCACACATACACCGCACAGAAACACCGCACACATACACCGCACACATACACCGCACACAAACACCTCACACAAACACCGCACACATACACCGCACAATGGCCCAGATTCACAGAGAGCAAGGCGCACATTACGCCGCCGTAGAGTAACCACCGTACGCCATGCCAACGCAGCGCGTAGAGGCAAGCATTGCATTCAGCAAGCCAGTGCTCCCAACGCTGCGCCAGCATGGCGTAGGTCTCGAAGGCGCAGGACGGCGTAGGTGGAATTGAGCGTGACCCCATGCAAATGATGGCCTGAGCGCCAGACAGATACGTATCACGAACTGCGCATGCGCCGTGACGTGGACGCATACACAGCACCCCCCTGCGCCTGCTCACAACCACGCCGGCACAACTGCCTAAGACACGCCGGATCACTGCGTACGCCCTGAACATAACGTACGCCCAGCCAGACACACGTCCAACGCACAATACGCCGGCTTGTGTTCCCTGGTGCAGACCTGTGCATGTCTGTTGCCGGGTTGCACCTCATTTATGGGGAATAACTTTACACCGGACGTACAACTTCCGCGCATCTCGCGTACCATGCGCTGGGCACACGCACGTTCGTGAATCGCCGTATTTCCCTCATTTGCATGTTTGAATGGCTAATCAATGGGAGCGGCACCATGCGCCCAGCCCATATGTGCGCCAACCCTTGGCCGGCGTGTGCAAGCTACGTCGGCTGGGTGTAGCCTGTTTTTAGGCGCATGTTGGTTAGTGGGTCTGCCGCACACATACGCCGGCGCACATTGGCACTTACGTCGGCGTAACGTGTTATACGTCGGCGTAAGTGCTTTGTGAATCTGGGCCGTTCTTTCTACACATACACTCAGAAGGAAACACATTCATCAAGAAAAGACACTGGCCCAGATTCACAGACAGCAGGCGCACATTACGCCGCCGCAGCGCATCCCCCTGTGCGCTACGCCGACGCAGCGCAGAGAGGCAAGCACTGCATTCAGCAAGCTATTGCTCCCAACTCTGCGTCAGTGTGGCATAGATTTCGAAGGCGCAGGCCAGCGTAGGTGGAAGTGGGTGTGACCCCATGCAAATGATGGTCCGAGCGTGGTGCAGTGATTTACGCCCGGCGTATCATGAACGGCGCATGCGCTGTGACGCAGACATATCCCCAGCACCCCTATGCTCTTGCTCACAACTACGCCGGCGCAACTGCCTAAGATACGCCGGCCCACCGGCTTACGCCGAGCACATAAATATGCCATACGCCCGTCCAGCGCAAAAGTACACCAGCCTGTCTTCCGCTTGGTGCACAGCACTTTTGTTGTCTGAGCCATGTCAGATACTGAGGTGGACAGGGAGAGGAGAAAAAAAGATCCTGACCTCAGCAATCGCCAAATATGATGCCTACCTCCATGGCGCACAGAGCGCCAGGACCAGCAAGGCCAGGAAGCAGGAGATCTTCCAGAAGATCACCCTGGAGATCAATGCCCTTGGGCATGAAAACCGGACCGGCAACATCCAGAAACAAATCAATGACATGAGACGACGGGTCAGGGAGAAGGTGAGGAGGCACCTCAGGGGCACGGGGGGCGGACCAGCTTCTTCTCTGAAGTTGACACCGGAGGAGGAGGTGATCGCCAGCTTTCTGGAGCAGGTGGAGGGCCTGGAGGGCTTTGACTCCATTGAGCAGGACTTGAGGAGAGGTAAGTGTGTTTTATCCCCCATCCGGTGTGGAGCGGAACATGTGACAAGTGTTTGGGTCCCCCAACATGTGAATGCTTTGTGTCATCCACTGGAGGGAGCCGGGCCATCGTCTGCCCCTGGACGACCCACGCCATCCCCGGAACACCCTCACCCTAAGCCTGACCCCCTGGGAAGCCAGGAAAGATCGGTGGAGGGGAGTGCCCACGCCTGGATGGTGTTCTCCATGTATGACAGTGGGATATGGTGTTCTCCATGTATGATGGTGGGGGATGGCGTTCTCCATGTATGACGGTGGGGGATGGTGTTCTCCATGGATGACGGTGGGGGATGGTGTTCTCCATGGATGACGGTGGGGGGATGGTGTTCTCCATGTATGACGGTGGGGGATGGTGTTCTCTGTGGATGACGGTGGGGGGATGGTGTTCTCCATGTATGACGGTGGGGGATGGTGTTCTCCATGTATGACGGTGGGGGGATGGTGTTCTCCGTGTATGACGGTGGGGGGGATGGTGTTCTCCATGGATGACGGTGGGGGATGGTGTTCACCACGGATGACGGTGGGGGGGATGGCGTTCTCCATGTATGACGGTGGGGGATGGTGTTCTCCATGGATGACGGTGGGGGATGGTGTTCTCCATGGATGACGGTGGGGGGATGGTGTTCTCCATGGATGACGGTGGGGGATGGTGTTCTCCATGTATGACGGTGGGGGATGGTGTTCTCCATGTTTGACGGTGGGGGATGGTGTTCTCCATGTATGACGGTGGGGGATGGTGTTCTCCATGGATGACGGTGGGGGGATGGTGTTCTCCATGGATGACGGTGGGGGGATGGTGTTCTCCATGTATGACGGTGGGGGATGGTGTTCTCCATGTATGACGGTGGGGGGGATGGTGTTCTCCATGTATGACGGTGGGGGGGATGGTGTTCTCCATGTATGACGGTGGGGGATGGGGTTCTCCATGTATGACGGTGGGGGGATGGGGTTCTCCATGTATGACGGTGGGGGATGGTGTTCTCCATGTATGACGGTGGGGGATGGTGTTCTCCATGTATGACGGTGGGGGATGGGGTTCTCCATGTATGACGGTGGGGGGATGGGGTTCTCCATGGATGACGGTGGGGGATGGTGTTCTCCATGTATGACGGTGGGGGATGGGGTTCTCCATGTATGATGGTGGGGGGGATGGTGTTCTCCATGGATGACGGTGGGGGATGGTGTTCTCCATGTATGACGGTGGGGGATGGGGTTCTCCATGGATGACGGTGGGGGATGGTGTTCTCCATGGATGACGGTGGGGGATGGTGTTCTCCATGTATGACGGTGGGGGATGGTGTTCTCCATGGATGACGGTGGGGGATGGTGTTCTCCATGTATGACGGTGGGGGGATGGTGTTCTCCATGGATGACGGTGGGGGATGGTGTTCTCCATGTATGACGGTGGGGGGATGGTGTTCTCCATGGATGACAGTGGGGGGATGGTGTTCTCCATGTATGACGGTGGGGGATGGTGTTCTCCATGTATGACGGTGGGGGGATGGTGTTCTCCATGGATGACGGTGGGGGATGGTGTTCTCCATGGATGACGGTGGGGGGATGGTGTTCTCCATGGATGACGGTGGGGGATGGTGTTCTCCATGGATGACGGTGGAGGATGGTGTTCTCCATGGATGACGGTGGGGGATGGTGTTCTCCATGGATGACGGTGGGGGATGGTGTTCTCCATGTATGATGGTGGGGGATGGTGTTCTCCATGTATGATGGTGGGGAATGGTGTTCTCCATGGATGACGGTGGGGGGATGGTGTTCTCCATGGATGATGGTGGGGGATGGTGTTCTCCATGTATGACGGTGGGGGGATGGTGTTCTCCATGGATGACGGTGGGGGATGGTGTTCTCCATGTATGACGGTGGGGGATGGTGTTCTCCATGGATGACGGTGGGGGATGGTGTTCTCCATGTATGACGGTGGGGGGATGGTGTTCTCCATGGATGACGGTGGGGGATGGTGTTCTCCATGTATGACGGTGGGGGGATGGTGTTCTCCATGTATGACGGTGGGGGGATGGTGTTCTCCATGGATGACGGTGGGGGATGATGGAGCCGGCACACGCCCGGAATTTCCGACCAATGGCTAACATCGGACTTTTCCACAAACTCAGCAGCCGATCAAATACTTTATTCCTCGCTGTATTCAGCGTTGCGTTGCGTCTCCTTCCCCATCCCCCCTCCCTATGTGTCCTCACGTGTCCCGGGGCACCCGCTGATGCGGAACGTTTCCTGATGCGGCGCGCTCACCTCTGACTCCGCTGGATCCGATTCAACTGACACTCCGAATCACCTGAAGAAGGTTAATAAATAATATTCTGGAAGTGTCCGCCCAGATCCCCCCTCCCCCGCCCGGGAATGTATTCTGGGATCGGGTCACCTCGGCGCGGACCAAGAGAAGGCAACCAGCCAGGAATTCCACATCTTCATCCCTGGACTCACTTCTCGGGTGCCGGGATCTATCCTGGGAATCCTGTACTCGGCGCCCCCTCGGGACCATCCTGGGAATCCTGTACTCGGCGCCCCCTCAGAACCATCCTGGGAATCCTGTACTCGGCGCCCCCTCGGGACCATCCTGGGAATTCTGTACTCGGCGCCCCCTCGGGACCATCCTGGGAATCCTGTACTCGGCGCCCCCTCGGGACCGTCCTGGGAATCCTGTACTCGGCTCCCCCTCGGGACCATCCTGGGAATCCTGTACTCGGCGCCCCCTCGGGACCATCCTGGGAATCCTGTACTCGGCGCCCCCTCGGGACCATCCTGGGAATCCTGTACTCGGCGCCCCCTCAGGACCATCTTGGGAATCCTGTACTGGGCGCCCCCTCAGGACCATCCTGGGAATCCTGTACTCGGCGCCCCCTCGGGACCATCCTGGGAATCCTGTACTCGGCGCCCCCTCAGGACCATCTTGGGAATCCTGTACTGGGCGCCCCCTCAGGACCATCCTGGGGATCCTGTACTCGGCGCCCCCTCAGGACCATCCTGGGAATCCTGTACTGAGCGCCCCCTCAGGACCATCCTGGGAATCCTGTACTGAGCGCCCCCTCAGGACCATCCTGGGAATCCTGTACTCGGCGCCCCCTCGGGACCATCCTGGGAATCCTGTACTCGGCGCCCCCTCGGGACCATCCTGGGAATCCTGTACTCGGCGCCCCCTCGGGACCATCCTGGGAATCCTGTACTCGGCGCCCCCTCGGGACCATCCTGGGAATCCTGTCCTCGGCGCCCCCTCAGGACCATCCTGGGAATCCTGTCCTCGGCGCCCCCTCAGGACCATCCTGGGAATCCTGTCCTCGGCGCCCCCTCAGGACCATCCTGGGAATCTTGTACTCGGCTCCCCCTCAGGACCATCCCGGGAATCCTGTACTCGGCGCCCCTCAGGACCATCCTGGGAATCCTGTCCTCAGCGCCCCCTCAGGACCATCCTGGGAATCCTATACTCGGCGCCCCCTCGGGACCATCCTGGGAATCCTGTACTCGGCGCCCCCTCAGAACCATCCTGGGAATCCTGTACTCGGCGCCCCCTCGGGACCATCCTGGGAATTCTGTACTCGGCGCCCCCTCGGGACCATCCTGGGAATCCTGTACTCGGCGCCCCCTCGGGACCATCCTGGGAATTCTGTACTCCGCGCCCCCTCGGGACCATCCTGGGAATCCTGTACTCGGCGCCCCCTCAGGACCATCTTGGGAATCCTGTACTGGGCGCCCCCTCAGGACCATCCTGGGAATCCTGTACTCGGCGCCCCCTCAGGACCATCCCGGGAATCCTGTACTCGGCGCCCCCTCAGGACCATCCCGGGAATCCTGTACTCGGCGCCCCTCAGGACCATCCTGGGGATCCTGTACTGGGCGCCCCCTCAGGACCATCCTGGGGATCCTGTACTGAGCGCCCCCTCAGGACCATCCTGGGAATCCTGTACTGAGCGCCCCCTCAGGACCATCCTGGGAATCCTGTACTGAGCGCCCCCTCAGGACCATCCTGGGAATGCTGTACTCGGCGCCCCCTCGGGACCATCCTGGGAATCCTGTACTCGGCGCCCCCTCGGGACCATCCTGGGAATCCTGTACTCGGCGCCCCCTCGGGACCATCCTGGGAATCCTGTACTCGGCGCCCCCTCAGGACCATCCTGGGAATCCTGTCCTCGGCGCCCCCTCAGGACCATCCTGGGAATCCTGTCCTCGGCGCCCCCTCAGGACCATCCTGGGAATCTTGTACTCGGCTCCCCCTCAGGACCATCCCGGGAATCCTGTACTCGGCGCCCCTCAGGACCATCCTGGGAATCCTGTCCTCAGCGCCCCCTCAGGACCATCCTGGGAATCCTGTACTCGGCGTCCCCTCATGACCATCCTGGGAATCCTGTACTCGGCGCCCCCTTTAGGACCATCCTGGGAATCCTGTACTCGGCGCCCCCTTTAGGACCATCCTGGGAATCCTATACTCGGCGCCCCCTCAGGACCATCCTGGGAATCCTGTACTCGGCGCCCCCTCGGGACCATCCCGGGAATCCTGTACTCGGCGCCCCTCAGGACCATCCTGGGAATCCTGTCCTCAGCGCCCCCTCAGGACCATCCTGGGAATCCTGTACTCGGCGCCCCCTCATGACCATCCCGGGAATCCTGTCCTCGGCGCCCCCTCAGGACCATCCTGGGAATCCTGTACTCGGCGCCCCCTCAGGACCATCCTGGGATCCCTGTACTCGGCGCCCCCTCAGGACCATCCTGGGAATCCTGTACTCGGCGCCCCCTTTAGGACCATCCTGGGAATCCTATACTCGGCGCCCCCTCAGGACCATCCTGGGAATCCTGTACTCGGCGCCCCCTCAGGACCATTCTGGGAATCCTGCACTCGGCGCCCCCTCAGGACCATCCTGGGAATCCTGTACTCGGCGCCCCCTCAGGACCATCCTGGGAATCCTGTACTCGGCGCCCCCTCAGGACCATCCTGGGAATCCTGTACTCGGCGCCCCCTCAGGACCATCCTGGGAATCCTGTACTCGGCTCCCCCTCAGGACCATCCTGGGAATCCTGTACTCGGCTCCCCCTCAGGACCATCCTGGGAATCTTGTACTCGGCGCCCCCTCAGGACCATCCTGGGAATCCTGTACTCGGCGCCCCCTCAGGACCATCCTGGGAATCCTGTACTCGGCGCCCCCTCAGGACCATCCTGGGAATCCTGTACTCGGCGCCCCCTCAGGACCATCCTGGGAATCCTGTACTCGGCGCCCCCTCAGGACCATCCTGGGAATCCTGTACTCGGCGCCCCCTCAGGACCATCCTGGGAATCCTGTACTCGGCGCCCCCCTCAGGACCATCCTGGGAATCCTGTACTCAGCGCCCCCTCGGGACCATCCTGGGAATCCTGTACTCGGCGCCCCCTCAGGACCATCCTGGGAATCCTGTTGTTGGCCCCCGAAACATGTTTGATATTTTATATTAACCTGTTGTGAACTGATAACATTATTAGAACATTTTGAACCTTTTGTTTGGTGCTCTCATTAGGCCGTACATTAGTTGTTCTGCACTGTGGCCCTGCGTGGAGGCGGCCAATTTGGTAGAGGATATAGGTAGAGACAGAAAGTGCTCCGTTGTCAGGAGTGCCTAGGCACAGGAAGTATTCCGTTGTCAGGAGTGCCTAGGCAAGGGAAGTGCTCTGATGACAGAAGTGCCTAGGTACAGGAAGTGCTCTGTTGTCAGGAGGGCCTAGGCACAGGAAGTGCTCTGTTGTCAGGAGGGCCTAGGCACACAAAAAACGCACAGATATTTTTCAGGGAAGTATTGCTCAGGGACACTTAACATGCCTAGACGTTCCCTACAAGGTATCAAACCTTTTATGTTCGGCTCCACTTTAAAGTGAATTGATTAGAGATTTCCCTGATGTGGGTGTGGTTTACGTTGGTGTGGGTGTGGTATATGTTTGTGTGGGCGTGGTTTATGCTGGTGTGGGTGTAGTTTGTGTTGGTGTGGGCGTGGTTTATGCTGGTGTAGGTGTGGTTTATGTTGAGGCGGGTGTGGTTTACATTGGTGTAGGTGTGGTTTATGTTGGTGTGGGCGTGGTTTATGTTGGTGTGGGCGTGGTTTATGTTGGTGTGGGTGTGGTTTATGTTGGTGTGGGCGTGGTTTGTCGATGTGGGCGTGGTTTATGTTGGTACAGGTGTGGTTTATGTTGGTGTAGGTGTGGTTTATGTTGGTGTGGGCGTGGTTTATGTTGGTGTAGGCGTGGTTTATGTTGGTGTGGGTGTGGTTTATGTTGGTGTAGGCGTGGTTTATGTTGGTGTGGGCGTGGTTTATGTTGGTGTAGGCGTGGTTTATGTTGGTGTGGGTGTGGTTTATGTTGGTGTAGGCGTGGTTTATGTTGGTGTAGGCGTGGTTTATGTTGGTGTGGGTGTGGTTTATGTTGGTGTAGGCGTGGTTTATGTTGGTGTAGGCGTGGTTTATGTTGGTGTGGGCGTGGTTTATGCTGGTGTAGGGGCGTGGTTTATGTTGGTGTGATTTATGTTGGTGTAGGTGTGATTTATGTCGGTGTAGGTGTGGTTTATGTTGGTGTGGGCGTGGTTTATGCTGGTGTAGGTGTGGTTTATGTTGGTGTGGTTTATGTTGGTGTGGGTGTGGTTTATGTTGGTGTGGTTTATGTTGGTGTGGGCGTGGTTTATGTTGGTGTGGGCGTGGTTTATGTTGGTGTAGGTGTGGTTTATGTTGGTGTGGGCGTGGTATGTTGGTGTGGGTGTGGTTTATGTCGGTGTGGGCGTGGTTTATGGCGGTGTGGTTTATGTTGGGGCGGGTGTGGTTTATGTTGGTGTAGGTGTGGTTTATGTTGGGGTGGGTGTGGTTTATGTTGGTGTGGGCGTGGTTTATGTTGGGGTGGGTGTGGTTTATGTTGGTGTGGTTTATGTTGATGTGGTTTACGTTGGCGTGGGTGTGGTTTATGTTGGCGTGGGTGTGGTTTATGTTGGTGTAGGTGTGGTTTATGTTGGTGTGGGGGTGTGGTTTATGTTGGTGTGGGCGTGGTTTGTGTTGGTGTGGGTGTGGTTTATGTTGGTGTGGGGGCATGGTTTATGTTGGGGTGGGTGTGGTTTATGTTGGTGTGGTTTATGTTGATGTGGTTTACGTTGGCGTGGGTGTGGTTTATGTTGGCGTGGGTGTGGTTTATGTTGGTGTAGGTGTGGTTTATGTTGGTGTGGGGGTGTGGTTTATGTTGGTGTGGGCGTGGTTTGTGTTGGTGTGGTTTATGTGTGGTTTATGTTGGTGTGGGTGTGGTTTATGTTGGTGTGGGTGTGGTTTATGTTGGTGTGGTTTATGTTGGTGTAGGTGTGGTTTATGTGTGGTTTATGTTGGTGTGGGTGTGGTTTATGTTGGTGTGGGTGTGGTTTATGTTGGTGTGGTTTATGTTGGTGTGGGCGTGGTTTATGCTGGTGTAGGTGTGGTTTATGTTGGTGTAGGTGTGGTTTATGTCGGTGTGGGTTATGCTGGTGTGGGCGTGGTTTATGCTGGTGTAGGTGTGGTTTATGTCGGTGTGGGCGTGGTTTATGCTGGTGTGGGCGTGGTTTATGCTGGTGTAGGTGTGGTTTACGTTGGCGTGGGTGTGGTTTACGTTGGCGTGGTTTATGTTGGTGTGGGGGCGTGGTTTATGTTGGTGTGGGGGCGTGGTTTATGTTGGTGTGATTTATGTTGGTGCAGGCGTGGTTTATGTCGGTGTGGGCGTGGTTTATGCTGGTGTAGGTGTGGTTTATGTTGGTGTGGGCGTGGTTTATGTTGGTGTGGGGGCGTGGTTTATGCTGGTGTAGGTGTGGTTTATGTTGGTGTGGGGGCGTGGTTTATGTTGGTGTGATTTATGTTGGTGTGGGCGTGGTTTATGTCGGTGTGGGCGTGGTTTATGTTGGTGTGGGGGCGTGGTTTATGTTGGTGTGATTTGTGTTGGTGTGGGCGTGGTTTATGTTGGTGTGGGCGTGGTTTATGCTGGTGTAGGTGTGGTTTATGTTGGTGTGGGGGCGTGGTTTATGTTGGTGTGATTTATGTTGGTGTGGGCGTGGTTTATGTTGGTGTGGGCGTGGTTTATGCTGGTGTAGGTGTGGTTTATGTTGGTGTGGTTTATGTCGGTGTGGGCGTGGTTTATGCTGGTGTAGGTGTGGTTTATGTCGGTGTGGGCGTGGTTTATGCTGGTGTGGGTGTGGTTTACGTTGGTGTGGTTTATGTTGGTGTGGGCGTGGTTTATGTTGGTGTGGGCGTGGTTTATGCTGGTGTAGGTGTGGTTTATGTTGGTGTAGGTGTGGTTTATGTCGGTGTGGGCGTGGTTTATGTTGGTGTCGGTGTGGTTTATGTTGGTGTGGGCGTGGTTTATGTCGGTGTGGGTTATGTTGGTGTCGGTGTGGTTTATGTTGGTGTGGGCGTGGTTTATGCTGGTGTAGGCGTGGTTTATGTCGGTGTGGGCGTGGTTTATGTTGGTGTAGGTGTGGTTTACGTTGGTGTGGGTGTGGTTTACGTTGGTGTGGGTGTGGTTTGTCGGTGTGGGCGTGGTTTATGCTGGTGTAGGTGTGGTTTATGTTGGTCCGGGCGTGGTTTATGTTGGTGTGGGCGTAGTTTATGCTGGTGTAGGCGTGGTTTATGTTGGTGTGGGGGCGTGGTTTATGCTGGTGTAGGTGTGATTTATGTTGGTGTGGGCGTGGTTTATGTTGGTGTGGGCGTGGTTTATGCTGGTGTAGGTGTGGTTTATGTTGGTGTAGGTGTGGTTTATGCTGGTGTGGGCGTGGTTTATGCTGGTGTAGGTGTGGTTTACGTTGGTGTGGGTGTGGTTTACGTTGGTGTGGGTGTGGTTTATGTCGGTGTGGGCGTGGTTTATGCTGGTGTAGGTGTGGTTTATGTTGGTGCGTTTGTTACTTTGTACAAAATGCATCCAATGAGCTTCGGGGGATGGGGAGACCACGCGGAGTGGAGGGGCAGTCAGCTGTGAGAGGACGATGATGCCCCCCGGGGGGGGCGGGTACTCACCACCAGCACAATCCCCGCTGTGCTCCCAACCAATGGAGGACAAGGACTGAGCGCCGCCAACACCATCAGATAGCTCCCGAGTATTACGCCGGCCGCCATGATCAGCCCGAGACCCAGAGAAGACCTGAGGAGAGAACACAGACCCAGAATTCAATGACCGGCATTTAAAGAGAACCTGTCAGTCCCCGTGAATTATCCCGACCTCCCCCTACACACACAAAACATCCCCCTTTTATCATCATTCAGTGACTGCGCCTAGGCTAGGATGATGTCATCAGTCTGCTGCAGGCGGGAGGAAGCGCTTCTTCCATAACCGATGTGTCCGCACAACACCGAGGATTACTGTTCCCGGGAAACGCCCGCGGATCATGTGATTGCTAATCGATCGCAATGCCAACAAAGCGGCTATGAATGAATTCAGCTGTGATTGGTCTACAGCTATCACATGGTACCTGGGCCAAACACAGCACCCTGTACCATGTGATTAGCTGTAGCCAATCACAGCATGTGAACAACAAGAAACCTCCCCCAACTACTAAGGGACCTCCCCCAACTACAAGAAACGTCTGACCTCTGTGCTTCCCAACAAGGAACCTCCCCCAACTACTAAGGAACCTCCCCCAACTACTAAGGAACCTCCCCCAAATACTAAGGGACCTCCCCCAAATACTAAGGGACCTCCCCCAACGTCTGACCTCTGTGCTTCCCAACAAGGAACCTCCCCCAACTACTAAGGAACCTCCCCCAACTACTAAGGAACCTCCCCCAACTACTAAGGAACCTCCCCCAACTACAAGAAACGTCTGACCTCCGTGCTTCCCAACAAGGAACCTCCCCCAACTACTAAGGAACCTCCCCCAAATACTAAGGGACCTCCCCCAAATACTAAGGAACCTTCCCCCAACTACTAAGGAACCTTCCCCCAACTACTAAGGAACCTTCCCCCAACTACTAAGGAACCTTCCCCCAACTACTAAGGAACCTCCCCCAACTACTAAGGAACCTCCCCCAACTACTAAGGAACCTCCCCCAACTACTAAGGGACCTCCCCCAACTACTAAGGAACCTCCCCCAACTACAAGAAACGTCTGACCTCTGTGCTTCCCAACAAGGAACCTCCCCCAACTACTAAGGGACCTCCCCCAACTACTAAGGAACCTCCCCCAACTACTAAGGGACCTCCCCCAAATACTAAGGGACCTCCCCCAACTACTAAGGGACCTCCCCCAACTACTAAGGAACCTTCCCCCAACTACTAAGGAACCTTCCCCCAACTACTAAGGAACCTCCCCCAAATACTAAGGGACCTCCCCCAAATACTAAGGGACCTCCCCCAACTACTAAGGGACCTCCCCCAACTACTAAGGAACCTTCCCCCAACTACAAGAAACGTCTGACCTCTGTGCTTCCCAACAAGGAACCTCCCCCAACTACTAAGGAACCTCCCCCAACTACTAAGGAACCTTCCCCCAACTACTAAGGAACCTCCCCCAACTACTAAGGAACCTCCCCCAACTACTAAGGAACCTCCCCCAACTACTGAGGAACCTCCCCCAACTACTGAGGAACCTCCCCCAACTACTAAGGAACGTCCCCCAACTACTAAGGAACCTCCCCCAACTACTAAGGGACCTCCCCCAACTACTAAGGGACCTCCCCCAACTACAAGAAACGTCTGACCTCTGTGCTTCCCAACAAGGAACCTCCCCCAACTACTAAGGAACCTCCCCCAACTACTAAGGGACCTCCCCCAACTACTAAGGGACCTCCCCCAACTACAAGAAACGTCTGACCTCTGTGCTTCCCAACAAGGAACCTCCCCCAACTACTAAGGAACCTCCCCCAACTACTAAGGAACCTCCCCCCAACTACTAAGGGGATCAAATACTTATTCTCCTCCATTTATAACATTTGTATCATGTGATCTCTCTGGAGTTCTGGTTGATCTTCTGTCTCCATCATATAAAATACACCTATGAGAGAAATTATATTCATTCCTATGTAACGATCTGCAGGGGAGACGATCGGTATTCCCCCCCCCCCCCTCTGTATATATCTGATGAGATGGGGGAGGGGGGGGCAGATCTGTAGAGCGGAGGATCCCTCAGGCTGGATGTTGGGAGGCTCCTCAGATCTATATTTGGTTTCCTCCGGTAGACAATGGGAGTCTTTATGGGGGGGTTGGGGGGGGGGGGTAGGTGGTCCTCTGTGTGACGATCACAAGGTTGGTGGAATGTATAAACACAGGGTCACGCGGGGAGCGGACCGCACTCAGGGGCCCCGGGGGGTGGGGGGGCTCCTCCATGAATCCACAAGTGTTCTGTCAGTGATGAAGGTCCCGACACCCGGGGGGGGGGGGGACTACTCACAACATCATCACATGGCATCCCTCCCGATCTCTATATGACCCCTCTAGGGCCCCGCCAAGGGCCCCATTCATAGCACTGCACTCAGCATTAGAGGGGAGGTCCCATGATGTGACGTCACAACCATTCCTCACAATAAAGAGGACCTGTCACGCCTTTTCTATGACAAGGGATGTTTATAGGAATAAAAGTCACACCATTGGGGCAGATTCAGGTACATTTGCGCTTTTTTTACGGAGGCGCAGGGCAACGTTTTTGCCCTGCGCCCCCGCAAAATCTCTGCGCTACCTGCGATTCACAGAGCAGTAGCTCCGTAAATTGCGTGTGCGCTCCGGCAAAATGCCCGGGGTAAGCGCGCGCAATTTAAATGATCCCGTAGGGGGCGGGAATCATTTAAATTAGGCGCGTTCCCGCGCCGAGCGTAGAGCGCATGCTCCGTCGGGAAACTTTCCCGACGTGCATTGCGGCAAATGACGTCGCAAGGACGTCATTTGCTTCAAAGTGAACGGCGTCCAGCGCCATTCACGAATCACTTACGCAAACTACGTAAATTTCAAATTTCGCGACGCGGGAACGACGGGTATACGTAACATTGGCTGCCCCCTGCTAATAGCAGGGGCAGCCTTACGCGAAAACCGCCGTACGCAAACGACGTAAACTGCGTACGCAGGGCTCGCATAACGTTGTGAATCGGCGTAAGTATGCAATTTGCATACTATACGCTGACCACAATGGGAACGCCACCTAGCGGCCATCGCAAGAATGCAGCCTAAGATATGCGGGCATAAGAGCCTTATGCCGCGCAGATCTTAGGCTGCAGTCGGCGTAACGAGGTTTCTGAATACAAGAACACTCATTACGCCGGGGCAAGTAAGCAATTGCGCTGCGTAACTATGGTTACGCAGGCGCAAGTGCTCTTTGAATCCGGGCCAATGTTTTTTTTTTTTTTTTAAAGGACTGTGTAAAAAAAAAAAAAAAAAAGTAAAATAAATAAAAAAATTGAAATTCTGAGCTTGCGCGCAGAAGTGAACGCACACGTGAGCAGCGCCCGCATATGAAAACGGTGTTCAAACCACACATGTGAGGTGTCGCCGCGATTGTTGGAACGAGAGCAATAATTCTAGCTCTAGACCTCCTCTGTAACTCAGAACATGCAGCCTGTAGAACTTTTTAAACGTCGCCTATGGAATTGCCGGGAGGCCGTCTATAGTCGTCCTCCCCTTTGCGCGCTGTGATCACCGAATCACTGAGACTCGGGTGATCACGGATCCGAGTAAGGGGCCGGTCCTCGCCTCCTTACCACGTGATCAGCTGTCAGCCAATGAAACTGATCACGTGATGTAAACAAAAGCTCGGTAATCGTTTATTTTCCTCCCCACACTGACAGGCTTATGTGTAAGGGACATTGGTCCTGAAGAGGAAGAGGCAATTCTGCCTCATCTGTGCCAATTAGTACCCCCTGCCAGTGCCCACGGGTGCCACCTATAAATGTCCACAGTGCCTCATCAGTGTAACCTACCAATGCCAATCAGTGCCCATTATTTCCACCCATCAGTACCCATCACTGTCATCCATCAGTGCCCATTACTGCCACCCATCAGTGCCCATCACTGCCACCCATCAGTGCCCATCACTGCCACCCATCAGTGCCCATCACTGCCACCCATCAGTGCCCATTACTGTCATCCATCAGTGCCCATTACTGCCACTCATCAGTGCCCATTACTGCCACCCAGTGCCCATTACTGCAAGCTATCAGTGCTACCTATTAGTGCCACTTCTCAGTGCCACCTATCAATGCCCTTCAGCACCACCCATTAGTGCACACCAGTGCCGCCTTATCGGTACCCATCAATGCAGCCCATCAGTGCAGCATATCAGTGCCTACGAGTGCCAACTATCAATGCCCACAGTGCCTCAGTGTAACCTACCAGTGCCAATCACTGCCACCCATCAGTGTCCATCACTGCCACCCATCAGTACCCATCACTGCTACCTATCAGTGCCCATCACTGCTACCTATCAGTGCCCATCACTGCCAGCTATCAGTGCCACTTCTCTGTGCCCATCAGTGCCACCTACCAATGCCCTTCAGCGCCAGCCATCAGTGCACACCAGTGTTGCCTATCAGTGTCGCCTTATCGCTGCCCTTCAATGCAGCCTATCAGTGCCCACCGTGTCTCAGTGTAACCTACCAGTGCCCATTATTGCCACGCATCAGTGGCCATCACTGCCACCCAGTGCCCATCACTGCCACCCATCAGTACTCATTATTTCCACCCATCAGTGCCCATTACTGCCACCCATCAGTGCCCATTACTGCCACCTATTAGTGCCACTTCTCAGTGCCCACCTATCAATGCCCTTCAGCACCACCCATCAGTGTCACCTCTCAGTGCACACCAGTGCTGCCTATCAGTGCCCACCAGCTCTATTTGTGGGGAAAAAATTATAAAAATTCTGTTTGGGTACAGTGTAGCATGACCGCACAATTGTCATTCAAAACGCGGCAGGGCTGAAAGCTGAACAGTGGTCTGAGCAGGAAGGGGGTTTAAGGGCCCGGTAAGCAAGAGGTTAAATTCCTTACGATGGGAATAAAAGTGAGTATTTTTTTATTTTATTTAAAGAGAGACAATTCATAAAAGAAAAAAACAAAACATTTTTTAAAAGCGCCCCCCTCCCCCCCCGAATGCAGAAGGGAACGCCTACGTCGGTCACGCCCACATATGAAAACGCTGTTCGCACCACACATGCATCGTAGTTTGCCGCCACTCCATGAGTGCGACACGTTGGGTATCAATTTACTCGGTGTAAGGCTGCATTCACACCTCGGCGTATATACGCCTGAAGCGCGACGCTCGTGCCGCTGGAGGGGCGAATTTCCATTGCTGTCTATGAGATGGTCAACATCTCACGCTGTACGCCTGAAAACAAGTCCCGGACCCTTTTTTTCAGGCGGCTTTCGGCGTTCGGCATAGACAGCAATGGAAACTATTTGTAAAAAAAAAGTTAAACAAATCGCGGCAAAATACGCCGCGTTGTAGTGTGAATGCGGCCTAACATCTTTTATATTATACAAAAGATGAAGGTATATATATTATGTTTTTTATTCATTAACCACTTCCCACCCCCGCCGTACAGTAAAATGACGGCAGAGCGGCGCGGCTGTTCCTGGGACACTCTTCACCCATGTGATCGGCCGTGTCCAATCTCTGCCAGTCACATGTAAACAAGGGCCATCTTTTCCATTGGGCACGCTGGGCAGTTGCCCGGGGGCCCCGCTTGCCTGGGGGGCCCCACCGGCTGCCCAGTAAAAAATTGTGGAGAGTGACGGGTTAGAACTACCCATGCCCAGTTTGAGGAAATCACAGAGAAGATCCGGTCCTCCACGAGTGCTGATGTAAGGGGGGAGTGAATGCAAAAATGTAAGGGGGCACTGATATAAAGGTTCCCCCCTCCTATATTAGTGACCCCCATTACCTTAGTGTATTTATTCTACGGAAGGTGGGCTCTGGTCACCAGAGTGCCCCCCACATCAGAGTCTGCAGGATTCCCCCTTACAATGCGGACCCTGATGTAAGTGGGAAAGAGAAAGCAGTGGACTCTGATATAAGGTGGTCTCTGGTCACCAGAGCCCCCCTCCACATCAGAGTTCCCCCCTTATATGATGATCTGCAGCGTTCCCCTTTACATAAGAGTTCCCTTTCACTGTAAGGGGGAATCCTGCAGACTCTGATGTAAGAGGAAACTCTGTGCTGGCTGGGTTATAGTAACCTGACCTTCATGTCAATGAAGACATTTTTTGTTTTACTTTTGTTTAACTTAAACACATTTCTAATAGCACTAGCTATATGTTTATAGTTTAAATACTGACATGTGCATTGTTGGGCACTGAAAAATGTAATTTAGGTACTTTTTTTGCAGTGGCAGTAAAAAATGTGGTTCTGCCAGTAAATTCTCGTGCGTGATTGTGTAGACAGGGTCCCAGTGCACTGTATTGCCCGGGGGCCTATAAGGCTCTTAAGATGACACTGTTCATCAGTGTCCAGTGCAGCCTCATCAGTGCCGCCTCATCGGTGCCCTTCAGAGCAGCTTCATCAGTGCCCTTCAGTGCAGCCTCATCAGTGCCACCTCATTAGTGCCCATTGGTGCAGCCTCATCAGTGTCCTTCAGTGCAGCCTCATCAGTGCCCTTCAGAGCAGCTTCATCAGTGCCCTTCAGAGCAGCTTCATCAGTGCCCTTCAGAGCAGCTTCATCAGTGCCGCCTCATCGGTGCCCTTCAGAGCAGCTTCATCAGTGCAGCCTCATCAGTGCCCTTCAGAGCAGCTTCATCAGTGCCCTTCAGGCAGCTTCATCAGTGCCCTTCAGAGCAGCTTCATCAGTGCCGCCTCATCAGTGCCCTTCAGAGCAGCTTCATCAGTGCCCTTCAGAGCAGCTTCATCAGTGCAGCCTCATCAGTGCCCTTCAGAGCAGCTTCATCAGTGCCCTTCAGAGCAGCTTCATCAGTGCCGCCTCATCGGTGCCCTTCAGTGCAGCCTCACCAGTGCCCTTCAGTGCAGCTTCATCAGTGAATATAAGCGCAGCCTATCTGACAGAAACTGAGGAAAACTCCAGCGGTGATTAAATACCAAGAAATCTCTATTTGTGAGAAGAAAATGATAAAAATGTCACCTGTGTGCAGCGTTACCAGACCGCGCAATTGTCATTCAAAGTGCGACAGCGATGAAAGCTGGCCTGGGCAGGAAAGGGGTGACAGCGCCCGTTATTGAAGAGGTTAAATAAAAGCGGGGGGGGGGGTCTCAAACTGGCGGCCCTCCAGCTGTTACGAAATCCTACCGCCTGTGGGAGGAGTCAGGCTTATAACTGTCAGCCTTGCGATGCCTCCTGGGACTTGTATTTTCGCAACAGCTGGAGGGGCGCCAGTTTGAGACCCCCCTGGGTTAAAGTGTATTTTTTCCCAAAAATAATTGCTTTGAAAGAAAACGCTGCGCAAATACCGCGTGACAGAAAAAATTGCAACGACCGCCATTTTATTCTCTAGGGTCTCTGCTGAATATATATATATATTTACCAAAAATATATAGAAGAATAATTATAAACTGGAGGAAAAACATTTTTTTATATCTTTTTGGGCTGGGCTTTTCTTTTTTTTGTGAGCTGGCGCCATCTGGTGGTGGCCGTTGGTATTACAAGTTGCAATTCTAATGTCATTTTTCACTGTTTTCACTGCCATCTTCTTCCCTCTAATTAGAACCCCCAAACATTATATATATTTTTTATCCTAACACCCTAGAGAATAAAATGGCGGTCGTTGCAATACTTTCTGTCACGCCGTATTTGCGCAGCGGTCTTACAAGCGCACTTTTTTTGGGAAAAAAATACACTTTTTTTAATTAAAAAATAAGACGACAGTAAAGTTATCCCCATTTTTTTTTATATTATGAAAGATAATGTTGCGCCGAGTAAATTGATACCCAACATGTCACGCTTCAAAATTGCGTCCGCTCGTGGAATGCCGACAAACTTTTACCCTTTAAAATCTTCATAGGCGACGTTTAAAAAATTCTACAGGTTGCATGTTCTGAGTTACAGAGGAGGTCTAGGGCTAGAATTATCGCTCTCGCTCTACCAATCGCGGCGATACCTCACATGTGTGGTTTAAACACCGTTTACATATGCGGGTGCTGCTCACGTATGTGTTCGCTTCTGCGCGCGAGCTCGTCGGGACGGGGCGGGACGGGACGCGATTTCTGGCTCCTAACTTTTTTAGCTGGCTCCGAGATTCCGAGCAAAATTTGTCACACCCTGTTTTTGGCGATATTTATTATAGCAAAAAGTAAAAATATATAGCCAAATTCAGGTAGAGATACGACGGCGTAACTCCAAATCTGCGCCGTTGTATATTTAAGCGTATTCTCAAATTGAGATACACTTAAATGTAGCTAAGATAGGACCGCCGGCGCCGTCGTATCTTAGCTGTCTATTTACGCTGGCCGCTAGGGGCGTGTACGCCTATTCACGAACGTACGCTTGCCCGTCGCAGTAAAGATACGCCGTTTACGTAAGGCGTTTTCCGGCGTAAAGATAAACCACCAAGTATGGACGTCGGGAACTGCGTCAATTTTTTTTATTTTTACGTCCTTTGCGTAAGTCGTCCGTGAATGGGGTTGGACGTAATTTACGTTCACGTCGAAACCAATAAGTCTTTGCGGCGTAATTTGGAGCATGCGCACTGGGATACGTCCACGGATGGCGCATGCGCCGTTCGTTCAAAACGTCATTTACGTGGGGTCATGGTTTACGTGGGGTCATTTACGTGGGGTCGGGCCCCTTTTTGCGATTCGGCACTGCATTGCTTTAACTGACAATTGCGCGGCCGTACTGCGACCTGGCTCCCAAACAAAATTGGCGTCCTTTTTTTCTCCCCACAAATAGAGCTTTCTTTTGGTGGTATTTGATCACCTCTGCGATTTTTATTTTTTGCGCTATAAACAAAAATAGAGTGAAAATTAAAAAAAAAATTCTATTGGCCAGATTCAGGTAGAGCGGCGCTTCTTTATTCCAGCGTAGCGCATCTCATATACGCTATGCTGCCGTAAGTTAGAGAGGCAAGTGCTGTATTCACAAAGCACTTGCGTCCTAAGTTACGGCGGCGTAGCGTAAATGGGCCGGCGTAAGTGCGCCTAATTCAAATTGTGAATTGGTGGGCATGTTTTATGTAAATAAAAAAAAATATATATATATATATATATATATATATATATATATAAAAAATATATATATATTTTTTTTTATAAAAAAATAAATAAAATTAAGGGGGGTTGCCATCCGAGGCCCTTGAAAAAAAAAAAAAATTATAATATATATAAATTAAGAAAAGGGGGAACCAGGGGGGGTGTTCTCCTGCCACTAATTGAGAAGCGGGGGGGGGGGGGGGGGGGGGGCTTGATTTGAGAAGCGGGGGGTGCCATGAATTGGGGGGTTGTTTTTTTATAAAGAAAATTATATAAAAAAAAAAAAAAGGGGGGGGGGGGGGCCATCTTGGGCCATGGGGACCTCCGGGCTCTTTAATAAAAAGAAAAAAAATATATATATATATAAATAAAATATTTTTTTGCCCTGCGGACCTCTGGGCCCTTTAATAGAAAAAAAATTAAAATTCTAAAAAAAAA